>NW_008795037.1:7828524-7837480 GCF_000699145.1 Aptenodytes forsteri
CCCCGACTTCCTTCCCGTGGCCTCTCTGAGCCCGGCCCCAGGAGCCGGTCACCTCCCTGCTTGCGGGGATGAAGGGAGCTTGCGGGGATGAAGGGAAGCGACACTCCCCTGCCCACCTTTCCTGAGCTGGCACGGGGAGGGGGCCTCGGTGCACGGCCCTCCTCTGATGGCGAGGGGCAGGGGGCCAGGAAAATACCTCCTCACGGCCAGCACATCATCTGTGTTACGCCGCGCTGGGCCCCTGCCCCTTGCAGCCGGCGGAGATGAGCTGACCCAGTTGTGTCAGCGCGAGATGGGCTCGGGCTGCAATGGGAATGGGGTGACAGCAGCGATGCACGGGGCTGTTCATCAGCTTGGGGACAGAGCGGGGGAGGAATCACTCGCTGAAATTAATTTGGATTAATTCATTTCCAGTGACTGGGTGGGCAGGAGTGTCAGGGCCGTCCCTCACAGCAAGGGTGAAGGCACCCTGGTCCTGGGAGCACATTCAGCACCGGTTCGATAGCTGTAGCATAAAGCAGAGACTTCGTCACCAAAGGCAGTGCAACCCCTCTGTCCTAGAGGGACCGCTGCTGGTGGTGGGAGAGGGCTTCAACCTTCTCATGCAGTTGGGTCTTCAAGCACCCTCATGTATGCTGCCAGCCACCCAGGAGCCTGGAAAACCCACAGAGCCTGCGATGCTCATCTTTCCTGCAGCCTTTGGTCTTGCTTTCAAGCAATGGGCTTCTCTGGTTAGCAGGCACCAGCTGTGGTGCAGGAAAAGCAGTGACCGGCAGAGAGAAACCGAACACAGCAGCTCGTGCATCTCGCGCCGGTGCCGAGCGTAATGACCTTGTCATGACAGCCGAGTGTTTGCCACCCTGGAACAAATGCAAAACAATTGTGATGATTCAATTACAGCTCCTGTTTTGAATTGCAATTTCGCTCCCTCTGTAGGTTAATTAGTAGCACAGCCCTGGGCTATCTGTGGCAAGGGTTTGCAGCAAAGTACATTAAAATTCAGCTGCGTGCCATTAATAAGCAGCAAGGTGCTTTTCCAGGCGCAGACGTGCTTGCCTTCTTCCTTGCAGCACTCAGGTGCCTCGCGGAGAAGAAGAAGGAGAAGTAAATACTCAGCGGTGGTTAGGAGCTGGTCTGTGGCTGGGAGACCCCTGGCCTGAATCCCTGGGCTGCTGCAGGCTTGCTGGGTGATGCTGTTTGCGTCCCTGCTGCTCCCTGTGCCCGTTATCAGCTTGTATTGTGGGTCGAGCTGCTGTGGTTGTGTTTGAGACGCTTTGCTGGGGGGTGCGTGGGCAGGGTCACCTGGGCAGCCTCAGAGCTGCCTCTCCTGCTGAGGACCTGCCCTGAGCCCCTTCAAGTTGTTTGTGAAGGTCTTTTCTCAGCCGTAAGAGAAGAGCTGGAACCAGAAGCAGCTAGCTCATGGCTCCAGCCTACGGCTAGCCTTCGCCCCAGACATCTGCGAGTTCCCCGGGAGACACCCATCAGGCCGAGGAGCAGTTTTGGTGTCTGTAGGAGACACTCAGTGCAGTGATCGGCTCGTGGAAAGAGAGGGAGGGAGGCAGATGATGCCTTCCCTCCCTGCTCATCCCTTCGGGTTGGCTTTGCCCCGAGCTGCGGGCAGCGCTGGCTGCTGCGGGCGCTGCTTACAACCTCTGCCTCTCTGCCTCCCTGCAGGTACATCGAGAGGAAAGCATTCCTGGAGCGTGTGGATCACAGGCAGTTCGAAATCGAACGCGACATCAGACTGAGCAGGATGAAGCCCTGATGTGCCGGGGGTGGCCACGGGGGATCCTGCTCCCTTCTGTGCCCGGGTGCTGGCTGGGGGCTGCCAGCCACCACCGGACCACCAGGCACGGAAACCGTTCTCTACCCAAGACTCAGCCTGTATGTCTCAACATACAGGTTTTTCCTTTTACTGTAATAGTTTGGGGAGGGTATTTGTCAGGGGGCAGGGGGCACTTTGAGGGTTAAATGGTCCAGCAGGTGACAGAAGAGACCGGCGTGATTCTGGCAGGCAGCTTTCCAAGGAGAAGAGATGGTGGCACCCATCCTTTGCCAAACCCGGGTGCTTCTGGCAGCAGGAGGAACCCCCAAGGCTGGGAGGGTGCTGGAGCCTGGGTTAAGGCTTGGCTGGTGTATTTGGTTGAGAGAGGAGCTGCAGAAAGGTTTCGTGGCTGCTGTGCATGCACAAGCCGTGGGATTCGGGGCTGGAGCCCTTCTCCCCGCTCTGCCAGCCCCACAGCTCTCCCTGCCCCTCCGTGCTGCGCTCCTGCCCGGACAAAGCCGAACTGTCTGTACTTGTTTGTGGGGTCTGATGATGCTGGGGGGGTTTTAAGCAAGCCGATGAAGAAATCCTTCCTTGTTCACGCTGTCAAGAAGATGGGAGCAGCTGCAGCAGGCAGGACGGGCCAGGATCCGGGCGTTCACGTGAATAAAGTATTCCATCCCGACACTCTTGCATGCTGGTAGCGTGGTTCGTGCGGGAAGCAGAGGACAAAGAAATTAAGGGTCACATACAGTAACGAGTGTCTGACTGCGATCGTGAAAATCCATGCTCGGAGGTGGCCGGTGTCTGCCTCGATAGCAGCCTGAGGGTCAGAGCAAGTGCTTGGATCGCTTTCCCTCTGCAGTGCTGGGGCTGGCGGTGGGATTAAATCCAGAACTGGGGGGAGATGGGGGCAGCGTAGTCCTCCTGTAGCAGTGCTGCAGGAGTAAGGAAACCCACCCAAGGCCTGGCTGCGCAGGGACGTTCAGCAAGTGAAGCTGCCTGGCAGGGCAGAGCGAGGCGCCTGGGCGTGGAGCAAGCGGCCGGAGCTGGAGGCCAGCAACGGACCGTCTTCTCGGCCATCCCTTCTGCTCTGGCTGGCTGCGTTCAGCAGCTCCCAACGTTTGGCCCATGCACGTCCTCGGAGCAGAGGTGCTCACCGGCCTTGCCCCGCGGGATGCTCTGAGCCCGTTTGGTGGGGCAGCCCGTGCCGGCGCTATGCCAGGGGGGAAGCGGCACAAGCCCCATCCTTCCTGCTAACAGGGTGAGCGATGCCGCCGCTGGCCCCTTGCCAGCGGCTCTGAGCGTGGTCTCAGCTTTGGGTTCACGTGTCAGCTGCTGAGTCAGCCCTTGCTCTGTGGCCGCGTTGCGGGATAGATGAGAACAAAACACCACGTGCTCGGGGGGAGCTGCAGCCTTTGGAGTCCTGTTATGTACAGAATCAGCTGCTATGGACCTGCTTAAACAAGCCTGAAATTGGACAGAAACAAAACAACGGGGGTGATGACATGTTTTCATCTCCAAATGCTTCCAAGCCAGTTGCCGCTTTGGTTTTGTTTGCAAAAACAACTGGAGTCCCCGTCCAGCGCACCGTTGCGGGGAGGTTTCAGCTCGGGACTCCTGGCTGGCAGCGAGCAGCCCCGGTTGCCGGGCTGGACCTTGGAGGGGGCTGCGGTGTAAGGCAGGTGCTGCTCCGGTAGCCGGGCCACTGGCCTGTTTAGGGTGGCGCAGGACCACCTCTGGCCTCCTCTCTCCTCCCCGTGTGCTGGGCTGGGGAGCCAGCCGGCTCCTGCCCTGCTCGCAGGGTCACTCCCAGCAGGGACCCCAACACAAGCTGGGCGTGTTGCGCAGCAGATCCTCGCTGATGGCGAAACGCACAGGCGGCAGCTCAGCCAGGGCGGCTGCAAGCGGGGCTGGAGGGCTGGGCCGGCTGTAAGCGCTGAGCAGGCAGCAGGGGAAACGATTTGCCTTTTGCTGTACTTTGCTCTGCGGGGGCTGAGGAGGAGAGGAGGGGATATTGGGGATCTTCTCTGCCCTGTAGCACCCCACGACTGCAGTCCTGGGTCCTCGCACACTGGACGGAGGTGGGGAAGGGTCGTGTCACCCCAGCACAGGTTGGGTCCCTGCGGCATCTGGGTCCCCAGGGGCTGCCAACTGAAATCCTCGCAGCGGCACAGGCATCCCGGCTGCTGCTGGGTGCTGCCTGCCGTGTCGGGCCTCTGATGCGGCTGCATTTTAGGCCTCATTCTGCTCCCGCAGCTCGACAGCATCTTGGGGTCTAGAAATGGAAGATAATCCTGTGTGTTGTGTTATAAACAAGAGCTGAAGGGAGATGCAACAGGGGAACCTTTGGAGATCCCAAAGGCCAGAGGCACCAAACCCAGCCCTGCTCTTAGAAGCCTTAAAGAGCTCCAGGCTGTGTCCAGAGAGAGCTCTGCAGCAGCCTTAGGCTCCGGACGGCTCGGGGGGATGGCTTTGGATTTACACGCACGCTAATGGTGTGTTAGTGGGATCTAGCCAGCGCAGCCTCCACTGGCACGCTGGTAAATTGGGAAAATCGGTGACCCCAGCATAAGGGATCCTGCCTGCCAGCCCAGCACTGCTCTCCAAAAGCGCTCCGGCCTCTCTTCTCTGGGGTTTTTTCCTTCCCTTCAGCTGAGCAAACGTGGAAAATTTTGAAATCTTGGAAGCAACTTGACCTGCTGGAAAAGTGTGGTTTAGTGGCGGTGGCTGAGAGCCTCGGCTCCCCTCTCCACTCGGCTCCCCAGCTCGCGGCAGCATGGCGTGCCCGGCTTGGCTCGGAGGATGCCGGGCTGCGGTGCCAGCTCCCGGCCCGGCAAGCTGGGACAGGCTCAGGGGGACGGTCAGGTGGCAGCCTCCAGCCTGGGGCTGATTCCTGGCTTCCTCCGCGCACGCTCCCAAGCGTCCCGCGTTTTTGCTTGGTTGGATCATGTATTCCTCGCCTCTCTTTCCTGAAGACGAGGAGTGATTTACAGGTCTCCAGAAAACACAGCTTGGCTGCTTAGGAAGGAAAAAAAAAAAAAAGCCCAAACCCTGCTCCGCTTGCTATTTCCATCGCCCGGCCGCCTTCCCACGAAGGGGGGTGGCCCCGGTACCCGCCAACCCTCGGCATCCCCGCCAGCCCTGAGCTTTCTGGAGGGAACAAAGCTCCCAGGAGATGCGATCCCTCTTTCAAGACGTCCCCACCTTGAGCCGTCTTCTCCGGGAAGCTCACGTGTCCTCCGTAGGTCGGGACCCACCCAGGGCATTTGCTCGGGATAATTTTGGCCCTGCAAGGAGTCCCTCGTGGCCCGAGCATCACCTCACCCTGAGGAGCTCCCCCTTCCCCGGCCGCCTGAAGGGGCCCCTTGTGTGGCTGGGCCCCGAACAAGGCAGCGATTGTGTCTGTGTGCCCCGACGGTCGGGGCTTCTGCTGCAGCGGCCACGTTCCAGAGCCGCGGCAAAACCGTCTGCGTCCAACCCGCACCCGCCCTTATTGAGCTGTTTGGTGGGGTTTGGGGAGGCTGCCCAGGGGAGGCTTTTACGGGGCTGCGGGAATCACGGACGGGGAGGTAACGTCGTGCATTTAAAGCTGTTTCGGTGATAGGGATGCGGGAATAAATGTCCGGCTCTCGACATGGGAGGAGGTTGAGAGATGGCTGCCCGGGGGGTGCATCCCGTGGGCCCCCTCCGGACCATCCCAAGGACCATGATGGGATTCGGGCCAGCCGAGCCACCGTGGGACAAAGCGTGACGGTGTGCTGTGCTGCAGCTGGCAGGCGAGAAAAGGAGGGAGCAGAACGCGGGGCTGGCCCCGGCAGGCATCTCCCCGCAGCCGGGGCAGCAGTTCCCCGTGGGGACCGGGGCCGGGAAGAGCTGCTGCCCGGGAGGTGATGCTGGGGGCACCGCATCCTCTTCTCCAAGCTGCTGTTTTCAGCCTCCCCCACCTCTTTTCCTCACAGCAATGTCCCACCCAGCAGTGCAGTGGGGTTTCTGGCTGCGGTGGTATGGATCTAACGGGGAGTAACAGGGCGGCTCGCGGGTCTCCCACCCCATCCGAGCGAGGGTCCCCACCCCAGGCATCCTCGTGCCGATGGTGGGTGCCGGCACTGGCATTTGAGGTTCAGCCAGCGGCGGGGGCGCAGCCAGCCCTTCCCGCTCCCAGCAGCGAGCCCCAGCCGGGGGCGAGGATCAGCACCAGCCCTCGCCGGGGGGATGAATGAGGAGATGAACAGAGCTGCTACTGTTGGGGCTGCCCAAGGCCCGTGCTCCACCTCGGCTTTTCTGGAGGCGAAGGGGATGCCCCACCATCCCGCGCTCCGGAAAGGCGAGCAGTCTCCCCCACCGTCTCCTCTCCGCAGCTGAAAACCGACCCAGCGCCACGGAAAGGCATGGGGATAAATCCTTGTTGTGATCCTGTTGGGTCCCGTGATATTACAAGCCAAGAGAAATGTCCTCATTATTTCCAGAATATTGAAGTCTAATAAATCCCGTCCTGCCTTACGGGATTTATTTCTCCATTCATTGCTAGGCGACTCAGTCCCGTGTAATCCTATTGCTGCTCCAGGAGGTGGGAGGCAGCTTTCCGAAGCACGGACCTGGCGGGGCCGCGGGCAGGTGCTGCGGGCAGGAGCAGGCAGCCCCGTCCAGAGCTGCTGGTCCCCGCTGGGGATGGCTCCAGCCCCGCAAGTGTCCCAGTGCCACCCCCTTTCCCGGGATGTCCCGCTGTCCTGGAGCTGTGCCCCGGCGTGGGTTCACCGAAACGCATCCCGTCCGACGGTTACAGCATGGCTGGGCCAACAGGGCATTAATCGGCGATTAGCCAATTAACATGGCACGGCATGGCACAGTACAGCCTGCTCCCCCGGGCCCATGCACACCCGTCGTGCTCCCCCGAACCCTCCATTTGGGGTCCTCCGACACCTTCCCATGCCAGCACCCAGCAGGAAAAGCACAGCATGGCGGCCAACAGGGCATTAATCGGCGATTAGCCAATTAACATGGCACGGCATGGCACAGTACAGCCTGCTCCCCCGGGCCCATGCACACCCGTCGTGCTCCCCCGAACCCTCCATTTGGGGTCCTCCGACACCTTCCCATGCCAGCACCCAGCAGGAAAAGCTGGGAACAGCTGGGCCCGGCACAGACAGTCCCCCGCAGACGTGGCGGCCGCCTGCCCGGTGCAGAGCCGGCCGTGCCTGGCTCACCGGACGCAGGGGGACTCTCCCGAAGACAATGACGGACACATGAATACGGCTGGAAATTTCACCAACAAAGTGTTTTCCATAGCAACCGTTGCTGGGGCAACCTGCATCCCGAGCAGCATCCATCCCGAAACCCAGCCCCGCATCCGCCGGAGCTGGTGAAGAGCCACAGTGCGGGACCGGTGGGGCCTTTGCCATACCCCACCGCCAGCGCCCCCCCCCGCCAGTGGCACGGGGATGCTTCGGCTGCACCACCCCGGCTCCAAGCATCCCCAGCGCTGCAGGGCCCCCGTAACGCTCCACTTTTGATCTTCTTTTTGGCATTTCATTTTCTTAGAGGTGGGAGAAGCCAAAGGGAGACCTGTCAGTGCCTGTCACCCCCCGGGCGCTTGGCTGCGGAAGCAAGGGGGGGGCGCAGGAGCCATTGCCAGCTCAGGGCGCTCAGCAGATGCAAGCAGCGATTTTGGCTCCGATGCACCAAAAATGGCTGGGATTGAGTTATCGACAGGAGATGCTTTGATCTCAGCATCGCCACAGGGAGGGGGAAAAATAAAATCCCTGCTGCTTTTAAGTACCAAAGCGGGGAGCTTGCGGCCCCTCAGCGCCTGCCCGAAGCCGTGTGGTGGCAGGTTCACCCCGGGGGCGCTCCGGGGATCCCAGGAGAGACCCTCGCTGCCGGCCACGCGGGCCCTCGCCGGGCTCAGGGTCTCCGAAGCAAACACACCATGGCCTCGTGGGGTCGGCTGTGGTGGCGGGAGAGGGGCCAGGGAGCTCGGAGCCCGTCCTGGGAATACCCGCGGGGCTCAGCCCCTACGCTGTCACCGCTGCCACCAGCAAGAGGAAACTGCGGTCTTCTGGCTGTACCTTCCGGGGTGGCTGTGGTTTGCGGGCGCGACCGCAGTCCCTGCTGCCAGATATCTCCTACCCTTGGCTATGCCTCAGTTTCCCCCTCCGCCAGCAATGCACAGGGGAACCTGCTTCCGAGCAGGGGACAGTGCAGGGAGGTTGACGGTGCCGGGGGACAGTGGTGGTGGTTCTCAGGGAGCCGAACGAGCCCCGCTTTTTGGGGAAGGGCACATGTTTGCAATCTGGCCTTGACTCTGCCGCCGCACGCCGGCGTGGCCCAAAGGTAACCCCTGAGGGTGAGCGTGGGCGAGAGGAAATGCCATGGCGGGGGAACGCGGGCCGGGAGGCATGTGCACGGGCAGAGGTGCATTCCTGGCCTGCCTTGGCAAGCGCCACTCGCTCGCCAGCCCCGCGGCTCTCACGCAGACTCGCTTGCTGCCCGCTCGCACGTGTGCCCATGTGGCCCTGGGCACCCTTCGCGTGCTCCCTGCATGTGCGCGTGCTCTGCACGCTCGCTGGGCACCCCCACATCCTGTCTGCTCTGTCCATGCTCACGCGCAGCCCCGTGCTCCCCGCTGCCTGCACACACCCGGCTCTGGCATGCTGCCGCACCGGGCCACGCTTGCTCGGTGAGCAGCCTACGCGTCCGTGCAGCTCGTGCACATCTGCGCGGCTCATGCGCGTCCCTTGCAGCTTGTGCACGTCCCGCAGGTCGTGTGCCTCCATGCAGCTCACACTTCTCCTGCAGCTCATGCACACCCATGCAGCTTGCACGTCTGGTAGATCATGCAGGCCCATGCAGCTTACCACGTCTTGCAGCTCGCGCGTGCCCATGCAGCTTGCACATGTCCTGCAGCTCGCGCATGCCCATGCAGCTCGCACATCCTGCAGCTCGCACATCTGTGCAACTCGCACACGTGCCTCCCACGAGCTCCCAGCTCGCGGGGAGCCCCGCAGCCGCCCTCCCAGCCTGCTCCCAGCTCCGTGCAGATGCCGGCAGCACCGGAGCTGCAGGCAGGGGCTTGCGGCTCAGCGTGCGGCGGCGTCAAGCCCGGGCTTGCTGGGGCGCCTGCGGGCCACGTGGCCGGGCTGTTGGAACAGGCTGGGCGGGCAGCATGCTGGCTGCCATGGTGTGCCGTGT
>NW_008795037.1:7838305-7838903 GCF_000699145.1 Aptenodytes forsteri
TACCTCTGTTAGACACCAAATACACCCCAGTACTCCCCCTCCCCGTGCCCCTTGCACACTCTTTGCACACTCATTACCCTTTGCACCCCCATTGCACCCCTGTTGCACCCCCATTACCCTTTGCACACCTGTTGCACACCCGTTACCCTCTGCAGTTCCTTTTGCACCCGTTAGCCTTTGCATGCTTTGCACCCCCGTTGCACCCCATTACCCTTTGCACACCCATTACACACCCGTTACACACCCTTTGCACACCTGTCACACACTGTTCACCCTTTGCACCCCCGCTGCACCCCCATTACCCTCTGCACCCCCGCTGCACCCCCATTACCCTTTGCACGCCCTTTGCACGCCCACTGCACCCCCATTACTCTCTGCACGCCCTTTGCACCCCCGTTACCCTTTGCACGCCCTTTGCACGCCCACTGCACCCCCATTACTCTCTGCACGCCCTTTGCACCCCCGTTACCCTTTGCACGCCCTTTGCACGCCCACTGCACCCCCATTACTCTCTGCACGCCCTTTGCACCCCCGTTACCCTTTGCACGCCCTTTGCACGCCCACTGCACCCCCGTTACCCTCTGCACACACTTTGCAC
>NW_008795037.1:7840126-7842089 GCF_000699145.1 Aptenodytes forsteri
GGCGTGGGGATACGCTACGGCTACGGCTGACTCACCACCCTGGCACTTCCTCCCCGGCGGCGGGGGGGAGGGGGGGGGGAGGCAGAGGAGATCCCCCCGAAACCGGGGAGGCGGAAGGGCCCGGCCCCTTCCTAGCACCACCTCCGGGAAGGATGGGTTGAACTCCAGCGGGGAAGGAAGAAGGCGGCTGGAGAGGGGAGATCCAGCCGGTGGGCCCTGCTCAGCAAAGCCCCCGGCCCGCGGGGCTGCGTCCCGGCGCTGGGCACTGTCGTCGGCCGGGCTGACTCCCCACCAGCCGGCGGGGCCCGGCTCACCGCCCCGGCGCGGGGCTCTCTTGCAGAACGTGCTGGCCAAGGCGCTGTACGACAACGTGGCCGAGTCCCCGGACGAGCTCTCCTTCCGCAAGGGCGACATCATGACGGTGCTGGAACGCAACACGCAGGGGCTGGATGGCTGGTGGCTCTGCTCGCTCCACGGCCGTCAGGGCATCGTCCCCGGGAACCGCCTCAAGATCCTGGTGGGAATGTACGACAAGAAGCAGCAGCAGCAAGCGCCCAGCCCGGCGCAGGGGCAGGCGCCGCCGCAGCCGCCGGTGCCCCAGCCGGCTCTGCCTTACCACCACCAAGGGGGTTACACACCGCTGTCGCCTGCCTCGCAGTACACACCCATGCACCCTGCTTACGCCCCCCAAGGGGACAACGTCTACCTGATGCCGGTCCCCAGCAAGGGACAGCAGGGTCTCTACCCGGGCTCGGCGCCCACCGGACAGTTTCCACCTGCCCCGGCTAAGCAGCCGCCCGCCTACCCGAAGCAGACACCTCCCCACGCCTTCCCCAGCCCCGGCCAGGAGATTTACCAGGTGCCCCCCTCCCTGAGCCAAGCGGCGGAGGCGTACCCCGGGGGCTCTGCCAGCCCCCCTCAGGACGTCTACCAGGTTCCTCCCTCGGCAGGTCAGGCTCAAGACATCTACCAGGTGCCCCCGTCATTGGATATGAGGAGCTGGGAAGGGCACAAGCCCCAGGGAAAGGTAGGATGGGGGTCCTGGAGGGGTGGCGGCGCAGTTGCGGGGTCCACGGTGCCAGGGCTGTGGGGCTCGGGCTTATCTGCCCGCCACTGTCTCTTGGAGCAGGAAGTCCTTGCGCCCATCGCGGGGGGCGCGTGGACATCCTTCCCCACACCGCTGGCAGGAGCAGGCAGGCCGAGGGGGGTGTTCCCTGCAGTGGCTGAGGTGCCCCGGTTGGTGTGGGCTACCCAGCTCAGGGCTGGCGCAGCGTTTGGCACTCGGGTCCTCTTAGTCTCTCGCGTGGGCTCTGCTGGTGTCACCGAGGGCACGGCAGCCGTGCCTGGGGTGGGCACAGAGTGCTGGTAACGCAAGAGCCGCTTAGAGGTGCCCCTTGGCCGGACCCTGCAGCTATGGAGGTACCCGGCGCAGTGCTGAGATGTTTCCTCCCTCCTGGGAGCGCAGGCAGGGGCAGGCAGCCGGTGCCAGCGTGTCCCGGCCATGCTAGGGAGCCTGCCAGCACTTGCTGGTTGGGTTTGCCGGTGAGGCAAGGATGAGCCACCAGTCTGTCCCCAACGTGGGGATCCCGGTGTGGTGGCCCTGTCCGGGGCAGCCTAACGGCTACATCCCGGACACTGGGCTCCTCCCAGCTCTGCCACTTCCCTGGCATGTCATCCCGGGGAAAGAGGAGCAAGGCACCTTCGGCATCGCATTTTCCAGGAAGGCTACCCTGACTCATGCCCCTGGGAAACAGCTGGTGAGGGCCGGGGCGGGGGGGATGCTGCCAAATCACAGCCAGGGTGCGGGGAGCATCCTAAAAGGGGAGGACCAGGCTGGCACCTCTGCTGGTTGCTCAGCCCTTCTTGCCCCCTGGCACTGGCTGGGCAGGGTGCCACGACCCTCTGGGTTTGGTTATTTGCCACTCTCATGTCCCCACGGTATGGCAAGGTGGGCACTGAGCCG
>NW_008795037.1:7842472-7844994 GCF_000699145.1 Aptenodytes forsteri
TGGGGCAAGTGTACGTCTACGACTCCCCCAAGGGCGAGCAGGATGAGTACGATTTCCCTCGCCACCTCCTCTCCGCGGGCTCACAGGAGATCTACGACGTGCCACCTGTCCGAGGGGGGGTCCCGAGCCAGTTCAGCCAGGAGGTGAGGCTGGTTGGGGGTGGGGGGGTGTGGGAGTGTTGCTGGCTCCATCCCCTGGTGTGGGAGATGCTCTGGCACAGCCTGGGATCCAAACCTGGGCAAATTACACCCAAAGCTGGGCGCGTTATGGGCCTCGGGGCTTCTTCTGGTGCCTTCATCCTTCCCATCCGGTCCCTGGGAGGAGGTGGGTGCCTGCACTATCCCTGACATGCCATCCTGTCCCCTCCCCTCCAGGTCTACGACACCCCCCCCATGGCAGTGAAGGGTCCCAACGGGCAGGACCCAGGGCAGGAGATCTACGACGTGCCTCCCAGCGTGGAGAAGAACCTGCACCAAACTGTAAGTGCTGCTGGGAAGCTCCCAGCTTCTCCATATAAGCAAGACACATTTTACAGTGGGAACAATCATTCACTGGAACAACCTCCCCAGGGATGTGGTGGCGTCCCTGGCACTGGAGGCCTTCAAGATGCGAGGGGACAGGGTGCTAGATGATCTCATCTAGGGGATGAGCTTGGACCAGATGATCTTCCAAGGTCCCTTCCAACCTGGGCTGCTCTAGGATTTTGTGATTCCCACCCCAAAGGGGGTGCGGGAGGCTGGGGGTGCTGCAGCAGGGCTGTGCCAGCCTCCCCGGGAACAGGGGTGCCCATAGGGTGCACGGCTCTGTCCTGGTGCATGCCCAGCACCATCTTGTGCAACTGGGGCTGGCGCTTATGTGCCCGGCAGCACGGCGCAGCCCGCCTGCGCATCCACGTGTGGCCTGGGCTGGCTCTCCTGGCGACGCTGACAGTACCTGCCGTTGCCCTTGCAGGTGTATGACGTCCCCCCCTCGGTGAGCAAGGACGTGCCCGATGGTCCGGCGCGGGAGGAGACCTATGATGTGCCCCCAGCCTTCGCCAAGCAGAAAGCCTTTGACCCCTCCCGCCACCCCCTCATCCTGGCCCAGCAGGAGCCCTACTTGCCGGAGGATGTCTATGACGTGCCGCCGGCAGCCGGGAAAGGTGCCCCCGAGCCACCGCTCTCCCACGAGATCTACGACGTGCCCCCCAGCCTCAAGAAGCTGGGAGGGTCAGCGTTCCCCTCCCAGGAGGTGTACGACGTGCCCCGGGACCTGCATGCCCCCAGCAAGGGCTCCCTGGACACGGAGGGCGAGTACATCTACGATGTCCCGCCGCAAGTGGACCGTGAGGCCAAGGGCGCCGACGCCAAACGCCTCTCGGCCTCCAGCACGGGCAGCACCCGCAGCAACACCTCCACATCCTCGCTGGACGTGGTGCCTGTGAAGGAGCCGTCCAAGGGAGCCGGCAAGGAGTTCTCCCTGGACTTGGATGCCGCCATGGAGACGCTGGCCAAGCTCCAGCACGGCGTCGGCGGCGCCGTCTCCTACCTCATGTCCTTCATCAGTGCCAACTGGCGCAGCCCCGAGCACATGGAGGCCAATGCCACCAGCATCCGCGGGGCAGCCGAGGGCGTCCGGACGGCCCTCCGGGACCTGCTGGAGTTTGCCCGGGGGGCGGTGGGCAATGCTGCCCAGGCCTCCGACCGTTCCCTCTACGCCAAGCTCAGCAAGCAGCTGCAGAAGATGGAGGAGGTCTACCAGGCTCTCGCACGGCATGGCCAAGCGCTGGATGCTTGCCACTGGGCCCCGAGCGCCCTGGCCGGCGGCAAGCCGGGCATGGATGACTTGGAGCACTTCGTCATGCACTCGCGCGGCGTCCCCGATGACACCAAGCAGTTGGCCTCCTTCCTGCACGGCAATGCCTCCCTCCTCTTCAAACGGACAAAGCCGGCGGCGGAGAGTGGTGGCCACGGGCCCCCTCACCCCTCTGACAAAGGCAGCAGCATCCAGTCGCGGCCCCTGCCCTCCCCGCCCAAGCTGCTGGCCCAGGAGTCGCCCGACGGGCCCTACGAGAACAGCGAGAGCGGCTGGATGGAGGATTACGACTACGTCCATCTCCAGGTGGGCGTGGGCAGGGGGGCTGCTCCCCATGGGTGGGTTTTGTGCCGGTGGCTCCCCGGCACAGGGGCATCGGACAGCTCTGCTGGTGGTGCTTCTGCTACCCACGCCTTGCTTTTACCCTCTGGCTTGAGGACTGCGGGGACCAGGGGTGTCCCAGGGCAGGCGGGGGCTCGCTCCCGGCAAGGCTGGTGTTGCTGACCCCCATGTCACGCCCCTTCCTTCCCTGTAGGGCAAGGAGGAGTTCGAGAAGACCCAGAAGGAGCTGCTGGAGAAAGGCAATATCATCCGGCAGAGCAAGGACCAGCTGGAAGGCCAGCAGTCGCGGCCCCTGCCCTCCCCCCTCCCCCAAGGCCAGCAGCATCCAGTCGCGGCCCCTGCCCTCCCCGCTCCCCGGCCATCGGACAGCTCTGCTGGTTGCTGGT
>NW_008795037.1:7845412-7846656 GCF_000699145.1 Aptenodytes forsteri
CCCCTGCCCTCCCCGCCCAAGCTGCTGGCCCAGGAGTCGCCCGACGGGCCCTACGAGAACAGCGAGAGCGGCTGGATGGAGGATTACGACTACGTCCATCTCCAGGTGGGCGTGGGCAGGGGGGCTGCTCCCCATGGGTGGGTTTTGTGCCGGTGGCTCCCCGGCACAGGGGCATCGGACAGCTCTGCTGGTGGTGCTTCTGCTACCCACGCCTTGCTTTTACCCTCTGGCTTGAGGACTGCGGGGACCAGGGGTGTCCCAGGGCAGGCGGGGGCTCGCTCCCGGCAAGGCTGGTGTTGCTGACCCCCATGTCACGCCCCTTCCTTCCCTGTAGGGCAAGGAGGAGTTCGAGAAGACCCAGAAGGAGCTGCTGGAGAAAGGCAATATCATCCGGCAGAGCAAGGACCAGCTGGAGCACCAGCAGGTAACGGAGCTGGGGTGGGTGGGTGCTGCTGGGCACAGCTCTTGGGGCGGGCAGCAGGGTTTTGGCTCCTACTCCCCTTGTACTCCCTGCCGCTGGTCTGGACCACAGCCCCCTCTGGTGTGGCTGTCCCCGTGGTGGGTTCTGGCTCACCTCCCATGCCAGTGGAGAGGGGTATCAGCGCCTTGCTCCTGGAGAGGAGCCTGGCATGGCTGTCCTGGGGCTGGCACTGTCCCTTGCTTGTTTTCCCCGGGGCACAGCTGTCACCCGGGGCTGGTGGCCATGGCTACCCGTGCTGGTGGCCCCAGGGAGGGGAGCTGGTGCTGGCTTGATGGCCATCCTGCTTCACGCCCGTCCCTCCCGCAGCTGAAGCAGTTTGAGCGGCTGGAGCAGGAGGTGACGCGCCCCATCGACAACGACCTGTCCAACTGGAGCCCCCCCCAGCACTACGGCCCGGCGCGGGGCGGCGGGGCCCTGTGTCCCGCCGACCGCCAGCTCCTCCTCTTCTACCTGGAGCAGTGCGAGGCCAACCTCACCACGCTCACCAACGCCATCGACGCCTTCTTCACCGCCGTCAGCACCAACCAACCCCCCAAGATCTTCGTGGCCCACAGCAAGTTTGTCATCCTCAGCGCCCACAAGCTCGTCTTCATTGGGGACACGCTGTCCCGCCAGGCCAAGGCCCAGGACGTCCAGCACAAGGTGATGCACTACAGCAACCTCCTCTGCGAGATGCTCAAAGAGATTGTGGTGACCACCAAGGCAGCCGCCCTCCACTACCCTTCTCCCGCCGCCTCTAATGACATGGCAGAGTGTGTCACGG
>NW_008795037.1:7847521-7848382 GCF_000699145.1 Aptenodytes forsteri
ACTTGGGTCGGGGAGCCCCTGGGGAGGGGCTGGGGTGTCCTGTCCCCCCAAAAGACATCATGGCACATGGAGGGCATGGATGCAAAGGTGTTTATTGGGGGGTTGGGGATCCCTGCCCACGGGGGTGTTTGGGGGAGGAGGGAGGGTGGCTGCACAGGGCAGCAGGGCCACCCCGGCCCTGAGTCTGGGGGGCTGCCGTCCCCCCGCCCCCTGGGTGCTGGTGCCAGGGGTCCCCTCAGAGCACCTTGCCGGGGTTCATGAGGTTGTGGGGGTCCAGCGCGGCCTTGATGCGGCGCAGGGTGTCCAGCCCCTCCTGGCCTAGCTCCTCCAGCAGCAGCGCCTGCTTGCCCAGCCCCACGCTGTGCTCGCCAGTGCAGGTGCCCCCCGCTGCCAGCGCCCGCCTGTGGGACGGGGGGGTCAGGGGATGGCACGGGGCCATCTGCCCCCCCCTGTCGGTACCTGCATGACATTGATGCTGCCCTTGAGGCCGGTGCCGGTGCCGACGGGCACCATGGGCATGCGGCAGCGGTAGCAGAGTGCCGCCAGCTCCTGCACCTGCCCCACCGCCTGGGGCCACACCATGGCGTCCGGGGGACACACAGCTGCCCCATGGACCTCACCCTCCCCAAGACCCTTTCCGTCCCCAGCCTCTTCCCCTAGCCCATGACCCTTCTCCTCCACAGACCTTTCCCTGCCCATACCCATCCCCTCTCCATTGCCCTTTCCCTCCCCCTGACCCATCCCCTTCCTCTCCTATGCCCCTTCCCTTCCCCAGGACCCTTCCCCTCCCCAGACCCTTCCCCCCAGGGGTCCCGGGCCCCAGGCACTCACGTGTGCATGGACTCGTTGTGGCCGTGCTGC
>NW_008795037.1:7849991-7850299 GCF_000699145.1 Aptenodytes forsteri
GGGGCGGGGGGGCCGGGGGGCAGGGGGAGCCCGGGGGCAGGGGGAGCCCGGGGGCACCTACCATGCAGGAGGAGGCGCCGTCGGCGCCAGCGCACACCATGACGTCGGCGATGCGGTACCCCCAGTACTGCTTGCACTGCGCGTTGGTGAGCAGGGGCAGGGCCGCCTGCTGCAGCACCGCCGGCGTCCCCGAGGCTGCAGGCGAGCGGGCTGGCGTCAGCGCCCGCACGGCCCCCAGGTGCCCCGGGGACGGGGATGGGGACTGGCATGGGGACATGGACAGGGATGGGGATGGGGACTGGCATGGG
>NW_008795038.1:0-4921 GCF_000699145.1 Aptenodytes forsteri
TGCTCAAACCAGCAGCAGCCCGCAGCCATCGTGGGCTGGTGCCAGCTGAGGAGAGGGCAGCGGCTCACCCAGGGCCTCCACGTCTTTCAGTGGGTCGACGCCAGGGGAGAGAATGAAGAACAGGGGTGTGGAGGGGCTGCTCTCCTTGTACGCCTTGGAGAGCTCGACGCTCCTTCCTTCCACAAACTTGCTCCCCATCTTCTCTTCCACAAAGTTCCTACAGAAAAATAAAACCGTAATGTGAGTTAGGAACAAAAGCAGTCATTTGGCGCAGCTGGCATGGAGAGCGCCGTGCCGCCTGCCCCGGGAGCGTGCCGGTGCACCTGATGGCGTAGGTCATCCTGTCCGGCCGCATGCACCGCAGCATGCACAGCTTCTGCAGGGCTGACTTGTTCTTCCACTCCTTGGGGAACACCTCCTTCTCCGGCACCTCGGACTCCACAAACTTTTTCCATCGCTTTGCCGAGCCCTCGATGTCACTGTCCAAGTTCTTGAACTCTTCCATTTCCGAGAGCACCTTCAGGTCCCGCAGAGAAGGGCTAAATCACTCCCGGGCTCTGCTCGTCCTCAGGGACCCCAAGGCTGCAGGAGTCCCCGTGGAGCTGTGTGCACGCGGGGACATTGCTGTGCCACAGCCAGGCCCTGAGGGGTCCTGCAGCCCTGCTCCATCGGCCCAGACAGGCTGCCAGACCTGCCCTCCGCCGGGCATGGCTGCGTTGGGGGGTCCCAGAGGCATCCCCGGGATGCCAAGGATGCCCGGTGAAAGGGGGATGATGCGTGCGGGCTGGCGGGGCATTGCTCAGACACCCCCGAGCTCACGGGCAAGGAGCCAAGCACACGGGGAACACTGACAGTCCAAAATGCTGCCGAGACACAACCTCGCCAGCTGCCTCCTCCTGCCGGCGCGAGCAGCCCGTCTGGGCTTTCCCTCAGCCCCCGGGGTGAGTGGGACGTGCAGAGGAGGGGGAGCGGTGGGACGACAGGCTGTCTCTGGCGCTCGGTCAGCTGAACGGCCGACCCCACCGCCTGCTGCAGGGCTGAGTGCGGACCCTCGCGCCGCCCACACGCTGCCATCCCACAGCCCCTGCCAGGGGCTGGGACGTGCCAGGTCTCACGAGTTGCATGGGACAGGGGGGCTTTGCGGACCCTCCCAGGTGCTGCAGGTGACCCCAGACCTGCTGCGCTGGGGGCCGTGCTGGCATCACCTTGACACAGTGGGCGACCGCGTGGACCAACCTTGATGCCACCCCAGCCCTGGGACTGCAGGAAGTCCACGGGGGACGTGACGCCGGCCTTGGAAGGGAAGCGCAGAAGAAAGTCCAGCTCCACGGGGTTCACTTCTTTCTTGATTGCCAGGACCTGGTGGGTTGAGAGTGCAGCGTCACGACCGCCCTGGCACACACGGCCTTGAGGGGCTGCGCTCCGGGCGAGAAGCTACTAAGCATCCAGCAGCAGCACAGAAGTAAGAGAACAACCTGTCTAAACCAACATGAACTCACATACAGTGTTATACAACAGAAGCCCCAAACATTTGAACGCGTTACCTGGAAAGCAACCTGGGCCAGGAAAATGAGTTTGTCTCTCTCAAAGAGTCCCCGTGCGGTGTACATATAGACCGAGTAGGTGATCTCATCCGTCAGGTTGATCACCCTTTGCTTGATGTCGTCGTCAGGGGCTGTGCGCTGAATGGCTTTCTCGAAGACCCCGTTGAATGCCTGAGGAAGAGCCGGGTGGGCAGCTCAGTGTCCAGGCTGCTGGGTGTTTTGTTAGCAGCATAAATGCTGAAACACCAAATCTCCGAGATCCCCCAAGCCCTGTCCTGCCCGTACAAACCAATTCCCTCCTTGCTCCACATCTACCTTGAGAGAGAACTGGTAGATGGGGTTGATCTTGTTGAGGTCACTCAGGATGAAGTACAGCAGGGATGCTCGCTCTGCCACCGGCCTGTAGTTTTCTCTAGCGACATTTATTTGGACTTCGGTGACTTTAGCTTCTTTCACCTTGATGCACATGAAGGTGGGTGTTATCCTGCATCCTGGCACGTGCCAAAGCAGCACCCAACCTCCTGCTGAGCACTGGGTGCCTGGTGTGGTCCGGGAGAGCTCTCCCACTGCCTGCGGCACCGCAGCACCAGCTCCGGGGCAGCTCACTTACTTTTTCCTCAATTTCCATGGCTGTGCGCTTCGTTGTTTCCAGGTTCTCCACCAGCGCCATGTCCCCCAGGAAGTCCCCTGTGGCAGCAGACAGCCGGGCGAGCAGGGAATCCTCCAGCTCCTTCAGCTTGATCTTGAACTCATTCTGGCTCTTTGTGAGGTTTGCCTACAACACCAGCACCCCGGAGAGACGCGCGTCATTCAAGAGACCGCGGCGAAACTCTGGCATCAATCACCGTGACTTACACTGGGCGCTCCCTAACAAACTGCATGCAACAGGCTGTGGACCATCAGCAGTTCTGCTGGCTTTATCTTCTACTCATTATAAATTCTCCCTTTACAAGTGCAGCCCATACTGAGGTACCTGTCAGCTGAGCTACGGGTCTCTGAGAAACCAGCCAAGTTTTTCATGCTGTCACCGAAGCACTGGTGCAAGAGGAGGGTGGACATGGCCCCTCCTGGGATGCGCTGTCACCCGCAGGGTGACGCGGCGAGTGCGCCCGTGGCAGCGCCAGGCTCCGTGGGGCAATGGTGGACCCCAAGCTGCCCACGCAGATGGCAGGCTCTGATCGGGGCTCGCTCGGCTCTCGATAAGCAACAGCAAGCTCACAGAGGTGCGGCCTCATTGCTCCCTGTCAGCAAAGCCACCGCAGCTCCCCCGGGGCCACTCTCTGCTACCATCTCGCTGGCAGCTGGGTTTGTACCTTCAGGGTCTCCAGGTCTGGCCGCTCTTTGGCCACCACAGCAGCCAGGAGCTGGTCCTCCAGTCCCTCCCGGGTCACCAAGAAGTTGATCAGGGTGCACTGAGCCTGCACCTCTGGCTTGTAGTGAGGGTTGGAATATTTGGTGTGCAGAATCAGGCGGAAGCGCGGGTGATATTCCACTTCTTTATCTCCTATCCTAATGTATCTGTTCAGTTAATTAAACAAATTAATTTCTGTACACTTGGCAGTAACTTGTCACAGACAGAAACCCTCAACCCGTGTACTGTTCCCGGCCACTCCAGATGTATTTCTCTGGTCGGGAAAAGGCGTAGCAAGGGCAGAAGTGCCAAAAGAGCCCTGGCAGGGCAAAGGCCGGAGGAGCAGAAGGAGCTGGCGGCTGCCCTGCCTGCAGCTCTCAGACAGCTTCTGGGCTCACGCTGCTTGCACGCACCGTGCCACAATGCAAGGGGAGGGTGGTGCAGCTCCCGCCCCAGCAGCCCCAGAGCCCTGTCCCTGCAGTCCCAGGGGACCGGCCCTCGCCAGACCCTGGGAAACGTGGCCAGGAAGGTCGGTGGTGTCCGGGGAAGGCAGCACTGCCTGCAGCAGGGCTGGCAGTGCCTAGTGGGGCGGGGGAGATGGGGCAGGGGATTCTCAGCAAAAGCCCCATCACAGAATAGCTTCTGTGTCTGCCAAGAGAACCCTCCCAGTTTATCACACCTTATTGCAGGTGCACCAGGGAACACGCTCTTCTTAAACCACTAAATGAACTGGACTCTGCAGACCAGAACGGTCCGAAACATCACATCAACTACAAGTGTCCCCACTGAGAAATACCCGGAGGAAACTAGGGGATATGGCCAGAGGCTTTCATGTGCATGGGGAAGGATCAGGCCCCAGCTGCTGTCAAGCAAAGGGGCACAAATCGGCATTTTTAGGGCAGCAAGTGGTTGCTCAGAGCAGGTGAAACTCCTTGGCGCCAGAGAACAGGGTGTGCTGACCTGCCCTTCTTGATGGTGTTCCTGCCCAGCAGATGGTCCAGCACCGGCTCCACTGTCTCGCCGACATCTTCGATCAGCAGCGTCTGTCCTTCGGAAACCGCCTGCTCGATGGTGTCCAGATAGCTGCGGCCGAGAGGGGAGGGAGGTGCGGCGTGGGGCGAGCGTGCGTGCGCTGCGGGGAGCTCGGGCAAGCTCAGGCGAACGCCCTCCAGCCTCTGTGCCCTGGTGGGACCCCCCCGGTGCTCTGCCAGCCCCAGCCCCCGTAGAGCCCATGGAGGTGTCGGGTGCCCCCATCAGCGCTGCTGCCCTCTGGTGTCCCGAGTCTGATGGGGCATGTGGGTGCCCTGGGCTGCAGAGCCCCGCACCCCTCCAGTGGCAGGGGAAGGGGGGCCGTTCCAGCCCCAGCCCGCCGCCGCCCCGCAACACCCAACCCACCTCCTCTGGCCCAGGCGGATGGCCCGCAGCTCCTCCCCGTATTTGTTCTTGATCCACTTGATGCCCTGGAGCTGGGCGTCCACGACAAGGGGCCACCGCTGGGTGTTGCAGAGGATGGTGGCGTTCTCGGTGGACGTGCGATCGCTGGGCAGCCCCTGGTTGCTCCAGGCAGCCACGTCAGCAGCGTCGGTGAGGAGGCTGAGAGGGTCCAGCCCCGGGGTGACGGGGATGGGCACCTGCCAGGGAGGGGCCATTGGGCGCCTGGCCACGGAGGAGCGGGACCCCCGCGGTGCCGGAAGGCATGAGAGGAAAGAGTCCCAGGCACCCCAGGACAGGACCTGTGGCCACTCACCGCCAGCCTGCTGAGGAAGGGGATCCAGTGCTTCTCCAGCAGCTCGGCCCTGTACTTCTTGGTGAAGTAGCCGACGTAGGACACGAAGGCGGAGACCAGCAGTACGTCTCCACACAGCGTCTTCTCCTGCTCTCTGAGCATCTCCACTGACTCAGCCCAGCGGACGTTTTCAGATGCCAGGCCCCCGATGAGCCTGGGGGGTGTGAGAGGAGACTGTGACTGCTGCAGCTGCGCCTGGCACTGTGCGGGGGGGGGACACAACTCGGCCCGGAAGCCCCA
>NW_008795038.1:4972-24606 GCF_000699145.1 Aptenodytes forsteri
GAGCGGGGGGGGTGTGAGGGGAGACTGTGACGGCTTGGAGCTGCGGTGGCGCTGTGCGGGGGGGGACACACGACTCGGCCGTGATGCCCCAGGCGGCCCCAAAGACTGTTGGGATTAACCCACCTCTGCTTGGGTGGCGGGCTGCCCTCCCTTGGGGCACACGGCTCCGCGGCTGTATCCCCCCCTGAATTTCTTGCCCAACCTGGCGCTGTGCGGGGGGGGACACACGACTCGGCCGTGATGCCCCAGGCGGCCATCACCAAAGACTGTTGGGATTAACCCACCTCTGCTCGGGTGGCGGGCTGCCCTCACCTGGGGCACACGGCTCCGCGGCTGTATCCCCCCCTGAATTTCTGGCCCAATTCATACTCGGGATTTTTTAATTTTTGGGGGAGGGAGGGGCTCTGATGCTTCCATGGCCCCTGTGTCATCGTCACCAGGCAATGCCAGGGAGCAGAAGACAGTCCCAGCGCTTCTGGAGCCAGTGTTTGCACGGTACCTGTTCGCCAATGTGATGACTCTGTTGGTCGCATCGGCCTCCTGCTGACATTTGATTTTTTCAGCTGTAGCTTTCTCAAATTCTGCAGTGAGAGCTGCCAAGTTAGCATTCAGGTCCTTCAAAAGACAACACGTCTACAGTTACCTCTTGCACACACGGTGCAGCTGCAGTAAGCCGCCAGGCCAGGAGAGAGCTCTGCAGACCCGAAGGAGCTTTGCAGCAGCCCCTGTCGTGACGATGCAGCTCTTGCACCTGGGCTCCAGGTTATATGAATTGTAAGAATCTTTCTCGCTCATTTTTGGCTTCTGGCCGCGACCCGCAGCTGAATTGCCGGTGGCTGATGGGGGGCCGCGGCGGGTGCCAGCCAAGGCAAACAGCGGCTGGCTCCGGCAGCTGGCCCTGGCCAGGAGCTGCGGGAGGGGGCACGCACTTACGGCAATTTTGTTCTTAACGCGACTGAGTTTGTCTTGTGCCTCCGCCAGCTCAGCGTTGGCCTCCTCCAGCGCCCGCCTCTTGGGCTCCACCTCGCAGAACACCTCGTAGAAACGAACAATGTTTAGGCACCAGGAGCACAGACCTGCCGCGGCTGATGACTTCGACATTATGAACTCCGGATCAAAACTGGGGTCTGACTGGTAGGGCCTGGAACAGGAGAATATGCCGCGCTATGAAACTGCGCTGTGGCTGCCGGTGGCCCTGTCCCGCTCCCCCTGGGGCTTGGTCTGCCAATGGGCAGCAGGGTGGGAGAGCAGAGCAAATGCCTGGATCCCACTCTTGCCCCTCGAACCCCGCTGCGCTCACTGGGTGAGGGTCTCTCCTGGACACCCTGCCCAGGGCAGCCCTGTGGCAGGGGGCTGGGAAGCAGGGCAGGAACTGGCCATGGACTCACTGAAACGCCTTGAGACAGGCCTCGGGGATGTTCTCCTTGTCAAACTTCTTTAAGGTGTCAAGGAAAGTGTCTACTTTTCCCATCATCACTTTTGCTGCCTTCCAGCTCTTATCCTTTGGTATCTTGCCCCTGGGGGCTGTCAGGACCATCACAGCTGCCGTCACGTTCACCACCGCTTGGGGCGGCGACCCGAAGGACTTCAGCTCCGTCAGGTTGTTCTGGGAAGGGACCACGGGGCCGCTGAGCATCGCCCCGGTGCAGGGATGCTGGCACCAGCCAGGGACCCGCTTCCCACTGAGGGGTTGCCCACCTTGTTGAGTGTGTTGAGGGCCTCCTGGGCGGCTACAAGTGCCGGCTCCGCTTTTGCCAGGTCGGTCTCGCAGGCTCGCTGCTTCTCGGCCACATTCTGGGGAGGCAAAGGGATGGGACAGGGTGAGCGGCTGGAGCCGACAGAGCTCGCGCTGCCCCATCCCATGTTGGACCCCGGCACCAGCTCAGCGCCACGCACCGTGTTGATGGCCTGGACCTTCAGCTCCTCCTCATCAGCAATGGCTTTCTCCTTGCTGACCTCCGCCGTCTCAACGCCCACCACGTGGATCAGTTTATCCGCGTCCTCGTTCTTCTGCTTCAGCTCTGCCTCCTGGACCGCCAGCTTGGCTTTCAGGTCGTCCACCTTGATGGGGGGGAGAAATGGAGGGGATCAGAGGGCTGATCCTGCTGAGCCCTACCTGGCCTTGCAGTGGCAGCTTGGTACAGCTCAGGGATCTCGCGGCCACGCGGCCACCATGACTGCCCTGTGGGGACATGCCTCCTCTCGCCCCCCCACATTGGACCCACAGCGGGCATGATGCTGTGGGCAGGCACCTGCGACGTCGTGCTCTGCAGCTTCATCAGCCCTTTCTCCAGCCTCTCAATCTTGGCGGTGAGCTCGCTCCTTTTTTTTGACAGCAGGTTTTGGTAGAGCTTTATCTGCTCCAGGAAGGTCTTTGGCGTGGTGTAATTATAGCGTCTCTCCATGGCCAGGTAGGTCTTGGACATCTCCTTAACGCTCATGTGGATGTAGGACATGAACTGGCTGATGGAGACCTTGACCTCGGCCTGCACCAGGAGCACAGACAGTGAGCCGCTGCACCGTGCGGACGCGGTGCCAACGCTGGGGGAGAACCGAGCCTTCCCGCAGCGTTGGTTCCACATGCAGCCACAGAGGCTGGGAGGGAAAGCACTGCTTTTCATTAAACAGCACAACGCATGGCTGAGAAATGTAAGTGATCACGGCACTAACGATGCTGGTTCTTAAACCCCACTCTGGTTTTCCTGGCTCTAACCCCCCAGGCTAACCTGGGCTGCACTAGGGAAAAGCTGCTGTTCTCAGGCTGTTATCTGTGGTGGTGTTTTAAGGACAAACGGAAAACAAGGAAAGGTTCATCCCCACCTGCACGGTGTCGGGGTGCAGGCTCTGACCCTGGAGCCAGCTGTGAGCTTACCCCAGACCCCATCCCCAGCTCGCTGCCCCCAGCACCACCGGGTCACACCAGACCCCCATCCCTGGGCACTTTGCAACAAGGAGAGCAGCAGAGGTGCGGGTCATTCCCCAAAGCAGCCCGGTTTCCCCAGCCCCCCAGGACAGAGGGCTGTGCACAGGCACAGCTCTGGCATGCACCGACCTGGGGTTCCAGCTCACCTCGATGTCCCCTGTTTCCTCCAGGAACCTGCTGCTGACGGACACGAGCGCATCCTCCGGCCACTCGTGGAACCAGTCGATGGCCGTGCAGTTGACCATGGCGGGGAACCTCCTTGCCCGCACCCGCAGGGTTGAGCCCACGGGCGAGAAGCAGAGGATGACCTGGGGCAGAGCACCGCGGGTAAGTGGGGCGTCCCTGCTGCCGGGGGCCGAGCTTGCGTGCGGGATGGCAGGAGCATCGCTGTGGGCTCTGCATCGCTGCAAACTCTTCTGCTGGTGATCAGGACTTTGCCTCCCACCCATTAACTCCCTTTCCCAGTACGTGGCAGATGGTCTGCGACTGTGCACCCTGTGCCTCTCAGCGGGGTCGGGGCCGGCACCGGATCCCCTCTGGTGGCTGCGGCCAGCGGCCGAGCACGGTGCCAGCATCAGCGTCCCTGTGAGCGCCCAGCACAGCCTGGCCCTGGCTCGCAGCTGTGGAGGCTGCTCACCCCCCTCTGCCCCAAGGGAGGTAAACACGTGGGTGTGAAGAGCTGCGCCCCTGGGGCTGAGGGCGCACCATAGGCTGGGGAGCCTTTGAAAACATCTTTCACCCAAACCCTTCACCGTGTAATGAAAGCACGGTTTTCTCTGTCCTGTCTGCAAATAGGTTTTGGATTAGGCAAGTCAGGAGCACTAACAAAACCCCACTCCTGACTGAACACCCACCTTTAACTGACGCCTGACTTTTTCTATAAATAATTTCCAGCAGTTTTCCCTTGTATCTTGCAATCCGAGGAACTTCATCTGGGGCCTCATGGCACTGATAATGTTTTCCAGGTCATCTTCCTGAAAAAGCCCCGGCACCTCTCCGGATGCCAAGAAGTCATTGATTAGGACCAGGAACGATTCTTCAGCAACTTGGGAGTCTGTCATCAGGAACACGGTGGGGATGTTCTTCACGGCCGCCTTGATGTACTGGGAGGCGAGGTCCAGCTGGGAGCAGGAGAGAGAAACCGTCACCCCCTCTCTCTTCGACCCCCCGAGCTGTTCTCTGAAGTGATCAAGTCGGCACAGCCCGGTGCCCCTTGGCCGCCCCGGGAAGCCAGGAGGGTGCCTTTGGGAAGGAGCCTTTGGGAAGGTGCCTTTGGGAAGGTGCCTTTGGGAAGGTGCCGGGTGCCTGCTGCTCTGCTCGGAGTCGGGGCCAGCTGCCAGGGCTGCCTGCACCGCACCTCCCTCACGAGTGGCTCCTGCCCGTCCCTGTCTGGGGAAACTCTGCAGTCTCTCGGGACAGGACTCATGGGTGTTCAGAAAGCGCCTTTGAGCAGATCGCACGGTGCACAGACGCAGCGAGAAGAGAAGAGCAGAGCAGAGCTCTGCGCACCCACCCCAGGCACCGGAGCCACCACGGGGCTTAGCACCACTCCACGTTTGCAGGATCCATCCCACGAGCAGGCGGCACTGCCCCAGGGGGCCAGGAGGAAAGCTGCGCTCACCTTCAGGTCTGGGATGCCATAGCCTTTCCTCAGCGTAATCTGAAACACGTTCAGATTGCTGATGTATGCTGCTAGCCGCGCCAGACTCTGCTTCCCGCTGCCTCCTACCCCCACCAGCAGAGCGTTGCCCCGGGGAGACTCTAAGATCCGACTAATTCTGCAAATATGAGACACTGCGTCTTCGAAGAGCACCTGAAGAAAACAGGAGGGGAAGGTTTGATATTCTGAATCACAGCAGGAAGAGCAGCGAACGCCCCATAACATACAAACCCGAGTGAGAGCGATGCTGCAGCTGCGTCTCTGCGGTGCAAGCGCTGCCTCAGCGCTGAGCTGCCCGCAGCAGGGCACTCACCAGGCTCATCGCCGCGTTCACCTCGTTGTAGTTGTCCAAGGCTTCCCCCAGCAGCTTGTTCAGAGCTGTCCAGCTCGGCACTGGCAGGTACTTGGACTCCCCTATGCCCTGGGTGAAGTGGCAGTAGATGTTGGGCTTGGCAAACACCAGGTCTTCACTGAGTTCCTGGGAGAGGCGAGACCAGCCGTGGGGCTCAGCCGTGGGGCACCCGGGGGGTACTGCTGCCCGTGCCACTCCACTGTGCCGGGGAGCTCAGCCTGGCAGTGCAGCAGGGGGTACTGCTGCCTGTGGGACTGCCAAGCCCGTGCCGGGGAGCTCAGCCTGGCAGTGCAGCCCCACTGGGGTGGGGCACTCCCTCATTTTCCAGCACAACTTACATCAAAGAACTTTCTGCAGGTGTCCGCCAGCATCTTCCCAAAGCCTTTTTGATCCCTTTCATCGACGAGCTTGTCTCCGTACACCCTCTCAGCTTCGTGGAGCCAGAGACGCACCAAGTCCACGGGACTTTTCAGGCATTCGGGGGTGGAGAACAACAGGCCCTGACAAACACACGAATCCTTCAGTCCTCAGGGGTTTATTTTACTGCTACTCAGAGCTGAGTTTAAAGGTTGGCTTTGGGAAGAGGTCATGGTACTTTTCAAGGACATGGTGCACTGCAAGGATGCACGATGAAGGAGAGAAAGGAATAAGGATGTTTTAGAGGAAACAACCCTCTCACTACCTGGAATATGTTGGAGAGGTCGCGGAGGTTGAAAAGGTAGTGGAACTTGATGGCTGTCGGCAAGAAGGTGGAGGCAACCTTCTGGTGGAGAGCTGTCAGCAGGAAACAGGGTGAGCAGGCGCGCAGGTCCCCAGAGACCACTGCAGCCTCCGGCAGGATCCCTGAGCCTGGCTCGCTCTCCCCTCCGTGACCTTCGGCAGGAGGGGAGATAATCGATAGGACAAGCCTGAGGTTTTAGTTGGACCATTTCTAGGGACACGATGCTGTGTTTTGAACGTGAATAGGAGAAAAGGAGGACCGGAGGTTTAATTTGCACGGTGCCGTGATGCGGAGGTGTTGTGTAGGGCTCCCAGGGCACTGGCCGGTTGTGGTGTGGTTGGGTTTTCCGGTGCCGGCGGGTGCGGGTGCATTCCCCAGGGGCCAATGCCGGCATGCACCGCCTTCCCACCCCCCCAGCTTGGCAGGGGCTCACCCAGTGCTGCTGCTACCAGCTGGGGCTGCAGCTTCTGGACAGCCGGCGGCATCCTCTGCAGGGCCAGGTGCTGTGCGAGGATGGTGCTGTACACGGTCAGCAGAGCCTCCTGGCCGGGAAAGCTCATGGCGAAGACGCAGAAGTGGCGCTGCAGAAAGGAGCAAAAAGTCAGGCGGGAGCTTTGCCCCCAGGGGCTGATGCAGGCAGCCAGCACTGCGAGGTTCCCCACCATGTCCTAACCCCATCTCACCCCATCCCAATCCATCCCGCTCCACCCGCTTTGGGCTCCGGTCCCAGGAGAGCGAACCCGCTGGGGCACAGCCCCTGGCCCCACGGGTCCTGCGTACCTGCAGCCTGGGGTCGATGGTGAAGGACCCTGAGGTCGGGTTCATGCAGGCCACGTACTGGCAGTTGTGAATGTCCTTCAGGGTCAGTTTGTTCCTGTCATACCTGCGCAGGGACCGGCACCATGACGCTTTCCCCGGGGACGGGTTCCTCCAGTCGGGCTGTGCCGCACTGACCCTGTGGAGCTCCGTCCGGGGGGATGCGGGAGCAGGGATCCCCATTTCCCTGGTGCTCGGTGCAGCCCGGCACCACTCTTGGAGACGCTGTGTGGGGCCCTTCCCGCGCCACATGGTGATGCTGTGTGGGGCCCTTCCCGCGCCACATGGTAAGACCTGTCCCCAAACCCCCCCACGGCAGCTGGCACTCGTCACCTCTCCCTCCCTTTCCAAGCAAGCCCTCCCTGCTGCCTGCGCCACATGCTGCACTGCCAGGCGCGGGGATCCCCCGCTAGGGCTTCCCCCGCTGGCGCTGGCAGCGGGGCTGTTTGCCTTGGATGGGGTTTGGAGTTGCCAGCAGAGAGTTTTCCCATTCCTCTGCCAAAGCCTTCCCAGCAGCTCTGGGAATGAGTGGGCTGGGGGGAATCGGCGGCTTGGCTCCACCGGCAGCGTGGCACAGGAGGCAGCACGGGCAGGGCAAGGCTCCACCGGGATGGGAGAGGCACCAGCACGGCACAGGTTTGCCAGGCGGAGGGTCACTGAGCCCCTGCAGTGGGGGTTGCCGGCTGGGCACCTACCAGTGCCCATGGTCCATGTGCTGCCGGATGAGTGTGTGCGGTGCCACGGTGCCGTACTTGTCCACCTCCGGCATGTTCATGTCGTCGATGAAGTAGATAAGCTTCCTGGTCCCGGGTGGGCCGTAGTTCCTCCCCGATTTCTTCTCCAGGGGCTTCTCAAGGACAGCTGCAGTGAGAGGAGCGGGGTGGGCGGTGGGGCAGTGCGAGGGGGCTGTGCGGCACAGCCCGACACGGGGCCGGCTGCCAGCTCAGGCCAGCCTTACCCTGCAGCATGGCCGAGGTGGTGTAGAAGTTAAAGGGCACAGACTGCACAAGGTATTCATCTGCGCCGAGCGCTTCAAGCTTGTCCCACATCAGGACCGATTTTCCCGTCCCCGCATTCCCCACCAGCATCACCGGCCTCTGCTTCTCCATCAGCAGGTCCATGAAGTAGCGCACGCGAATGGTCTCCGTCGTGTGCACCATGGAGGCCTGGGGAAATTGCACCGTCAATCGCCGGAGCTCGTCTCTTGCTGCTGGAGTCGACGTTTGCAGGCAGAGGTGGGATCTTCTGTTAGAGCAGCGGGCAGCGTGCTGGAAGCCTTGCCTGGTTTTCCCAGCAATGCCAGCTGGTCTAACAGAAGATGCTTTCTCTCTGTACAAACGTGGTCCCTCTTTAAAGCAAAAGGTCTCAGGCGCTTGGTTATCCTAAAGACTTTATGACCAAAAATAGGAGCTGTCAGATAAACGAGAACAACACAGCGCAACTCCTGAAACTGTCCCCAGTGTCTTTGCTCAGCCAATGCACGGGCCAAATTCAGCCACGGCACCTCTCCCTTTCCCTGACATCTTTAACACAACCCCTCCTTCCTCAGGACAGCATTTCAAAAGACATGCAAATAAAGTTTTAAAGTACATTTTTGCATTCAGGCGATAGTTATAATTATTTCAAGATAATCTACGAAGCCACAGGTTAATCTGAAATTAAAAAAGAAGAGTTCCAACTTGCAGCTCCCGCTGAGGTTTCCGCGGAGTAAAGCAGAACCACAGAAAGTCACGGGGTTTGCCGGGTGCCACCAGCCCGTGTGGTGGCGTGGCGGAGCCAGCCCAAATCCCTGCACCGCTCCAGGCGCAGGGTCTTGCCCCAGCATTGCTCAGGGGAAGACCACGGAGCAATAAACAAATAAAACACATAAACACAGAGAGCTTGTGGGAAGTACCTGTAAAGGGACTTCGGGATCGAGTTCGAATTTTGGCACTTCTTCAGTCCAGAGCCTGAATTTCTTTGTTTCTGGATCAATGTAATAGTCAAAAATTGTCCCCTGCGAAGGAAACTTGATGGTTTTAAACTCGTTCACCCACCACTTGCTGAACTCCAGGCGGTAATCCACGAGCTGGGAGGAACCAAACAGAGACAAACTCAGAAACTGGCCAACGTTGTTGCTTTAGTATTTTCCGAGGGGATGCAGCCGAGGGATGAAGCTGGGCAGCAGGCTCTGGCAAGCAGGCAGGTGTGGGCAGGCACCGAGCGGTTGGTCCCACAGCCGTACCTGGTCCTGGAACATGGCCCCGCCGAAGGCCCAGGCACAGGCGAAGACAAAGTAGAGCTCGTAGAGCTCCCGGGGTGAGTCCGGCGGGGTGGTCTGCGGCGTCAGGAAGCACTCCAGCAGGTACAGCACCGTCTGTATCACCGTGATCTCGGGGACAGGGGTGATCTTCTTGAATCCAGACTTGAGCTTCTCTAGGCACACCGGCAGGTACTTGTCAAAGAGGATCATCAAATTGGCCTTCTCAGACTGCACCGTCCTTGTCTCAATCCAGCTGGTCACAACGCTGTGGGAGGGACGGGCAGGGCTGCAGGCGAGCATGCAGGGGGCCAGCACCCGTCCCATCCCATTCCCATCCTGTCCCATCTCGTCCCATCCCGTCCCGTCCCATCCCACCCCACCCCATCCATCTCCATTTCCTGGCTCACAGGTTCCAGCCCAAGTCTGTGGGGTTGATGTAGAGGATTCCCGCCCGGGACACGGTGGCCGGCGTGGCGGTCCGCAGGTGGCTAATCTCGAAGAGGAGCCGCATGGTGGGGTTGAGGGGGATGCGCTCGTTGCTGGCCAAGGTGAGAACCTGGGGGAAGCGGCCTGTCATCGAGGGATGCCCTGATCTTGGGGCCCAGGCATGAACACAAGCTGATGACCCCGAGTTAATGAGCGAGCAAAGCTCCTGGGGTGTGATGGCACCGACCTTATTATCATCCATGACTGTGTTCAGGGACTCGATCCACATGGGGTCAATATCTCCATCGAGGATGATCCACTTGGGCCCCTTATGTGTGATGTTGGCCAGGTCACGCATCGCTGAAGAAAACAGACCTGCCCCATAGAGAGACACTTGGGTTTGTCCTTTCCACGCACGGCACTTTTGCTAGGGGGACACGCGGGACTGGGTGCTTCCCTGAAACACGTTCCTCCTCCCTCACAGTCCAGTAAAAAGCCCCAAGGAAAGGTTTTCCCATTCCATCACCACGTCACAAAGTGTTTACAGAGACACATTTTATGAAGGTATTTGCCTATGCGTCAGCCGCTGCTGAAGGATGGTTTGGGCCAGTTCCCACCCAGGGTAAGCAACCGCTCACAAGCGTTGGTGTCTCACCGTCCTTCCACTCTCGCGTGGACGGATGAATAACCCCGAACAGCTCATTGCAGGTCACAGCCTTTGGGTCGAGGTCCATGGTGACCGGCTTCCGCTTCATGCTTTTGTATGTCTTGTTGAGCGACCTCAGCACCTGCAGAGAGGGGGAACCGTGCAGCCGCGGCTGCTGCTCCTATGAGGGTGTTTGCAGCCTTTGGCAGCCTTTGCCCGCAGCCGGGGGCACAGAGCGTTGCTCCCACCCGCTGCAGAGCACCCAGGCCCGGACAGCTGCTGGGAAGGCTCCAGATCTCCCTCTGCGCAGCCGGCTCCTGGCCGGGATGTTGTGGGAGCCCAGAGCCCAGCCAGCCGGCACCGTCCTGCCCGTCCTGCCAGCAGCGCAGCACGCAGGGCGTTGTGAGAGTGTGCCGCTGCCTGCTCCCTGCCTCGTCTCCGCTCTGCTCATGGGTGTCCTGGGCAGCCCCTGAGCTGTGCATCCCCAACCCTCTCAGCTCCATGGGCTGAATCCGGCACACATGGTGCTGGAGGGCCTGGCGTGGCTGTGGACGCTGGCCGTGCTGCCATCCCCTACCCGGACGCTGCTGCTGGTGCAGCTGGGGGTCCGCGTGGCTGGCCGAGGCCAGCAGGAACATTCTCACCTAGAGGACGGGGGAGGCCGTGGGATGTGCTTGGCCGGGGGCAGGAGAGGACCTGTGTCCTTGGGGATGGTTTGGCCGCTACCTGGGACTTGCCGCAGCCAGCGTTGCCGACGACAAAGACGGAGTGTCTCACTTGCAGCAGCTCCTCCAGCTGCACCACCTTCAGCACAAAGCTCTCCTCTGCCTGCAGCTTCAGCTCCAGCATGGACTGCCTAATGATCTGGGAGGGAGAGCAGGCGCTGACCATGGGCAGTTGTCACGGCCTCCGCAAGACCCCAGAGACAAGCCGGCCGCTCCCAGAAGTGCCGAATGGACCTTCAGCCTCTGGACCCTGCCAGGGCTGGGATGTCTCTGGCGCTGGAGCCGCGCCTGGGCTTGCACCTTCTCAAAGTTGAGGTCCCTCTTCCTGGGGACGTCCAGGGCTGGGAACAGGTCTCCAATCAGCCCCATGAAGACGGGCAAGTCATCTGTCACGATCTTGGGGATGTTGAAGTCTCGTAAAGCTCTCATCAGAACTTGGTCCTCGGCACGGCCAGGGTCCCCTCTCTTCAAGGAGCCAGCTACCACCAGCACAGACTTGATAGCCCGCAGACCCCAGTCATAGTGGTCCTGCCGACAGGCACCAAAGTATTAAAATTCCACTTTGGTGAGGGAGAACTGCTTTAAACAACATTACAGAGGAACACCCTGTCCGTTGCCCCGCACCCAGGTTATCCACACAGTGCCCAGCAGACTGGACTTAAAATGAGCTTATTTACAAGACAAGCCCCAGTCAGTCCCGAGGTGAACGGCAGTCTGGCTTGCTTCCTGGAAGCACGTTTTTATTGTAAATCACTTCTGCTGAGATGAATAATGTCTGGATGCTCTCATCTTAACTGGCTGTATCCTATTCTATTCTATTCTATTTTGGGACTTCTTGATTTCTTCCAGAAGGCAGAAATATGCCATATGATGCACCAGCGTGGAAGTGGAATTTGTCCAGCCATAGACCTGAACTATGCAGAACATCAGCCAGCACATCACTACCAGCAATCCTACTACAATCTGTCAGGTTTGAAATTCAAGTGAACTCTTTCATCTTAAAGAACCTTGCAATATTGTTAAATTACCTGTTTAGATAGTAACTCTTTGCAGAGTGTGTACAAAGTAATGAATTTTCTTGCTAGAAGCTTAGCGTCAATAAAACCTTCTGCAACAAGCATGATTTCACAGATCAGTTCAAAATCGGGGACCACCATGGCGCAGGGTCTGGAGAAGAGCAGCGGCAGGTTAGCAGGGCTGTGCACGGACGTCCACATGCCCCTTGCCCTCCCACAGCCAGTAAGAATTTGCACCCGAGTTTCCAATATAAATCGTTCCCTGCTGCTGTTAGTATCAGAGAACCAGGCAGTAATCTAGGCCGGCTGGGGTGTCTGGAGGTCTCTTGTCCAGCCTCCTGCTCCAAGCAGGGCTCAGGTCACCCTGGGCCTTCTCCAGTCACAGTTTGAGTTCCTCCAAGGACAGAGATCCCACAGCATCCCTGGGCCACCCCTTCCAGTGCCTGACCATCTTTTTGTCTTATTCTCAATTGGATTTTCAGCTGAAGGTGGCAATTAGACACCCTGAGCATCCTATTCTCCAGGATGAGCAGCTCAGCTCTCCCAGCCCCTGACCATCTCAGGGCCTTTGAGCAGGGCTGTCCTGGGGTGCCAAGGTCTCCCTGACTCAAGGGCTGCCAGTACACACAAATATCCTTATCTGCACTAACAAAGGCTTAGTTCACGTTATGGATGTAGCAGGTGAGTATTACCACAGAGGTAAATGCTGTAATGACGGCCAGTTACATACTGACCCATCTGCCTACGAGTACCTGAACAGAGCTTTTAAATTTTCAGGCAGTTCTGTCCGTCCTGCATAGCCAGGGTTCATGGTAATGAACAGCCCGACCGACGGGATCAAAGCAATGGTCTCTCCAAGGAAATGGAATGTTTTCTTCTTGGCGCGAATTGCATCTTGAACACATTTCACCTGGCAGGCGAGCGGAGGTGTCAGTGCCAGCAGCCCCGCGGCTCCCTGCCCTGTGCCCCCAGCTCACCCTCACTGACCGCCTGCAGAAAACAAGCCTGGAGGTTCAGTCGTGCCATCGGTAATGCTAGAAATAATATCGACAGTTTGCCGAAGGCACGGCAGTGTAGCAATCCCCGGCTCAGGAGAGCTGGCCTTAAATCAGCTTCTTCCCAGGCACCGCGATGCCCTGTCCCCGGGCAATGGCAGAGCTGGCGGGGGGGTGACGGGTCACTGGGATCGGACACAACTGGGCTGCGTGACCTTAAACATGCCCAAAGCCTCCGTACTGCCACGCTTCCCCTCCATTTGCCTCCCAACATGACACAGTGGAAACAATAGCAGCAAACCGTCCCTTTGAAAGTCAGGTTTAACTGAGACAATGTTCAGTATGTGAACTGGAAACACTGAGCGGCTCATCCAGTCCCTACGGCACCCCACGCTGCCGCTGGTTTTGTACGTACCTGCACAGCAATCACGGACAAAACCTCCACTGAAATGCGATTGAATTCGTCAAAACAGCCCCAGGCGCCGGTCTGAGCAAGCCCCTTGTAGATATTGCCGCAGGACTGGAGAGAAAGCACCGGAGATTAGCTTCAGACACTGAGCTTTTACATGGAGGCTGCAACGTGAGGATTTGTTAAGAAAGCTCAAGTGTGGGGAGTTGCTCATGCTTTTATGGTTTGTGCTGTTCCCTAGGGAAATGCCCCGCAGCGTTACAGCCCCCCTGGGCTCCCACGGGCTTCCAGGGACACGAGCTGGCCGGAGCTGTGGTGGGAGTGAGCGGCGTGGGATGGAACCAGGAGCTGCTACTGGACCCACAGGTTTCTTGCTGGCTTCCGAGCCGGGGAGAGGAGAGCAGCTTCAGGGCATTGGCTATGGATGCTGCAACTGGACACGGGCGGCGCACGCTGCAGTGGTGCCTCCCAGAAGAGGTCCCCCCTTGTCTTGGCAGACAACCCACGGCTCTCACCTCGGTGCTGCTGCCCCGCTCCTCCATGCCCTACCTTGTAGTCCATCTGCTCGGAGCAGTTGAAGACGTAGACCATCATGCCCACTGCCCGGCCCAGGTCCTTGGTGGTCTCCGTCTTCCCTGTGCCCGCGGGGCCGGCGGGGGCCCCCCCCATGAAGAGGTGGAGCGACTGCGTCAGGGTGATGTAGCACCTGTGAAGGGGAGGACAGGCAGGGCTGAGCAGTGCCGGCAGCGCGGCACGGGCAGCAGGAGGCGCAGGGAGCTGAGCCCCTACCGATCCGTCAGGGGGGTGATGACCAGCCGGGGGGTGTTCCCCAGGTACTCGTAGGAGTACTGGAGCTGAGCGTCGCAGATGTTGGCGTAGCAGTGCCTCCTCCCCTCATCCCACCGGTGCCGGAGCTGGGACTGCCAGGTGAACTCCTGGGCACTCTCCACCTGCGGAGCAGCCGGCTGCGGAGGGCAGGCAGGTGCCGGAGCTGCCTGCCCTGACCCACGGGCACAGCGAGCTCCCAAACATGTGTTGGGACCGTTTCTCACCTCCGTACACGAGGAGAGCATGCAAACAGGTCCCAGTGCAATGCTGGGGTGGGTGAGGACCGTCCCTCCACGTGGCCCAGCCCACCCCATGCCTGCTGACCGCAGTGCACAGCCCTGCTCCGAGGCTCGCAGCTCCCACTGAGCATGGCAGGAACCAGCAAAACTGCTCCTGGATCTGGCTTTACATCAGACCCAGCCTGGTCTCGTCTGACCCCGGCTGTGCTGTCACCTCCCCAGCTCCCGTGCACCCCTAACACCCCACGTGTGGTTTCCTCATGCAATCGGGATACTTTGAAAATATTGGAAAGTAATAAAATAACAGGAAATCTTTGCTCAGAAGTGCTAAGAAACAAAGCAGCAAAAATATCCTCTTGTAACAAATACCTTTGCAAGGATCATTTTGGCCACAACATCCCTGGCGTGGACATCAATGGTACAGATTGTCATGATCTTCATCCTGTCTCCTGCAGTTAGGTTTCCAATGAGTAGTGAAATCAGTGCATTTAGCTGAGTAATCTGAGGAAGGAAAGAAATGATGAACAGAAAAATGACATCATACTTTGCCCGTCTCCCGGTGACCCCCGGACCGGACCTCGCCTCTTCCGAGCAGAGAGAGGCTGCAGGACAGCTCCAGGTCAGGTCTGAGGGATGCCAACCTGCTTTTTGTTGTAATCCCTCATTGCGTTCTCATAGCCTTCCTCCAGCCTTGAAAAGGCAATGCCAACTTCTGTGGTCCACCAGATCTGGGTGCACGTCAGAGCAACCTGCAGCAAACCACAGGGACGAAATGTGGCCATAAAGGGAAATACGCCGTCCCTGCGATGGCTCAGGGCAGGCACCTGCACCTCCCTGGGCTCTCTGCTTGCTCCTCCTCTCGGACCTCGGCTCACGGAGCCGCCGGCCAAGCTGGCCCCATGCGGCAGCTCCCACCTGTGCCGGAGCAGCCGGCCAAGCTGGCCCCATGCGGCAGCTCCCACCTGTGCCGGGTAGTCGAACACCCACTGCTCCCGCGGCTTCTCCTCATAGGTCACCACGGCCTCGGGGATCAGGCGTCGCAGGGTGGAGTGCATGCTCACCAGCACTCGGTTCAGCCAAACCTCAACCTAGAGGGTCACATCCAGCAGACCCTGAGCGAGCGGTTCCTAGCCCGTGTCCGGTTTGGCTGCGCGACCCCGTGGCAGCGTGCAAGCGGCTCCCTGCTGCTCTGCGCAGCAAGCTTCTCCCTGCACGTCGTAACAAGGTGCATGAAAGACCCCGGTACACGGCCCCGCAGGGCACTTCCCATGGCAGTTTATGGAGCATGGTCTGAGGGTGAACAACAGGAAGGGGAAAAGCACATTGTGACCGCCTGAGGGGCTGCAAGGCTGGAGTGGGTTTATATGATTCTGATATTGCTGCAGCGCTGTTCTACACCTGTAATGCAGATCCCATTTTTGGGGTATTTTTTGGCTGAAAGGCTTCACGATTGCATTTTAAAACTGCTGCCAGGCTGTTAGTGCACAACAAGCAAAAGGTTCGTCCCCATCCTGAACCTGCCCACCTCTGTCCCCGCAAGTGGAGGCTCCACGGAGCTTGGCTGACCTGGCCAGACAAGTCACAGTCTCCGTCGAGGGGCACGTACTCCTCGTCCCTGCTGAACATCCCCAGGCCAACCTTCAGGGGCTTTCTGGCCGGACTCATCTTGAACTTCAGTTTAGCCAGACTGTCGAACAGCTTCGGCAGATGACGGGACACCTGAGAACAGAGGCACGGCAGAGGGTCAGGGACCCCTGGTCCCACGCAGAGGTGTAATCACCGCTTGGATTAACTCCCGTATGTCTCTCAGGGCGCTGCATCCCTGAGAAGGGGGCTACCAAGGATGGTGTTCTGTCTGTTAGGATGAAAACTATTTTAACTATTTTAAAACCACTATAACAAGTTAGCACGCAAAAGACACAGGACTTGCCTCCACACTTTACACGCAACCCATACCTCAACTGGCTCATTCCCATAAGATAAAATATCAAGCAGGTCTGCAGAGGAAACAAAGTAGAATCTGGGAAAAGCCAGTCTTTTGGTCTCAAGGTATTCAGCCAAAGCCTTCTCACAGAGTGCCAATCTAAGAGAAAGCAAGGAAGAGAAACTGCAGTTAAAACCTCCACATACTAATTTTTACTCTTTGCAAAGTCATTGCCATGTTGAGGAAGATGCCACTTTGGAGAAATCAAACTCTTCCTCTGGCCCTAGACCAGATAGTGAGGCGTCTCCATAACGCTTCACCAGGACGACTCAAACCTCACCTTTTCTGCAACGCTTCTAGCTTGTCGTAGAGACCAGGCTTGTTTGTAGCTTCAATCACATTGGGAGTTTTTACCGCATCGGCCATTAATTCCTGCAAGAGGAAAAATGCTTCAGCTCTACCCGCACTGGCAGCTAGCGCTCGGGGGTCCGGGGGGCGACGAGCTTCGCACTTTGAAATCTTGATCGATAGCATCAAAATGCTTCGAGTCCTCTGGCAGTTGACTGCGGATGTCTTCAGAGCCGATGAAGATGCTTTCCAGGTGACTCCACGTCCTCTGCACCTCAAACCAGATGCTGATAACGGAGTCAGTGGTCGACAGCTTCTGCTGCCAGCCCAATACCTCCTGAAGGAAGAAGGCTAGGTACTTGGAGGTCATCAGGTTCTGCAGCTGCACTTGGTTGTCCTCCAGCATCTCGATGAGCACCTCATCTGACTTGAGCAGCACGATGCCGGTCCTGGCATGAGGTTCATGCTCAAACTGCATCGTTGCCCAGGTAGCATCCAGAGTGTTCAGCACCTGCAGACAGGGCGTGAGAAATGAGCTGGACTCTGTGGTGCCGAGTCCCAGACCCTGCAGAAAGGCAAGGCAGCAACAGGAATGCTTCCTCCAGACCACGAGCTCCATGGGTGCCGTGCTGCATGTGGACTCCAGCCCCCAGGAGCAGGAACACAAGCACTAACAGCCACAGAGCTGCATTGGAGCAGGGCTCTCAGCAAAGCAGGGTAGGAACGGAGCCCCGTTTACCTTCTCCATCCCTGACTCTTTCATGGCTTTGTCCACAATGCCATGAACCTCATCCTCGAACTTGTGCAGGTTCAGCTGCAGCAGATCCGCGAGGGTTGTGTCCTCAGACATGGTGAAGTTCACCTGGAGCAGAACCGGCACTGTCGGGGCATGGACTCCCCTCCACGGAGACGCAGCCCAGTGGCTCGCCCAAACGAGCTCATTAACACCCATGTTTAAAGACCCTACGCAAATATTTGTGTATGGCTAGCTCTTAAAACAGATTGCATGCTTCCTCTGATGGATGCAAATCTCAGGAGCCTCCCAGGTCAGGGGTTGAAGCCAGGGAAGGGCAGGAGGGCTGGGAGCACCTTGGTTGCCTGCATGAGCTCATGCCAGTGCCGGTCCCTGATGGCCGGGTTCTGCAGCTCGTTCATGGCGCGCAGGGACGTTATCATGTTCTTCACACTGTTGTCCAGCCCTGTGAACGCATCCCAACTTCTCATCTCCTTATCCAAGCTCCGAATGTCTTTAGCAAATTTCTTACAATCGATATCCATCTGTTCAACATTGATATCCTTCCACCTGGTGATCTTCCAGTCGTCAATGCTTGTGTTAACCTGAATTCAGGGATACATTTTCACAGGACTTGTAATTAGCAGAAGCATTCCTGCCCAGGATGAAGAGCAGTATACCCAGCGCCTGCACAGCCCGTGCACCCGTCACGCCTCCCACATGTGCACACCCAGTGCCCGCACACCCGTTGCATCCGTGCTGGGGTGCGCAGCCCCCGCCCCAGCAGACCTGCTCTAACGCTGTGACAACCTGCCCCGTGTCTCATCCCACCTCTCACGGCAATGAGGCTCTCGGAGGAGCTACAACAACTTTGCACCTTTGGCTGGCAATGCCCAGCTGGCGCAGGGTGCCCGCGCAGGATGCCCACACTGGGTGCCCACACCTGCCAACAGCAGTCTGCTGTCAAGCCCTTGCCTGGAGGCAGCACTGGGCATCGTGCCCTGGCACAGGGGCCAGCACTGAGGCCAGAGCTCCCGGTCACTGCACTCGACCCCAGACAGCTACCAGCAGCCACCGTCTGTGGATGCCGGGCAGCTCGTCACAGCCTCAGGAACTTCAAAACTGTGAGGACCAGCCCAGCACACCCCAGAAGCTTGTTCAGCACATCCCTGTGCTCCTGCCTCCTCCTGCCCTCCCCATCGTGCTGGCTCACAGACCGCGGCACGTACCAGGTTGATCATGTCCCAGAGCTCCTTCAGCAAGCGCACCTCCCTGTGGCATGCTTTGAGCTGTTTATATTCTGGGACCAACACTTCAAACAGCCCAGCTGACTTGGACAGGGCTGCCATGTCGCTCTCCATGGCGGCGATGCTCTTGTGTTGCTGGCCGGAGAAAAAGAAAAGGTCTCAGCTGGGGACCGTGTGACAGGGACATGTCTCCTACCCCAGCGATGGCTTCGTCCCTGCTGCAGCATGGTGGGAACAGGACAGTTGCTGCCACAGGGCCAGATCCTCCCCGTAGGGCTGGGAGCCAGAGACGGAGCTGGAGTGGCTGCCCCTCCCCAGCCACCCTGTGTAACAGCACCCAGAGCACCCGGTGCACGGGGCTGGGGCCGGCCGGGCAGTGTCGGCGGGGACAGCGGCAGCCCTGGCATCCTCCCCTTCCTTACCTTGTTCAAGGACATGTAGGGGTCTGGGTCAGTGTACAAAAAAGGGGCTTTTTCCCGGAACCTTTCCCGGAAGGCGTGCTGCCGGACCTGCATGGGGAGGATGGGGTTCAAGGGGGGCAGCCAGGAGCTGGCAGCCAGGGAGAGCAGCGGAGTCTTCCCAAAACCACCAGGAAGCTGCTCACTCGCCCTCCCTTCCCGTCCCCAAGTCCCAGGGCAGGCACCTCAAACTGCTGGCACTTCCTGCGGATGATGTTGACCTCGTTGGCTTGCAGGGGCGCCGCGCTCTGCTTGACGCGCAGGCAGAGCTTCTTGGTGCTGTCCCAGTGCTCGGGGAGGTCCTGCAGCGAGCACCACATAGCGTTGGCAGCCTGGCCCCAGGGAACCCGCGCCCAGCCCCCCGCACCCCGAGTAGCTCACGTGGAGCTGCAGGTGGATCTCCTCCGGCATCTCCTCTCCGTAAGTGCTGAGCAAGGCAACTGTCTCTTTCAGGGGCTCAAACATGCTGTCAGTCGCCGCCTGCCTCTCCTTGACCCTCATCAGGTGCCCCATCACCTCCACCAGCCCATCATAGTCTCCCTCCTCCAGAGGTTTACTCAAGCCGGCGTTTGCCTCTTGGATGAAATCCTCCAGCTCCTGGAGGCTGGGAGGAAGGTGGCGGCGCTCACTGGTCGTCCCCAACGGGGCTCACAGCTGCCCCCGTGCTCGCCTGGGGCTTGCTCTGCAGGGCACAGCCCCCCAGGGACTTGCCCCCACGGGGGTGCCTGGCAGCTTCACCCGTGCCCCCATGGCTCCATCCCTCGGGGGCCAGCCCTGCCCTGGCACACAGTGGTGCCTTCACCACAGCTCAGCTGGGCTCCAGTCACTGGGAGCACCCCATCCCCAGTGGGGGGCTCACCAGGCTCCTACCTGGTGGTGACGTGGCTGGTGAGGTGCTGTCGGAGTGCCAGGCCCCGGCGCCCAAC
>NW_008795038.1:24807-33262 GCF_000699145.1 Aptenodytes forsteri
GTGGGGGGCTCAGCAGGCTCCTACCTGGTGGTGACGTGGCTGGCGAGGTGCTGTCGGAGTGCCAGGCCCCGGCGGCCAACGGTGCCCAGCAGAGCGCCTGCTAAGGGGCGGCAGTCGCTCTGCAGCCACCCCCCAAAAACCTCGGTGTTCGCGAACCCCGACACCTCCTTGCATAGTGCCTCACATGCGTCGATCTGGGGACAAGAGCTGGTCACAGCCCGTGGCTGGCACCTCCCTGGACACCCAGCACCTCCCCCGGCACCCGGTGTTCTCCGGAGCACCCGGTGCATCCTAAGCACCCATCTCATACCGCCTGCTGAAAGAGCTGGAGGGATGGGGTCCCATGGGCTGGGGGCTCCTCCAGCCACAGCTCTGGATCCTCGGGGCCAGGGGCACTGCCCAAGGTGAGGAAGTGCTGCAGGAACTCCCTGGGGTCCTCCAGCCACAGGTGGGCTTGCTCCTCGAAGCCGGCGCTGTACTCCTCGCCTTCTGTCATGGCGCTGACCACCAGCGACACCACCTCCTCCCGCATCCTGCTGAGGTCCTCCTGCTCCTCCAGGGTGGTCTGAAGGGACAGGCAGAGCTCTCGGGGACCGGCTCAGGGGACCGGGCATCCTCACCCACCTCCGGCCAAGCTGGGAGGTGCCACCTGCCATGGACTGACCTTGTAGCTCAGCTTCCCCTCCAGCAGCCGAGGCATGCATGCTGCAGACGCGTAGGTATCGCTGAGCAGGCTCTCCACCAGCTCCAAGAAGCTGTTGTCGTCTCCTGCCTCCAGCGAGGGATGGTACCGCACTCTGCCATCACATAGCTCCATGCGCACCTCGAACAATGGGGCCACATTGGCCTGAAACAGGTCAGCAACCCGTGTGTTTCAGCTCCCTCCTGTGCCCACCCCGGCCCCCAGCCCCACGGCCCCTCCACGGCGGGGACAAGGGAGACACCAGCACCTCTGGTGCTCGCTGCCCGGGTGCACCGGGATGGGCACGTTTGGCCACCAAACAGCGAATGGTGGGACATCCCGAGTATGGGCAAAGAACGGGCACCACGCCACAGGGCAAACCTGGACCTACGTCAGGGGCCATGTTGGTGAGCAGCAGCTGCAGAGATTTGTGGACAAGTCTGAATAGTCCATCCAGCACGATTCCATCTACGTATCCCACATAGTCCAGCCATATCTGTGACGACTTATCAGCCTTAAACAGATCTGCATTCTCCTGCAAGCAGAAAAACCCCCAACTAATACTTGTCAATAAATACCCAGCGAATGTACCAGCTCCTAACACTGCGAGTGAGTCCCCTCTCATGGCCCCTGCAGGTTTGTCCTGCCTGGCTGTCGCACAGATCCTGCATCCTTCCCTTCTCCCAGCTGTATGACACCAGAAGCTGCAGCCAAGACCTCACCCCGGGAGGGCAGAGGATTTCTGGAGTCCGTGTGCGGTGTTTTATGGCCCTTCGCTGGAGCCTCGTCTCAGCAGAGACCGGAGGATTGCACCCCGGGTTTGAGTCCAGCGCTCACAGTTACAGAAGGGGGGACACCACTGGGTTCAGAGCATCACAGCACGCGAGCGTCGGACACACTCCTTGTTAATCAATTCCGACTGAAGTGTCCTGGGACGTGCCTCACCTCCACCATCTCCTGGATCTTTACGCCTGCATCCCTAATGGCAGCATAGCGCTTGGTTAAGGTGTTTGCTTTCCCGTCCAGGTCCAAGAGTGCTGCCTCCTTGTTGTCTTTCCTTTCAAACAAGGGAGCAGCTGAGCACTCCTGCAAGGAGAAGACGACAGGGCTGCTCCGCTGTGCTGGGGAAGGGTAAATCCCTGCAGGAGGCTTCCCGGGAAGGCACTCGTAAAGCACCAGCAAAAGCTACCTCCATCAGCTGGGTGATATTTTCCATGTTTAACTTTGCTTTCTGGACCCTGGTCTGCAAGTCGTACAAGATCTCTCTCATCTCTTGGATGTACTCCATGACACCTGGGAGGAAAACGCACGTCCAAGCTTGACAGGTTACGCAGACGCCTCCAAGGCAGCAAGCCGTGGTCAGGGCACTTAGGGGCTATCCACCACGGCGGGGGGGCACACTGTCTGGCCCCCCCACCTCACCCACCCAGCCGCGCCTGTGGGGCAGGGATCTGCGTTTTGGGTGTGATGGTTGTGGGGACCCAAGGGCAGCCGCTGGGCAGGAGGCAGGACGGTGCCGGGGGCTGGGGACCCCCCGAAACGCACAAAGAGGATCTCTGGCCTTGGGCAGCCAGGGGTGGGTTTGTACCTTCATGGTGCCAAAACAGGGTGTGCTCTGCACTGGCCAGCTGGCCATCCATGGCCTCCAGCTCCCCCGCCACCAGTGGGAGCTCCACCGGCAGCAGTCTCCGCTTCACCTGGGGGACCAACGTGTCCACAGGTGAGTGCTGCAGGTGGAGGAGGGACCCTGCTCCAGCTGAGACGCGCTCACTAGGTCACCGGTTTTACAGAGGAATGGGGTCCCCACCCCACTGACACAGAGCTTAGGGGGCGGAAGGAGGCCAGTGTGGCAGCAGCAACAGTAGCTTTACTCAGCCACGGGATGGGCAGGGACCCAGGGTGCCGGTGACGTGCCCAGTGTACCCCAATCCCTTCAGGCTTCCAGGGCCCATTTCATAAAAGCCTCTCCCCTGGGGGCTCCCCAGGCAGTCTCAGCCTGGCCAGTCCTCAGGGCATGGAAAAGCAGCCAGGTTGTCTCCCCTTTGCAACCTGCCTCATTGTACCAGCCAACGATAAGATCCAGGTTGTCCACAAACTTTTGGAAAGTCTCATTTTGAGCAAAGAGGCTCTCAGCACTGCCTGGGATATCCTTCTGCTGCTGGAAGTTCAAGTACTTCACCTCCCGCAGAACGGCGACGAGCTGCGAGACACAATGGCCGGAGGCAAGGCTTGTTAGTAAAACCCGAAACGTCTCACCACAGCCTCTGAGAAAGTCAAATTTACATTCAGGCAGGTGATTGCTGGCGTTCCCCTGCGCCAGGCTGGCTGCCTGCGCCAGCACCGACCTCTTTGCTGAAGTTCACGCTGAGGAGGGAAGAGCCAGGGTCCCTCAGGATCAAGGGCTGCTCCAGGCTGAAGTGGCAGTCCTGGCCGGCTCCGCACACCCACTCCTTGTAGACCTTCTCGCGGTAACCTTGCAGCAGTCCTATCATTTCTTCGTACTTCCCGGACACCAGTCTAGCTTCAGCACTGACCATCACACTGTCAAGGTCATGATAAAGAAGCAGCTGCTGCAGTAGAGCACGGGAGGAGACACACGCCGGGCCAGATCCTGCCCCGGCTGCTGCCCCTCATCCCCATGGGGTGACAGGGTGGACCCGCACGTACGGGTGGCTGATGGCGAACAAGTCCCTGTGTGGCCCCTCCAGCCGCTGCTGCAGCTCCAGAGCCCACTTCAGCTGCCCGGCCACCGGCGGCATGTTTTTGTTGATGGGCGGGCCCCCCCTGCACGGCAGTGGGGAAGTGGTCTGGGCGTCATACAGCGCCTTCACATTATCCAGCTCGATGCTGAACATTCCCAGCAGGGCTGAGCAACAGGGGGAAACCTCAGCCTTTATCAAAGGCCGCTCCAGCAGGGAGGCAAACATGTGCACCAACTGCAGGAGAAAGAGGCGTTGGCTTCTGTGCTCCAGAGCATCACCGGAACGGCCTGGTGACACCCCCACGGTCACTGCCAAGTGCACGGGTGCAGCGTGCTGGGCTGCAGGGAGTGTGCCTGCTGCCAGCCTCTGATGCTCAAGCAAGGACACCCCGTGCCTGAGGGCAGGACCCATCAAGCTGGGGGAGGGCATTTGTACCTTCACAGCAGATGCCAGGCTGTTGCAGTCATCAAAGCCTTGGCAGAAGATGGTGGCCAGTCGCCTGTCCACGTCCTGAATCTTCTCCCGGAACTCTGCAAAGTCTTTGTTCAATTGCTGCCAGTGAGAGAAAAACGATTTAAGCAGGCGCAGCCTCCACGCTTCCTTCCCAAATCCTTCCTGAAGGATTCACTGAACCTGGATGCCTCGGAGCCCTGTGACCTGCCCCAAAGCGAGCATGCATGCTGCCATGGGACAGTCTTACGTGCAGCTCTTCCAGCGTGTCCTGGCAAGCAATTTTTTTAATTAGCAAATGCATACACTTCCATACCAGCATTCACTCACCTCTTCTGCGGGATCTAAGGGATCATATTTGCAATCAGCAAAACCCTTGATGAGTTCAGACACCTCCTCGTAGATCTGAAATGCCTGGCTCCCGAGGATGTTTCCTCTCACTCCTCCCAGCTCTGCCTTCTCCAGCTTCAGAAACTCGATAGCTGTCTGGTACAGCTCCTGGCAAGCACAAACCATCATCTCACCCGGCTCCTCTCGGTGACAAACCCCAGCTCCCCGTGCCCCAGTGCTGCGGGTGCAGGAGCTGCAGCACCAGTGTAGGGCTGCGTCCTGCGAGTTCACCGCTCCTGAGGAGCATCCTTCTGGGGGGTGCTTTGTGGCCTGGCTCGGGGTGCCTGTGAGGCCCCGGGGGCGCGGGGGCATGGGTGGTGTGCTGGGAACGATGCCGCTGTGCTCCCAGCAATGCACCACTGCTGAGCTCCCATCTTCCCTCTGCTCCTCGCCTGTGCCGGCAACCCCAGCCCGCCCCGGGGCCGGAGTGGAGTTTGCCCCTGTGCCGCTCTCAGGGGACCACCCCGGCATCCCCAGGGCAGGGGGAGCCCATATGGGCCTGGTGCCATGCCCCAAAATGCTGTGCTGTCACCTCAATGGTCTTCAGCCTGTGCAAGAAGGAGTCCGTTCTCTTGAAGACGAGGGAGGGGGAGAACTCCCAGAGCTGTGGCTCCTCCTGGAAGTGGAGAGGGGCCGTCAGCGGGCGGACCTGGCGTGGACGGGGCCGGGCAGCCCCGCATCATCCCCTGCACCCACCGGGAACAACGTGGGCATCAGGTCCGAGCAGTAAGTGCTGTAGGACTGGAAGAGCTTCTCTATGGTGGAAATGCTCAGTCTGATTCCCCCTAAGGTCTCCTCGGTTTCTCCTTGCAGCCCCTTCATCACGTCCTCGGGGCTCAGGAAGTTACGGCTCTAGGACAGGCAGACGCAGGCAGTGGCTGTTGGCAGAGGGGAGCAAGGGGGCTTCTCCTGCCCCCGTCTGGCCCCACAGGCTCTCTGGTGATTGCCCGCAGCCCACGCCTGCCCCAAACCCCCTCCAGCCCTACGTGGGGGCTTTGCTGGTCCCTTGATTGGGGTGTCTCTATGTCACCCCAGCTGGGCTCCCCACGCCTGCCCTGTGTCACCCCTCCTGTTAACGGTGCCACAGCGGGGCGGCTGGGGGGGGGGGGGGGCGGGGGGGGGGGAAAGAAACCCCGCCAGGCCCCCCCCAGCCGCAGGGCATTTTGCAAGGGGTCCCCAAGGAGCCACACTGCAGCTGGGTCTTGACCACGGTCACAGCTTATGAGACAGGGACAGTCAGGGGCTGCCGGCGCCAGAGCGGGGCGGCGGGAGGAGGTGGTGGCTCGGTGCTGCCCTGCCCCTGTCCCGCTGGAGCCACCACCGGGCCTGGGGCTCTACCATCTCCATGAGGAGGTTGCAGATCTCCTGCAGGACAACGATGACACGGGCGGGTGAGCTGTAGTGCTGGCAGTGAGCCCGGAGGAGGCGGACGGTGCACAGCGCCCTGTCCACGTAGGGCTGCAGCTGCGGGAGCAGAGCCTTGTTAGTGCAGGGCCGTGGCCGTGCTAACGAGGGTCGGGCAGAGCCAGGGTGGATCCGCACCCGCACGCAGCCTCTGGGGCTCAGTGCCACCGCCTCTACCCGGACGAGGAAGCCAGGCGATGCCTGGTTATTTTGCCACATATAATTTACCTGGGAGTAATCCGCTTGCTCCATCTCTTCCAGCAGGATCCGAAGCGGTTGCAGGTGGAGGCTGACGTCCTTGGCTTCCTCCAGGCCTAGGCCAGGAGAGAAACTCTGCATCAGGGATGGGGAAGCCTCGCCGGAGGGGCGAGAGGCAGCTGCCTGCCACATCACCCAGGGGCTTACCGGCGCTGACGTCCCTGAACATGCTCTGGAGTGCTGGCCAGTAGCAACTGTTGGCCTTCTCCAGCATCTCGGCCAGCGCCGTCACTCGGGGCGAGAGCAGCTGAGAGGGGAGAGGTGGCGGGCTCAGCACGGGGGGCTCAGCACCGGGGACACATGGCTGCCAGCCGCCCATGGGCAAGGCGGTACCTGGTTGTTGATGCACTGCAGGTTGACCATCCTGGTGTGCCAGAACTCGAACTCTGCTCTGGGCAGGGGGTGCAGCCCCTCCAGCAGCGGCTGCGCCGAGTCCTTGCTCAGGATGTCGCTGACCTGGTGGGACCACTCGATGACAATGGTCTCGATGGAGTGCAGCACCGAAATGTCCACAGGCCCTGCCAGGCTGAAAGGTAGCCAGGTTACGCTCCAGCACCGGGACTGGCCCCAAACCACCCTGGAGGAGCCCTGCTGCCCCAGGGGAGCCCCGTGCACCCACTTGCAGCCACCTCCACCAGCACGGCAGCCTGGCATGAGCCGCCTGAAGGTGCTCTGCTGCTGAGGGGCGGCTGTGCCCAGAGATGCTCAGGGACCAAGCTAGCGTCCTGGCTCCCATCCTTCCCAGAGGGACTTGTGCTGCCCCGGGCCCCTGCCAGGCTTTGCTAGCACTGAGCGGTGCTGGCAGCACCCACCAGTCCAGGACGGTGCTGGAGTCGTCCTGGCCGTCCAGGTGCTCCGGCAGTGGGAGCAGCGGCTTCCCCTGGATCTTCCCGCCCATCACGAACATCTTGTTCTTCAGCTGGTGGGCTTGTCGCACGATGTCCTCCACCACCACCCTGGGCCAGCCCACCATGTTCTCCTCACTCAGAAGCAGGGGGGACACGACCTGGAGGAGAGGGCTTGGTCGGGTGCTTAGTCGGGTGCTCGGTCAGGAGCACCGGCTCTCCCGTTGCAAAGGGCAGTGTGCAGCCACGCTGGTTTGCACAGTGTCCCCTCTTGCTGCCCACCCGAGCCCAGTCTCAGCCCAGCCACAGCTCCGGCAGCCACAGATGGGTTTTGCTGATGTTTTTTCTCATCAGCACAACCAGGAGTCCCCTCACCCTGTGGCGGGTTTCTGACTCATGGTTTGGGAAGTGCTGGGAGCGGTGCAATGAGTGCACCCAGCGGGGTGAGGGGCTGGCGCACGAGCAAAAGCCCCAGGCATTGAAGAGGAGGAATTGCGGGGGCTCCTGGGGCCTGACTCAGCTTTTGGGTGCTCTGGGCTGGCAGTCCTCTGAGCGGGAATATTTATGAGAAGTTTGGGAGAAATCCACTCAGACATTTCCCAGCTGCGGAGCATGGGTAAGGGGGAATTACGCTGAGTTTTTAAAACCACAGGGAGGAAGTGATCCAGCTGGGCCCTGGGAGAAAACCAGGCTTGTGACCTTCACCCAGCTCTGTGTCCTGGTGAGCCTCGGTCAGCCCACCAGCACAGCAGGGCGGGCAGCCGAGAGCCACCGTAAGGCCAGGGCCAGCGCCTGGGGCAATTTTTCCTCAATTAATTTCCTTTAGTTGCTTTTCGAGCTTACCTAAAGTTTTGGCTACAGCAGCCTGCAGCAGGTATCCAGGCTGCAGTGGCATGTGTGGGGAGCTTGGCTCATCTCACCTGCCCCGAGCCTGTGCCCGGCACCCACCCACATGGGCGACCTACCTCCTCCACCACGGTGATGAGCTGCTCCACCGGCGAGGGGCCGATGTCTCCCACCAGCAGCCCACTCCGGCAGTTATCCCGGGTGATGTTCTCCCTCTTCTTCTTCACGAAGTAGACACCCTTGCCCCTGAGGGCGGGTGGGAAGCAGGTGGTCGGCAGGAGCTGCCCAGAGGGATTCAGCCCCAGCACCAGCTCCAGCACGTCCTGCTGCTTGAAGAACTCATCCAGCACGGCTGCAGCCTCCTCACTGCCTACAAACTTGCTCCACTTGTCCAGCTGGACCCGCAGTAGCACCGTGGTGAAGCTCTCCAGGAAGCCATGCCGCTCGTCCAGTGCGGCTGACATCCCGCCAGCACTGAGCTTGGCCATGGCTCCCCAGTGCCGAAGCCCAGCTCAGCCAGGGGCTGTGCAGACCCCACACCCCAACCCCTCCATGCTCCCCTCACTGCACCCCCGCTGCTGCCCTCAGCCTTCCCTCTGCACACTGCAGCCTTGGGGAGAGCTGCTGGCCTCACCCCTGCCTGGCCCCATTGCCCGCCCCGGCTCCATCACCCCCCAGCCTGCCACATCCTTGGCCCCATCGCCCCCCAGCCTGCCACATCCCTGCCTGGCCCTACTGCTCCACTGCCCTGCCGCACCCCTCAGCCCTCCAGCAGCCTCCAGCCACTGTCCGCAGCCCAACCGACACCGGCTGCAGCCCCAACCGCTGCAGCCCCAACCGACGCCCGACGCCAGGCCCCAGCCGACACCAGCTCAGCT
>NW_008795038.1:33330-34530 GCF_000699145.1 Aptenodytes forsteri
GCCACCCCTGGCCCCAACCGACACCGGCTGCAGCCCCAACCGACGCCAGCACTGGCCCCAACCGACACCGGCTGCAGCCCCAACTGACACCAGCACTGGCCCCAACCGACACCGGCTGCAGCCCCAACTGACACCAGCACTGGCCCCAACCGACACCGGCTGCAGCCCCAACCGACGCCAGCACTGGCCCCAGCCGACACCAGCTGCAGCCCAACTGCCCAGCTGTCCCCTCCCCGCCCCCCCCCAGCGTCCCTGCCTGGCATCCCTTGGCGAGGGCTGTTTGCCCACGCACCCACCACCCTAGCCAGACTCACAACACGGTGCCAAGGGCTGCCCTGTCCAAGGTGGGCAGGGTGCGTGGCAGGGGCTGCCCTCAGCTCTGCCAGGCTCCCCACCATGGCCCGGGTCTCTGCACGAGTGGGCAGGTGGCTGGACCAGCCTCCCCCAGCCCCAGCATGGCCAGCACGGTCTGCGTGCCTCCCGGCTTGTTTTTGGCCCCGACTTAGCTTTCGATTACGTTCCCATTTACAGCTGGTACCACCCAGGGGAGGTTTGATACCCCGGAGCCCAGCACAGGACCCCTCCCCTCCCCGGTGCTTGGCCATCTGGCAGCTGCCAGATGAGAGCTGGGATGTGAGCAGGGGGTACCCGAAGGGGTGCCCCACCACTCCCGTGTCTCAGGCCCCTCGCACCGGTGCAGTGTGTGCCGCTGTGCAGCCGGGGGTTCTGGCACTGCATGGTCAAGCCCGCAGGTCCCTGCAGGTGGGCAGCTGCCTCCCCTGCCCAGCCGAGCTCAATGCCAGCCCCACTGCACACCAGGCAAGTGGCACGCAGGATGCAGGACCTGGAGCTATCCTGACCCGGCATGGCCTCCCTGCACCCTGCGGTGAGGTCCCCGGAGAACCCTCCTGGCGGCCAGGGGGAAGGTGCGGGGAGCTAGCGAGGACACAAAGCACACAAACACCTCCCAGCGCACCAAGAAACGAGAGGCCTTGAATGGGAACAGGCAGAGACTCAAACCAGGACCATGTTGGCCGCAGCATTGCCAGCTTCATCCAATGTAGCATCACTGCGGGGCTGGGCACCGAAATCTTGGGGCTGGGAGAAGCGTGAACCCGGTTGCAAAGCCGGGGCACGGGGCAGGGGCTGGCAGCAGGGGGCCGGGGGCTGCTGCCCATCCTGCGCCACACACAGACCACA
>NW_008795038.1:34599-35657 GCF_000699145.1 Aptenodytes forsteri
TTTTACAAGGCCGGGGAAAAAAAAAAAAAAAAAAAAAAAAGTTAGAATAAAAAATCTGCCACCCCCCACCCTCCGGAGAGGCCTCTGCACAGAACGACCCGACATACAAAATAATCTAAAAGGAGAAAACTATACAGGAGTATTTACACCTCTGATAAATAGACTAATACTGATCCAGGCGCCTCTCTCCAGACCATGCGCAGTGGCCGGGGGAACAGGACAAGACACGGGTGTTTGCAAGGCAGAGGCAGGGGGGCTGCAGCCCCCAGCCCGGCCAGACACCCTTGCCAGCAGCCATCCGGGGTGCGGGCTCCAGGCACGTCCCATCACCTGCTCAGGAGCGAGGGCTCATGCTCGAGGAGGTGACAGCCACGCCTGACACGGCCTCCCCTGCCCCTCGCTGAGGGGATCGTGCTGCAAGGATGTGCCGGGGGCAATGCCACCCGGTGCTGCCGGACCAGGGCCCTCATCTGAGCTCCGGCACCCCACAGCTGGACAAGGACATGTCTGTGCCCCATGTGGCACCACTGCACACTGTGATGGTGACAACTCCCTGCCCCTCAGCCCTCCCTGCGCCTGCGAGGACCATCCCCGGTGCAGGGGACAGCTGGGAGGGTCCAGGCAGCAGCATGGGGAAGCCCAGGACAGACCCAGGCCCGCTACAACGAGGGCCAGGAGCCGTGCCTCCGCGGGGCCACCCCCAGCCGCCCTGGGGCTGCCGCCCTTTACCCCAGCACCTGCAGCACCCCGAAACTGCCAGCTGCTGTCAGCTGGTCACCTGACAGGACACCCCAAGTGCTTCAGGACACGAGTGCTGTGGGGGGACCCAGCAGCATAAGTGGCTGCATGCTTGCTGGGGGGATCGGGAGCAGGGAGGGCGTCCATGGCGCCCCACTGCCCAGCCCTGGCTGGCTGAGGCAGAAGGGGAGGACGGTACTCGCACACAGCACTCCCCCTCCTGCAGCTGAGCCTGGGACAGGACGGGGCTCCCTGCGTGCAGGGGTGTTGCTGTCCCAGCTCCAGCCTGTGAAGATGCTGTCCTGGAGATGAGGCAGGGG
>NW_008795038.1:36338-47820 GCF_000699145.1 Aptenodytes forsteri
CCCAGCCCTGCTGAGGCAGAAGGGGAGGACAGGACACCCAAGTGCTCCAGGACACGAGTGCTGTGGGGGGACCCAGCAGCATAAGTGGCTGCATGCTTGCTGGGGGGATCGGGAGCAGGGAGGGCGTCCATGGCGCCCCACTGCCCAGCCCTGGCTGGCTGAGGCAGAAGGGGAGGACGGTACTCGCACACAGCACTCCCCCTCCTGCAGCTGAGCCTGGGACAGGACGGGGCTCCCTGCGTGCAGGGGTGTTGCTGTCCCAGCTCCAGCCTGTGAAGATGCTGTCCTGGAGATGAGGCAGTGATGGGGGCTGGGGCGGGCGCGGAGCCACCAAGACGCCTGTGCCCCCTTCCTCGCCCCATGGTAAAGAAACTGCGAAGCTGAAGCTAGGTCCTGGGCCCCGAGGATCAGGCTGCAGCGTGGCCCCAGCCCTGCAGCCCTCTGGGGAGGGGAGACGCTCAGGCTGCCAGGGGCATGCCAGCCTCGCAGGGCCAGTGGAGGCTGCTAGTGTCTTTTGGTGGAGGACACCTTCTTCTTCCTGGCAGCCAGCATCTCGTAGAAAGGGTCCCGGCTGATTGCTGCCCTGGCAGAGGGAACGAGGGCTCGGGTTAGCTGTACAGCCAGGCAAAAACTGCTGTAGGGCTGGGTCTGACCTGCCTGGCAGGGCCTCGGGCAGGTCCCTTTGTGCCCCTGGGAAAGCCCGTTGCCCCCCATCCTTGCAGGGTGCCCCGGGAAGCATCACCCCCCTCAAGCGCAGCAGACAGGTCACCACCATGCCCCTGCCCAGCGCCCCGCCACTTGCTCCTCTGAGCACTCACTTGATGCACTTGATCCACTCCTCCTTCTCCTCAGGCGTGGGGGCGGAGATGCGGTACACCGTGTGGTTCCCCTCCACCACCCGCCCATCCGCCTCCGTCTTGCAGGCCTTGATCACCTGGTCCTTGTTGTCAGGGATGTACAGCTCAAAGCAGTTCTGGGAGGGAGGAGAGCGTTCAGAGGCAGCCCCTGCTTCCAAAGGGGACCCCAAACTGGGAGGGATGAGGCGGAGCACCGAGGCTGCAGGCACTCCCCTGGCACAGCCACCCCCAATGCAGCAGAGAGGGATGGACATGCTGTGACTGTCACCCCACGGCCCCCAGGAATGCCCTGCCACCAGCCCTGGCCACTGCGGTGACTGGCCCCAGGTCTGCACCTGGCCGCTGTGATGGGTGGAGGCAGCGACTGCTGCGGGGCCCTCCCGCCTCTCCCGGTGGCATCCCTCGTGGGGGGGAGGAAGCGACTGCGGCGGGCCCCTCCCGCCTCTCCCGGTGGCATCCCTCGGGGGCCGCAGCACCTCCCAGCTTTCCGTGCCCTGCTCCTGCCCCAACCAAAGCACTAGGGCTGCCCCTCCAGCCCCGGGGACCCTGCTGCCGCACTCACGGGCTTCTTCGAGTCCTCCACCTCGCGGATGCTCAGGTTCTCCAGGGGGATGATGCCACGGGGCTCTTTATCCTGGTGGGGCCAAGCAAAGGCTTTAGCTGCAGGCTGAACACCTCCAAACCCCACCCGCGTGCCCCAGGCAGGGCTGGATGTTGCAAACACCCCTATCCCCAACACCCCTCCGCACAGACATCTAGTGCTGCCTGGCCTGAGGGCCGCGTCCTGCACCCCTACAGTCACTAGCACCCCAGTGCGGCAGGAGGCAGGCTGCCAGCCCCGCGCCGGGATGCTGCACCCGGTCTGTGCCACGCGGGCAGATGAGCGCTGGGCCGGATCCGGCGCCCTTCCCTGCCCCAGCTCAGCATACCCTGAGCTAAGGTCACTGACCGTCGTGTACTCGAAGTAGTAAAGGCAGTTGTCGGTCAGGATGAACCAACGTCGCTTCCACGTCTTCACCCTGCCTCCTGGGAGCAGAGAGGGGCAGGTTGGGCACAGCCCCGGCAGAGCGCGGCCGGGGCACGCGCCTGGAGGCTCGCGGCACATGGAGGCTACGGCAGAGCTGGAGCCCACGCAGACACACACAGACAAGCACCGGGCGCCGGGGCGCAAGCAGAGCCAGGCAGCCCGGTTGGCGCCGGGCGCAGCAGCAGCAGGCAGCACACACCACGCCGGGCAGGGCACGAGCAGGAGCGGAAAGCAGATGGATGAAGATGGAGGTGGAGGGTTGCGCGGGGGGCCGGGCTGGGACCGCTGCGCCCATTCCCACCCAAAACACTGATTCAGCATGGCCAGAGGACTCTGCAGCCAGGCAGCTCTCAGGGGGACGCAGGGGCTTTCTTTTCACACTGACCACGGTCCCGCTGCATCCCGGCCAGCACAGCCCAGTGCCAGGGCAAGGCACGAGCCCAGGGCCACAGCTCGCAGACTTTTGGTCGGAGAGAGTTTCACAACCGCCACTGCAGAGGGAGAAGCCACTCCCTGGGCTCAGGGACTGCTCACCCCTGGGCCTGGCTCCCCCTCCACGGCGCCGGTGTGCTCTGGCCATCGCAGCGGTGCTGGATATGCTGCCACCGTGGGACGAGCACCCAAGCCATGCTGCCTGGGGCCGGCACAGATGTGAGGAGGCACTGTGCGCTGGGGGCCGTGCTCATCTCCCCTACCCCACTGGGAAGGCCCTGTGCCTCCCTGCTCCCCCATGCCAGCTGGCCGCCCAACCCAGGGTCTGCCCCAGAGCCAGGCTGGGGCCAGCACTTCCTAGAGGAAAAACCCCCTCTGCCTCCCTCCAGCCAAGCCCACCCCAAAACCCAGGGCTTGACTCTGTCCAGCCCCCAGCCCTCCCCAGGGCCACCTCCTCTCCCAGGGCTGTGGGTGGGAAGAGGCCATATGCCAGGGCAGGGTCCCGCAGCACAGCGAGCGCAGGAGGAGCCCAGGGTTTAGGGCCTGCAGGGGTGCAGGACTCTGTGGGATCGGGCAGGGCTTGCAGAGCCGTACGGGACCGAGGGCCAGCACAGCCCCAGGGGGGAGCACCGACGCTTCCCGACACCCCAGGGCTGCAGGTGGTGGAGCCAAGGCAGCACCAGCACCCAGCCACGAGCCCCTGGCGCGGCACAAGGCACCGCATGGACGGCTCCTGCCTGCTCCCTGCTCCCGTCCAGCTCCAGGCACTCAGCACCTTCCGACCCCCCGCGCACGGGCTGGGGGCCTTCCCGAGGACACCCCAAACTCATCCCCATCGTTGTGGCGCTGGAGGCAAAGACCCACTGCGGCCGGGCTGAGCTGCCTGCGAACACGGCGAAGCACGGACGGGCGGGCAGCCCCTGCCAGTGGCTGGGCAAGGAGCATCTGTGGCCCTGTCTGTCCCCAGGGCCATGGGGTGTGCCGGGGCAGCGAAGGGGGCCAGCAGGCCTCAGGGAGCGTTCGGCATCAGCAGGGCTGCTGGTACCCCGCATCCCTGCCCTAGCGGCATCAGGAGCAGGGCTGTCCCCTCGGCAGGCGAGGTCCCCGGGGCGGTGCGGGTGGTTAGCAGCAACAGCAATGAGACTAATCACCAGCAATTAAAAACGAAAAGGAAACAAAGCCCCAGCGGCGTGAGCAGAGCGGGGAGAGGGGTACGTACCTCCTGGAGTTGGGGGCAAGGAAAGGAAGAGCCAAAATCATGGAAACATACAAATGAGGGAGAAAAGAAAATTAAAAAAAAGGAAAAAAAATAAAAAGAGGAAACCCCAAAGAACCCCCCTCGCCCCACGCGGGTCAGTGGCGCAGGGCTGCAGCAGGGAAGCCGTGAGGGGCCGGGCCGGCAGCACTGCCACGGGGGCCAACCTGCCCTGGCTCGCTGTGGCTCTGTGGGACGGATCTCCTCAGTTGTGGGGGGCGCAGGGCCTGGCTCCCCCCACCCCATGGCCTCCCTGTGGAGTCCCTCCCTGCCCCACGAGTGGGCTGAGCTGCGGCAGCCGGGCTGGCGCCCAGGGCGGCTCGCCCGCCTTTCCGCCCCCCCAGCCTCCAATGGCCCCGATGGCGGCAGGTGCCGACCTGCCGTGCACGGGGCCCTTCTGCCAGCAGGGCGCTGGGCTTGCTCAGGGACAGGAGAGGCAGGTCTGGGGCTCTCCCCCGTGTTCCCCCACCCCAGAGCCCGGGAGCAGATGGCCCTTGCTCAGCCCCAGGGCCGGGCTCTGCACCGGTCAGGGCACGGTGGGAGGGTAAGGCCTCTCTCCCATCCCAAGGGGGTGGCAATATGGCAGAAACACCCCTCAGTGAGAGGACAGAGTCCTGACCCCAGCGAGAGCCCCAGGGGAAGGCCCCCACCAGACCCTGCTCCTGCCAGCACCCCGTTGTCCCCCCTCACTTAACCCAGGCAGAGGATTCCCCAGAGCTGCCAAGAGGAGAAGCCACAGGAGCCAGGGCGTGGAGCGGGCTCGCTGGCCTTGAGAGCCGGGCTGTGCAGTGGGGCCGCGGGGATGCCATGCATGCTGCCTGCATGTGGAGCCGGGATGCGGAGGTGATAATGCTGTGGGAAGGTGAGGCAGGGACTGGTCTGTGGCATGGAGGGGGGGACGCACGCAACCTGGGGCAGCTCGCCGCTTGCTCCCGGGGGCCTGCTCCAACAGGACCCTGCTGTGACTCGGTAATGAGAAGGGCCTCGTGGTCTCTGTGCTCCGACACCGGACCCTGGTACCAGCTCTGCACCCCAGGGCTTCCCCAACCTAGAGGCAGAATCCCCCAAGATGCCCACCCAGCCGCACCGCAGGGCTTCATCAGCTGTGAGTCCGCACCTGCTGACCAGCCCAGGGAAGACAGAGTGCTGCTGGACCTACGGACACCTTCCCCATGGGGGCTGTGCCCCCATCTCCAGCCTCTCGCCCCTCCACAGGGCCACGCTCCGAGGAGCCAGGCCAGCAGGTGAGGTGCACGCAGCCCAGGGGCATAGCACCCACGGCCCAGCTCCTCCCTCGGCCACATCTGCCCTGCTGCCAGCACTCACCTAGCTTCAGGAGCCAGCCCTCCCGGTCAGGGTTGAAGAAGGTGTGGGTGAGGTCATTGCCATCATCCTCAGGGATTTTGAAGGGTTCGTTCTTGATGCTCTCATAGAGATTCTGGTACAACGATACACGGCGTCAGCTCTGCTCCGCCTGGGAGCCCTGCGGCAGGCCAGCTCCGCAGCCCAGCCCCAGCTCCTCCGCATCCCGTCCCTCACCCGGAGCAGCTCCTCGGGTAGGTCCCCCCCATCGTTGATGCCACGGTTCATGGCGATGAAGCGCTCCGCTGTGGGTTTGTCCTTGACGTTGGGGTTGTGCAGGCTGGTGTTCAGCATGATGATAGCGAAGGAGAGCACGTAGCAGGTGTCTACAGGGGCAGAGGGGAAAGTCAGCTGTGAGGCAGGATGGCCGGGGAGAGGGGCTGGGACAGGCACTCACCTGTGGACTGGAAGACGCCAGGGTTGCACTGGCAGTACCGCTGGGCAAAGGCCTCCATCATCCGGTCGATCTTCTGCGCCTCCCCGGGCAGCCGGAAGCTCCACAGGAACTGCCTGCGAAGAGCGAGGCGTCGCGCTGCTTTGGGGGTTCCACGGTGCCCTCCAGCCATGCTCATGTCGCTACAGCCCCCTGCCAGCCCGCTGCCTGTCTCCCCTGATGAGACACGGCTCAGCTCCCGGCCCCCTTTGCTCACCGCAAAGCCTGCACGAGGTTGAGGTCAGTGAACTCATGCAGCTCCACGAAGGCATGCAGGACTTGGATGTTGAACTCGTCCCTGCGGGAACAAAGCCAGAGCACAAGGGATGCATGATCAACAAGTCCTGTGACTGCCGAGCAGCCCCACGTCTCCCTGCCCTGCTCCAGACTCTGCTCATTTTTTGGGGGAAACCTGCAGCTACCTCCTACTCGAGTCCTGGGCTGGTTTGCACACACTGGCCTCTCGCAAGTGCCAGCCATGGATTGAACAGCCCCCCAGCTGGCCCTAGCACTCAGGGTGTCCAGGCCCGCATGCACCCCCACTCAGCTGCCCTGTAAGCTCCAAGAGCTGCAGTGTCCCATCTCTCAGGCAGTGAGAGCCCAGGGCACCCTCAGGAGACCCGAGCCACCCCAGGCCAGCGTACCTCTCGCCCAGGTAGTCACCGATGGCTGTCTTGTTGAGGCCCTCTCCCTTGTAAAGGAACTGAGCGATATCCTCACACGTGTTCTTCAGCAGGTCGTTTTCGATCAGGAACTGGATGCCCTGGAGTGGTGCAAGAGGTGCTGCTCTGGGGCTTGCTGCTGACCCCGCCAGCCTGCCTGCTGCCTCCCCAGCCCCTGCCCTGGGTGCTGGCTCTGCCCCGGCCCCAGCGGGTGGCCAGGCACCTGGACCGTGAGGTGGCAGAGCCCAGCACGGCCCCAGACGGGCTGGTGAACTGCCCCGCTCCCCGCCCGGCCCACCCCGCAGTACCTTCTTGGGATCCATGTTGAACTTCTTCCTGCCCATGGCCACCTGCTTGTTCCTCTGCATATTCTTCCTGCGAGGCACAAAGCAGCTCTGAGCACCCAGGAGGGACTTGGCTGCCTCCTGCCCGCCCCCTCACCCCTTGGACAGAGCACTGCGGGGAGGGGTCAGCCTGGACCGAACGTGAGCCGAGCAACTTTGACCGAGCCAGGCCCCCTGTGTCAAACCTGCACGGGGCAAAGCTGGCACACTGTTCCACGTCTCTGTCCCACTTCGTGGCCCAGCAGCATGGGGCTGCTCTCAGCCTGCCAGGCCCCAGAGCAAAGAGGAGCTGCTGTGCCCCGTCCACGGGGTCACCCCGTGCAGAAGGGGTGCTGGGTACAGCATCCCAGCAGGTCACCTCTGCATGGGGGGAGGCTAGGGCAAGTTGGGTGCGGCGGTGCTCTGGGGAGAGCAGCCTTCGGGCCCCAGTGGGGCTGGCGCAAGGGTGACAGCCTTCATGCCCCAATGGATGATTGGAAATGACGCTGGGAGTCAGCTCCCGTCAGCTGCCGGGACCCCCTAATCCCAGGCTGGCACCGCCAGCGCCAGCTCAGAATAACAAAGTCCAACAGTCGCCGTGGCCAGACAGAGGGGCTGAGGCTTGGAAAAACAGACCTTTGGAGCAGCAGTTCAGACTGGGATTCTGCTACCACTCCAAGGAATTCAGAGTGCCTGGGAAAGCCACCCGCACCAGCACTCACGGGATGGGGCTGCACTGCTCAGCTGCCCATGGCTCCCACACGGTGCGAGTGAGCCGGCGTTCAGGGCTGGCCTCGCCGCAGGGGAGGGGGCTCACCAGGGGCCCTGGGCTGCTGTGACAGCAGAGGACTCACCTCTCCTCCGTGGACCCCAGGTTCTCGATCTCGTTCGTCACTTCTGCTATCTCATCTTTCAGCCGCTGAGGGGAGAGAGCGCACTGAGACAGGAGGTGCCTCCCTCCCTCCCAAACCCTCCAGCACCCCAGCCCTGACGGTAGCCCGGGGCCATTCCCCCAGGAGGCCCCAGCAGCCCCTCCTTCCTTCCCTCCTTCCCACCCCGAGTGCTGCCCTGGGGCCAAACCAGCTCAGGGGGCACTTGCAGAGGGGGCTGGCTGCACCCTGCTGCTAATCTCCCTGCAGCATCACCATGCTCCAAGCATGCAGGAAGGAAGAGATTCAGAGGTTAACAAAATTACCCCCTAATCCCTTTAGATCATGCCCAGCATATGGCAGTAATTAGCCTCTGCTGCCTTAATCAGGGACATGACTGACGAGTGTCGCAGATGAGCACTGACCTCGCAGTCGCTTGCCAGGGCAGTGGCCTGGCCCAGAGACACGGTCCCTGCCCGTGCCAGGGAGGGGCTGGCACGGAGACGTGGGTGCCCTGGGCCGTGGGGAACAGCCCAGGCACGCGGCCCGGAGCTCTGCGGGGCGCAAGGAAAAGCCACGGCTGCCTCGGCCCAGAAGGGCAGGCCAGCTGCCAGCCCAGGCCCACGTCCCCTGCTGGGACCCTCTCTCCAGCCCCAGGGCCCCGCAGAGGCGGTGCTATTGGGCAGCGGGGCAGCAGATCACGGGCTCCCTGCAGCAGCCGCTGGTGTCCGCCCCACAGGCCCAGCTCGCCCTGCCCTGCGGTTCCAACAGCTCCAATCCTCTGCCCCAGAAGGTCCACGAGAGTCCCCACGGGCCACAAGGAGAGGGGGGCTGGCGAGGAAAGGGGACAGGAGCACAAACTCGACCCACGGCCCTGCCTGGGCCTGCTCCTGCACGGGCTCTGTGGGTCTGGGGCACTGCACCCCAATCCCCCAGCCATTACAGACAGCCCTGGCCAGGGCAGCCTCCTCCCTGCCTCACCCGGGCCACCCTCCCCTTTCCCAGCAGCGGGGCAAGGGACCCTGGATGGGACTGCAGGGACCCTGCCCAGTGACACAGACAGGGAGATTGTCCCCTCCCTCCCAGGGGACAGCCCCGAGCAAGAGGCTGCCACATCCCGGACAGGGGAATTGTGCGTGCGGGCAGTGGCCCTCAGCATCACACCTGTATGTCAGCCAGCAGCTCCTGCTTGCGGCGGCGTATGTTCTCCAGCTCCTGGCACTCCTCTGGGGTCAAGTCACTGGGCACTGAGCAGAGACACGGTCAGGTCAGCACGCGCAGCCATGGGAATCATCCCTGCCAGGCTCCAGGCACAGCCCCTGCTCCCGGCCAGCAGCCCAGGGCCCGTCAGGAGCTGGGACGTGGAGCGGCCGGTTGCCCAGAGGAGCTGGGCCAGCGAGCAGTGCCCCCGGCCCTGCACAGCAGCCAAGTGCCACCAACGGCATGCGAGGAATGTGAGGGCCAGGGCATTGCCCCACTGGGCTGCGGCAGCGGCTGCAGCGGGGGAGCCGGGCACCTCTGGTTCCTGCTGATTCAGCCTGCGGTGGCTGGGCAGCGAGGGCAGCGAGGACCAGCACGGCCCCTGGACCAGCTCCAACGCTCCTCCCCCCGGCCCCGGCCCTGGCCCTGCCGCCCCGCCAAGTCCAGTTTAACTCTGCTCTACCCTAGCCGGGCTGTGCCTGTCCTGGTCCCTGCTGTGGCTGGGCGGCTCTGCTGTCTGCTGACCGCTCGTCTGTGCGCCGCTGTACTGGGCTCCGCACAGACCTGGAGCCCCGCGGGTTGCTCTGCCGCACCAGGCCAGCCCCAGAAAAAAACAGCTCCTAGCCACCCTTGCAGCCCCCTCTGTCCTTCTGAGCCAGGGCCTGGAGCCGGCACGCCCTCCGGACAAACCTCGCCCACATGCCGTGCCATCTACACCTCCCTGTCACCCTGCGGGAGCCAGGCACGTCCCCCAACACCATCTCCGAGGCTCAAGCCCGGGGCCCCCACACGCCACCCCTTGCTCCCAAGCCCCGCAGCTCCCGGGACATTCCTGGTGCTCCCCGGTGCGTGACCTCCTGCTCCGCAGTGACATGGCATCCCATTTCTGTTCCCTCCCATCCCCAAGGTCACCCGCTCCTTCTGCAGCACTCCTGGCCCTCGTCTACCGCCTGTGCCTCCCACCTCTGCCAGCAGGTTCCAGCAGCTCCCTTGCATGCCACACCAAGGCTGCCCATGAAAACACCAAAGCACCGTCCCTCCAGAGCGCTGTCCCCGAGGGAGGTGGCGGCAGCACCCACCAGCTCGGCCCTCGTGCCGTCTCCTGCCCAGGGGTGCTGGGGACAGGCGTGCGGCAGGGCTGCCACCGCCCTCTCCTTCCCCAAACATTACCACTCCATTCTGCTGTGGCCCCACGTGCCACCACGGCTGTGGTCTCCAGGCCACCGCTGCCACTAGTCTGGACTCACCCGGAATGTCCCCAGCGTGGCTGCCTGCCCCGTACCAACGCCCAGGGACGCCATGTGTCTTCAGACCAGCACCGTCCTCAACTGCGCATCGTTTCTCCCCAAGCCGCCGCCTCCTCCGTGGGAGCCGCGTGCACCCCTGGGGCAATCGTGACCACTCAAAACGAATCTCTGAACTCAGCACTTTCCTGGCTCTGCTCAGGCTTTCTGACAAGCTTCCTCCTTCGCAAAAATCCCCCACTGCCAAGGTCAGTGGCAGCCTCGGCTTGCGACACCATCCGTCCAGACGCGACGGCAACACTTCCCAATATTTTCAGTCTCCGACGCTAGGAAGTATGAACCAGACAACCCCGTTCATGGCACCAGGTTAAAAGTTATTTAAACTTAAAATACCAGAGGCCTTGCCTTATTGATACATCCAACAGCACCCCAGTGCCGTTCCCGCAGGCGCTCGGCCCCTCCTGCCCGGCACCCAGGGCACCCGGCAAGCCCAGGCTTGCTGCGGGAGGGCTGAGCTGTATCGCATGCCCGTTGCCAGACACAAAACCCCCTAAAGCCCTGGGCTGCAGCACACACCGCAGGACCCTCCCGCCTGGCCGTGGCTGCAGGGGAGGTGAAATTCAGTGCCAGGGTTGGACCTGCCCTGAGGCGAGCCAGCCAAGAGTGGGAGGCTGAAGCCAGGAAAAGGACCCGCTGGTACTCAGCTGACAAGCAGCAAGAGAGCCCCGGCAGGAGCAGCTCTGCCTCCCCCTGCCCACCTGTGAGCGAGCAGGGGTCTCGGCAGGCCCCGGGGCAGGTGCAGCAGAGAATGAGAGGCTGCAGGGCAGAGGGGGCCAGCGGGTCTGTACCGGAGCCCAGGAAGGTCCTTCCCCACCCACGCTGCTGTGGTGGAGGGCGAGCACTCGTGACACCGGCCCAGCCATGTCAGCAGCAGCCAGAGGAAGAGAAACCCCAGACGCAAGAGCTTTTCTGGGGAAGGAAGAGGGCGTTAACTCTTCCCCAGCACTCTGCACAGCACCCGCCCCACAGCACTGAGCGGAGCCCAAATGGCTCCCAAGAGGCTGGCAAGCCTTGCTGCAGGCTGCAGGGAAGGGGAGGCCAGAGCAGGCGCTCGCTGCCCCGGCTTCATCCCGGCACAGGAGTTGGGGCACAGTGACCCATGGGACTGTGGGGATCCCAGCGCTGACGCCTGCTCCCCACCAGCATGAGGCCCCAGCGCAGAGGGTCCGGGGGCTCCCGCAGCTCCTGCTGCTGACAGCCGAGCCTGAGGACCCTGCACACCGGCAGCAACAGGAGGGCAGCAAGGGGCACCGGCAGAATTCGTCCTGTCTGTCCCGGGCTCCAAGGTTGCCGGGGCCTGTGGCAGCTGGAAGCAGGAGCAGCAGCACATCCCCCACTCTTGCCATGCCCAGCACAGAGCAAAGGCCCCCATGCAGAAACCATGCTCGCCCCCCCCGTGCTCCTTCCTACCCCACTGCCCCGAGACAAGCAGGCAGGGCCAGTGGCACGGGAGTGGGGCAGACGCGGAGCCACCTGCCTGCCCGCCCCTTGCCCCAGCCCCACCAGCCTCCCCACATCCCCGGGCCGGGGCTCACCGCTGCCCTCCGCCCTGAGCACCATCCTGGCAGGCCGTCCGCACCGGCTCCGTCGGCTGTACCCACGCTGCCCGCGGCTCCGGAGAGGTGCTGCTGTTTCGGGGTGCGGACACCTGCCCGCCCCGGTGCTTCCCGGGCTGAGTCAGGGCCGTGCTGGGCCAATGAGCTCCGAGGCCGCCTGGGTGCCACAATGAGCCGTGAGCGCCTTAACTCCTAACTCCTC
>NW_008795038.1:50113-56544 GCF_000699145.1 Aptenodytes forsteri
CGTCCGCACCGGCTCCGTCGGCTGTACCCACGCTGCCCGCGGCTCCGGAGAGGTGCTGCTGTTTCGGGGTGCGGACACCTGCCCGCCCCGGTGCTTCCCGGGCTGAGTCAGGGCCGTGCTGGGCCAATGAGCTCCGAGGCCGCCTGGGTGTCATCCTGGCCTCGCCAGGAGCCGGCAGCAGCAACACCCTGTTCCTGCCACAATGAGCCCAGGGCCGTGAGCGCCTTAACTCCTCTGTTCCCGGCCTGGTGAGGAAACGGGGCAGCCAGGGCCCTGCTCCCCACCCTCAGCCCCAGGGTCGGGGGACGTGATGTGTTGGGGTCCCTGCCAGGCAGGCACTGGGGGCTGGCCCAACCCTTCCTTCCTTGGGGGCTGCCCAGGACGCTCCACCCAACACATCTTAAGCTTGCTGCAGCAATGCCGGGGTCCCCTCCCCTCCACCAGCTGGGGCCCCCCACCCCAGCAGACCCCCGGCCCTGCCCTGCAGCTCCCTCTCCAGCTCTGCCAGACCCCCTGCCGCAGGTCCAGGTCCTGCGCAGCTGTAAGGACGGAGCCCTGGGCAGGACCGGGAGGGCTGTGGGGACCGCTGGTGCCTGCTGCCCTCTGCAGACTCCATGGCAGCTCACACGGCCGGATGGGACCAGAACCAGGACCAGGAGCAGGGCCAGGAGCAATGCTGGTCCCCACAGGAGGTTGCTCCCCACTGTCTCGCCCCCTTGCTCCAGGGTCCCTGTACGGACCTCACCGATCCGTATGGGACCGCTGTGCGGCAGAGTCTGGGGCCCGCGGGGCCATGCCTGCAGTGGGAGCGAACCCCCAGCACGTCCCCATCCCACTGTCAGCTGCCTGGAAAGGCTGCGTGAGCCTCGGCCACCTTGACTCAGCTAAATCCTGCTCGGCAGTGTGAGATGGAGAAACAGCACCCAGAACGCTGGCTACGGAGCAAGGGGAGGAAGGGCTCTGGAAGCCTTGTGTTGGTCCTTTGGCCCACAGCTGTGCTGCACTGCTACCCAGCCTTCCCGCCGGCCCACGCCGTGCCTGCGCCAAGCCGCACCGCAGGGGCAAAGGCACCGGGTTTAGGCAGACTGCGGGGACGAGCCCACAGTGCCAACAGTGGCTGTCACTGGGCTCTCCTGCACGGCGCCACTGCCCGCTCCCACCGTGCCCCACGACTGGGGGGCCCACGGGGCCCCGAGAAACTTCCTGCCCATCTCAGTGCACCACATCCTGTTTTCACCGCGCCGCGTGCGCATCCTGGGTTGCGTCAGTCCCGTCCTTTCCCATCGACAGCTGAGGTGCGTCAGGAGAAGGGTTCGGGGACAGGCGGCTCCAGGAAAGACCCTCCCAGGCGGCTAGGCCCCCCACCCAGAGCCGGCCAAGGCCCCCGTGCTGCTTCGGCGCAGTCCTGCTCCCTGTGCCCAGAGCCCGGCAGGGAACCCATGTCCACAGCCACTGCCTCGCTCCCCAGCAGCTCCAGGCTCCTGCACTCCCCACGCACAGAAATCCGGCCCACGGTGTGGCCGGGTGAGCACCGGCTCAGCCATATCTACACGCACAGAGCACCATGCAGGTGCCGGAGGTGTCACCTGGCAGGCACCTCACTTGCTCTCTGCACCGTTCACCATGCTGGGCCTCAGGCAGAACAGAACCCGCTGCTGCTCGGCCTCAGCTGCCAGCACTGTGCAAGGCTGGCCAGAGGAGGTCTCGCAGCCCCATGCCCCACAGCACAGCCACCCCTGGTCCCACGCTCGGGCAGGAACCCACAGACAGCAGCAGCTCACACGGGCAGCCAGCCCACAACAGCAGCCCCCACAGGCGGCCAGCCCACAACAGCAGCCCCAATGCAGCAGGCATTGGGCTGCCCTGCACAGATTTCGATTTGGAGAGCATCGCCCCGAGCTACCCTTGCAGCCACATGCACTTGCAGCGGCGAGGGCGGCCAAGCGCTCACGCACCACCCAGGGCAGGAGAGTGAGGGGCTGGGACAGGACCTGCCGCAGCCACACCGGGCTGCATGCACCCTCCCAGCTACTGCCGCCGGCTCCCGAGCACCCCCTGTCCCAGCGTAGCACCCGGCACCGGTGAAGGGTAATGCCATGTGAGGCAGCCCGATGCCCGGCCATCCTTCTGGGGCTCAGCGCTTGCAGATGCCCGAGCCTGGGGAGGCCGGCAGTGCACGGGGGAAGGAGGTGGCAAGACGGCAAGGACTCTCTGTGCCACTGTCAGCAGGAGCCATATGGAGCTGGAGCTGCGGGCACTGCCACGTCTGCTGGGGGGACAGGAACCCTGCGGCGAGCAGAGAGGAGGGCACGAAGCGCCTACCTGCCTTGGCGGCCACCGAGGGGCAGAGGAAGGCCTGGAAACTGGAGGCACAGAGCTCGCTGACTGTCCCCATGCTGCGGAGGTCCCGCGCAGGACGCCCCCAGCTCCGACGGGGCAGGCAGGAGCAGGCACAGGCCTGGCAGGTGCCGTGTGGCTGAGCAGCAGGCTCCCCGGTGCCGGGGCCTGCGGGCAGGGTGCAGGCAGGGGAGCCGGAGGACTCCCTGCTCTGGCTAGAGCCGGGGAAGGCGGCTCTGGCAGGGGAGCTCCAGCTGCAGGAGGAACTCCCCAGCAGCCCCCCCGCCCCAGGCTGCCTGCCCCCCAGCAGCCCCCTTGCCCCCGCGGGGGGCCAGCAGTGGGGTATTTTTAGAGCGGTTTTATCCCTCAGTATTAGAGCGTTAAGCATCGGGAGCCGGCGGTGGCGTAGCAACCAGAACTGCATAAAAGAAACAACCAGCACTGCATAAAGGAAGGTGCACCAAGAGACACAACACGGCTCTGGCGAGGCGTGGGGGGTGCCGCCACGGCCCCCACTTGTGGGGTGCAGGGCCCGGGCACTGATCCCGGCACAGCCCCGACAGGCTGAGCCTGCCCCACACGCCATGCACGGGCAGGCCCGCTGCACCTTCTGCCAGCCCCCCGGCAATGCTGGTCAGACGGCTGAGCTCTGGGCATGCCCCGGCAGCAATGGAGGTGCCTCCCGCTCTGCTGCGGTCCCAGGGCGCTGGGGGGGTCCTGCAGCAGGAACTGGGGGGGAGTCCTGCCCCCGGATCCCGGCCTTGGGGCCAGCTGTGGAGCTGGGGGGAAGGCACAGCCCTCCTGCCCCCCAGCCCTGCTGCACCTGCATCCCCCCAGCCCCACAAGGCACCAAGTGAACCCAAACCGGACAGACAGCTCTTTCCCTCAAAGCAGGACTGATCCCCAAGCACAGGGCACAGCCATGAGTAACAAACCCCAGAGCCTGTCGGGGCACGAGGCGGCATCCTGTGGACAGCCCGGCTGCCGGCTCTCGGCTGCCAGGAGCCAGCAAGCTCCACTCGCCTGCACCGGCAAGCACTGGGACACGCTGAGCAAGGAGAAACCTGAGCTGGGCAGGCAGGAGCCCTGACGGGGCAGGCAGCGGGGAAGGGCACCCTGGGAGAAAGCTGCCCTTGAAGGCAGGAGGGTGCGGGGCAGGAGGGACCCTCGCTCCCAGGAGCAGCACAGCTGCCGACAGGAGGAAAGGCGGAGGAGAAGAGCAGCTCATGGGGCTGTGAGGGCAGCCAGGTGCTCACCGCTGACATGACCAACCTTCTGGTTTTGGCACCACTTCCCCTTTCCCTGGGGCCGAGGCAGTGGTTGCCACATCGCCGGGGGCCTTTGGCAGCCAGGAGGCACAAGAGCAGGCAAGAGGGGCCGGGGGGACGTGGGGCTGAGCCAGGCACATGGTGTGGCGAGTGCCTGCCCAGGGCCCAGACCAGCAGCCAGAGAAAGCCCCATGCAGCAAGAGCACCTGCAGGTGCTCCAGCCAGCTTGCAGCAGGGCCAGGCGGCACCTCCTGGGCTGAGCGACCCAGACACCCGCCTCGACCTTCAAACCCTGCCTGGGCAAGGTGGGGTGTTCACAAACAACCTAGGGTTATGCTAACCGGGGCTCTTGGCCCCGATCCTCTGCCTGCCAGAAAGTGGGGCCCTGGAGAGCTGCCTCCCCCCACCAGTCTCCCCCCTCCCTCGGACCCAGAGCAGAAGTGTCCGACCCCAAACCTGACACGATGGCCCAGCGCACAGACAGGCTGAAACGACCACTCGGGGACATGCGGGCCCTGCTGCATCCCTGACATGTAATTGCTGAGTGTCAGCAATGTGCCTTATTGTCCTCTGCTCCCGAACATCTCAGGAGAGGAATTGGCTGATTTCCTCTGCCCAACACTGCGCTACCCGAGCCCCGCCGGCCCCAGCCCCTGGCTCTGCTCTCCAAGCCCAGTGCCATCTGTGCACCATCCCCGTGTCTTCATCCTGGGAGCCCCAGAGCTCTGTGGAAGAGCCGCTCCGCCAGCCGGACCCAGCGACTCGCCCCGGCTCACCCCTGCACCATGCCAGGGAAGGGGCTGTTCCGTCACTGGCAGCTCCCCCGGCAGCATCCCCCCCAGCCCCGGTCCCCTCGGTGCAGAGGTGCACGCCACAGTCCCGGGTTGCCTCCGAAACAGCTGAGCCCACGCCAAGGGCCTGCCAGGGCCTGCCTGCAAACCAGGGCTGTGTGGGCTGGCAGTGGGGAGAGGGCAGGGATCCCCCCAGCCTGCTGGGGGACCTGAGAGCCCACCCCCCTTCGGGGATCTCCCGCACCTCACACAGCCCACCCCACCTCCTGGCACCGTCCATCCCGCCCCAGACAGCAAGGCCCCCCAGGCACAAGCTGCTTTGCGGGAGGCTGCATCAGCCCCGCTTAGAGAAATCCCTTAATCCCCCAGGCCAGAGCGAGCAGTAATCCCCCGGGTGCAGCAGGATTACCAGCACTGCCCAATCCCCCTCACCCCGGGGCTGGGCCTGAGCAGAGACGGGGCCCAGCTCAGGACACGGTGCCAGGACGGGATCGTGCTCCCCGCAGCAGGCTGCTCACCGGTGCTGCAGCTTCAGCGGGGCAGGAGCAGCCAGGACGGTTCCCTACCACGACACTGCTGCCCCACTGTCCAGCGGCGTTTGCATCCGCACCACCGTGCTCGGTAAGCTCCAGTCTAGGGATGGGTTAGGTCTCACCGCCGTCTCCACGGGGAGATGCTGAGAAGGGGGTGAGAGCACGGCCCCGCACCCTGGCAGGAGTGGGGGGAGCCCACATCTGTGCCACCAGCTGCTCGCCCCGGGATTTGCTCTCTGCTGAGGCAGACGGCTGGAGCGGGGCCGCGTATCGCGGGGCAGACACTGGTGTCAGCACAATCCCACCAGCAAGAGCCTCCCTATTGGGCTCCCACCATGCCGAGGCCTCGGCAGACCACCCTCTGCAAAAACAACAGAGCTAAAGGGCTTCGGGAGAGCTGCAGATCGCGATGCCCCTGCAACAGAGACAGCAGCGGGGATTTGGAGGTGGCTGTGCCGCCCATCCTGCGCACCACCCTGCGGCCGCCACGGCATGGTGAGCGGGTAATTTCTGATGCTGATAGATGACCCAGGACATCTTCCAGGCAATTCTGGGAAGCAGCGAGAGGCTGCTCGCAGAATCGCTCCCCGCTGAACTCTCCTGCTAATGGGCTGCATCCGACAACGCCCGTGCTGGGCCGTACACCAGCAGGGCCGGGCACTTGCACCTTATCTCACACAGTAAACTCCCCACCACCAAGTGCAGTCACTTCTGGGGTGGAACAGCAGCCTCCTAATCAGCTGTGTTGCACAACTGTGGCAGGCAGGAAGCCGGCCCGTGAGCCAGCGCTGCCGGCAACAGCGTCTTCATCGGCACTGGCAGCTCCTGGGAAGAATGGCCACCAGCACGGCTCGCAGCATCGGGACCTTGGTTTCAGATCTCACCCAGACAGCCTCTAGCCTCCCCTTCAGCAAAGTCCTCGCTCAATGAAAACCCACCCATCGACCCACAGGAACCTGCCTCAGAGGTTCAAGACACAGGCAGCCGCCTTCCCACCCAGTCCTGTTCCTCGGCACCAGGAGGGAATGCTCTGTGGACACAAAGGATGGAGGAAAGCGGGGAAGCAATCTGCACATGCATGAGAGAGGGGATCCGCAGCCCCTAAGCCGCCTCGTCCTGCTCAGTCCACCCTAGGAGCGGGCCCTGGGCACACACCAGGCGCTCCCGTGGCAGGCGGACGTGCTCCTGAGCTGGGGTGGTTTGTGAGATGTTCAACAGACGCCATCGACATGAGCCTGCCCTGCAGATCTGTGGAGCCCAAACTCAGACAGTGCTCAGAGGCAGCAACTGAATACAAAGTGCGAGCGGAGGGAAGGTGTGCAGGCAGCAGGTCCCAGAGCCCGGCAGCACTGACGGTGCAGGCAGCAGGTCCCAGAGCCCGGCAGCACTGACGGTGCAGGCAGCAGGTCCCAGAGCCCGGCAGCACTGACGGTGCAGGCAGCAGGTCCCAGAGCCCGGCAGCACTGACGGTGCAGGCAGCAGGTTCACAGCTTGGCAGCACC
>NW_008795038.1:57526-67808 GCF_000699145.1 Aptenodytes forsteri
AGGGAGGGGAAGGGAGGGGAAGGGGGGGAGGCGGGGAGCACAGCCCTGTCCGAGGAGAGGAAGGCAGAACCGGGCAGGGAGCAGGAGGGGTCCAGGAGAACGGCAAGAGGGGCTGGAGCATCCCCCGGGCCATGCCCAGGAGACAAACACCAGCCCTCGTGCTCCCAGCTCCGCAGCATGGGCCAGTGTCCCCCTCCGCACAGGGCCGGTGGGTGGCATGTTAACCCAGAGCAGCACTTCCTAGGCTGGGTGGGAGAAGGGGCTGCTCCAGGCCCAGGCAGAGGCACAGAGGAGGTGGCAGAGGAGCCTGGAGAAGGCAGGGGAGCAGGCGTCCCCTAGCCCTAGAGCAGGTGACAGCTCAACAGACCCCTCTGCAGCTGGAGAACCAGCCCCCAGGGACAGCAGCTCCCAGAAGGGGAAGGCAGGGGACACCGAGCACAGTATGACCCCCAGGGCTAGGGCCCTGGAAGCATACGGGATCAGTGTCCCCCCCGCTCTCCTGCACAGCAGGGTCCAACAGCTCCCAGGACAGGGCTCCCCCGTCGGTTCTTGACCCGACTGTTCTGTTCGCCGGCGGGGGGACGCAGATCGCCGCCTGGGAGGAGAGGAGCAGTGTCAGCACCCTGCCAGGCAGCCGCCCCACCCCCCTCCCTGCCTCCCTGGGGTCTGCTCACCTCAGAGCCTGTAGCTCAGGCTGGCCGCCTTGGCAGGATGAGTGGCTGCCCAGAAGCTGCGCTTGGCCTGCAGCTGTTGGAAGGGGTTGGACTGTCTCCTCCGCTCCCTCTTCAGTTTTTTAACCTTCTTCACCTGTGCAGAGGCAGGCAGGCTCTTGGAGTCAGAGCGCAGAGTCCCCTGCCTCCCCCCAGCCCCGGACACAGCCAGCACCCACCTTCCCTTTGTCATAGTCCTCGTCCCACTCATCAATGACAGTCTCGCTGCAGGCCCACGCTGCTTCCTGGATGGCATCCTCGCTGACAGCCGAGATCTCACCCTCCCAGGTCAAGACTGCAGAGCAGCACGGTCAGCAGGGAGCACCGCATGGTGCTCCACTGCACCCACCTTGTGCAGGGCCCCCACCCCAGGCCAGCAGCTGGAGCCCCTCACTCCAGCACCCCACTCTGCGGCACCCCCAACAGCCCCACAGCCAGGTGCATCTGCCCAGCTCCAGGAGCCCCCACAGCTGCCTGTGCTGGTGCTGGGGGGAGCCCAGACCCTGGCAGAGCACAAAGGGCTCTGCCTGCGTCCAGGGCTCAAGGCAGGGGAGCCGCGTGGCTGTTTACCCACCTAGGCAAGCAGGGATTACCTTGTTTGCCATACGCCTTGTCCAAGGAGTCCTTAAGCAGCTCCTCTACCACATTGGACTCCTCCTGGCTCCCAGGTGCCGTGCCAGCCGCAGGGCCGGGCTCGGGGCTCAGGGCATCTGGGCAGCACCTGCCCCCACCTCCAGCCTGGTTGTCCCAGGCACACGCTGCCGCTGCGGAAACAGGAGGGGTGAGGACAAGCCGGAGGGAGCAGAGGGAGCTCCTGTGTCACGCCATCTCAGAGGCGGATCTCGCCCCAGGAGCCACTGTCGGGATGAACAAAGTCCTGACGGCGCAGGGTGTTTGGGCACACTGGGGCCTGGCCTGGGCAGGGAGGAACTGGGGGTAAACTTTCACCCCTCGAGGGGCCCGTCTCCACGAGTCTGGAGAGGAGCACACCCTCATCCAGGGTACAACTGGGCAGCAATCCTGCATGAGCAGCATGCAGGCCTGCAGGCAGTCAGCTGAGGACGGGAGTCAGAAAGACGGGCACCACCAGGCAGTTGTGGGGACCAGCAAGCACCGGGGACTGGACACCAGTGCTCTGAGGGACTGTGTGGGCAGACGAGCAGCCAGCTCTGCCCTGCCAGGCACGAGGCTGGTCATACCGGGGTGCTCTCTGCGGCATGGACGCCGTTGGCAGGACGCTCCAAGGCTGGGGTGCTGAGGCTTTTCCTCCACTTACGCTTGCGGTGTTCACTCTCCCCAACCCCAGCCTCCACACTCTGCCGCTGCTTTGTCCTCTGGGGCTCTGACTCAGCCCTCCTAAAGCTGGGGAAGGCAGCAGGGGTCAGCTCGCTCTAGCCAGACCAGAGGGGGAAGAGTTTGAGCTCCCCGCAGGGCAACGGGATGCAGGGACACCCACACCCCAGCGCTGCACTCAGGGAGGGGTGAAAACACCCCCCGACACAAGCTGGAGCTTCAGATGGCTCCATGGCAAGGCTTGTCCCACCCGCAGAAAGATGACACACACGCGACCGCAGCCCAGGGAGCCCGACTTCAGCCAGAGCAGAGGTGCACAGGGCTCTCGTGTGCCCCCTGGCCCCTCACCTGCCCGAGGACAGTGTCCCAGAGCAATGGTCTTCTGTCTCCTCTGTTCTCCTCCTCCTCTTCTTCTTCTTCACAGAGGAGACAGGCAGCGCGTCCAGGAAAGTGCTGCAGTCTGACACTGGCTGCTCGGGCCCGCTCTCCAGTTTCTGGCAGCCTGTTGCCTCCCTGCCTTCCGCCTCCTTCCCGAGGAGAAGCCCTACCAACCCCTCCTGAACGAGGTTGTTCTTCTTCCTCGGGGGGCTGCCATCTGCGCCACGATTCTGCTTTCGCTGCTTCTTTTTGGAAGCAGCAGTGACCTGGCCAGGCCCCTTCTCCCTGCTGCAGGGAGGAAAGCGGTGTGAAGAAGGGTGGGCAGTGGAACCGTTGGTCAGGGGGGAGGCTGGGGGCCAAGGGGCGGAGTTGAGGATGAAGCTGACGGCAGGCTTTTCGGGATTTGGCAGTTTTAGAACAGATGAGGACAGCCTGAAGAACAGGAAATGAGGCTGACATGATCTGAAAGCCAGGTCAGGAGCGGGAGCCCCTCTCCTCCTCCCCACCCCAAGGTGCATGAGCACAGCACCCAACTGCTACCATCTCAGCCACGAAATCTGAATCAAACCCTGGTCTCAGAGCAGCAGCTGCCAGCGCACACAGTGACCCTGCACCTGCCCAGTGCCAGCCACATGCAGGGCACACACTGTCCCATGGGGGATTAGGAAAGAGCGAGTGTTGCTGCAGCACACGCCGATGGTGAAGGTTACAAGGGAGACCTGGAGCAAGCCCTGCCAGCCCAGGAGAACAGGAGAGCCGGCTGCCAAAATTGCCCCCCGAGCCAGCTGCCACGCCAGACAGTTGCCCGGTGGAATACCCCAAGGCTGCTACTGGCCTTGCTGCCGTGCAGGAGCCTGGGAGCGACTGGCACCACTTACCTCGACTTGCTCAAAGGAGCGGAGTCAGGGTGGGTGGTGTTCGTGGGGCAGGCGTGGTCAGCAGATTTGGGGCGAGGTTGTGTGTGGCGGTCACTTCCCCTCGCCTTCCGTGAGGTGCTGCCCTGCAGTTATTGACATAAATAAAAACTTGGTGGTCTAAAGAAAAGAGGTTTCCGTGAGCCAAGAGGAGAAAATAAAAAGGGGAGCCCAGAGAAAGGGAAGGGGAACAGACACAGACGGGGGGAGGGAAGTGGGGGGTGGTAGAAGAAGAATCAGAAGTGTTTTCAGTTAGAAGCACAAAGGAAAAAAGGAAGGAAGGAAATTTAAAGACCAGAAACCCCAGTGCACCATTCTGAGCCCTGGCTGCACAGCGGCACCCAGAGGGCCGGTCCCATGCTGCTGCCCAGGGAGGAGGCAACTCTGCAGCCCTCCAGCTGCAGCATCACCTGCTCCCACTCGCCCCAGGGGACATGCTACCCCAAGAAGGCTGGCGAGGCCACCCCGCTGCAGGGACTGGCACAGCCACTCCTCCGTCCTGAGCAACAAGGCAGGAGCCATTTCTCCTGCATCGCCCAGGGATGCGAACAACAGCAGGGACCTGGCCCCGCACCCTGACCCAGAGGGAGGGCAGAGCAACTGCTACAGCCCTGGGGCTGAGAGGCTCTCCCCGCCTGCCTCCGGCTTAGCAAGATACCCAGCATTAGCTCTACACTCGCCCCCAACACAAGCCCCAGTTCAGAAGGCACAAGGTGCCTACTGAAGTCTCTGGGCAGAAGCTCAGACTCACCTTTTTGGCGGAGAGCGCCAGCTTCTTGGCAGGTGGTGGTGACATGGTGCTGCTGACCTCCAGAGCAGTGCTGGCCAACAGGGAAGACTTCAGTTTTGCCGGCTTGGAGTCTTTGGGGTCAGCCGGCTCGGCACCGGGGCCAGCAGGGCGGTCTGTGCCACAGTCTGTTCCCTGAGATGTACAGAAGCTGCTAGTTCCACCCTTGGCCTTCTGGGCCTTGGCTAGCTTCCCCACTGCACTATGTGCTGGGCTGGCAGCACTGCTGCCACAGGAGTCCCTCTCTAGGGTCCCAGCATTCCCCCCACTGCCCCTGGGCTCCTGGCTGGGGTTGGGCTCCAGCAGCAGCTTAGGTGAGGTAGGCGGCTGCTTGCTCTCCCAGGGCAGCTCCACTTTGGCCCCACTTACATCGCTGGTGTTGCAGGAGCCCTGAACTGCTCTGGGCATGGGAGGCAGCTGTGGGGTGGAAAGCTGCTTCTTGGGCCTCTGCGCTGTGTCACTGGGCAGAGCTGTGGCTGCGGCGGTGGCTTTAAGGGGCGGTTTGGGTGATGGTGACCCAGCCGGCAGCTTTGTCGGAGTGGTTCCATTTGGCAGCTTTGGCCCCATTCCAAACATGCTGCGGGCCACAGGGACCCCGACTTCCTCCAGCCCTGGCAGCTTCTTCCCTGGCAGCATGTCTGGTCGCTAGAAAAAGAGAAAGAGAGACGTTCAGCGAGGAGAGAATTCAAGGAACCAAGGACACAGAGCGATACTGCCCTCCCCGTCCCTCCCCAGGCCCACACAAGATCCCTCCTGCAAACCGTCCTCCTTCACGCCTGCCCATTTGGAGCAGTGCACCTGCCTCCCTGCGAAGCTGCAGCCCACCTGCTCTCGCAGAGCAGAGGGACAGCAGCTCCCAGCTCCCGGGAGCACTGGCCAAGAGCAGCCTTCAGGACTCACCTGGCCAGTCAGCGGTGAAGACAGGGGCCCGTTGGTCAGTGTTTTCTTCACCTGACTGGAGACGCTGCCAGTGCTGCCACGTAGGCTGGAGGCAGCTTTGGCAGTGGGCCCCTCTGGGCTCTTCCTGGGGCTGGGGATTCTAGTGAAGGCAGAGAAGTGCATGTGTTAACTGCGAGGGTTTGAGCAACTGGAACGCTCTCGTCAGAGATGCACACAAGAAACAGGAGCCAGAAGCTCCGAGGAGGTGAGGTGCTCTTGATCTACAGCAAAACCATGACATGGGACCGGACCTCTTCCCGCCACCCTCCTCCAAGCCACTGCATGCACACAGGCATTGGGGCTACTTGGGCCAAGCCCCTTCCCACACTCAGGCACGTGCTACCAGCCCTGTCCCAAATGCTGAGAGCAGGGGGCAGAGGGGCCAAGAGACACAGGGTGCTCTCACCTCAGGTAGAACAGCAAGTAGGCCTGCTGGTTGAGAACCACTTTGATATTGCTGGAACGAACGATGTCATCGTTCATTTGGTACCACTGCCCGTTGCTGGCCTGCAGAAGGAGAAGAGAGAATGGGGTCAGGCTGTGTCCAGGGACCCTCCTGGCCTGAAGAGCAGCAGGAACAGCACCCGTCGGCAGAGCTCCTCTCCCCAAAACCCACAGGTGGCCCAGGGCAGGCAAAGGGACTCTGCAAGAGCAGACCTCCATGCTTCCTGCAGCGGAGCACAGCCTGTACCCCCCATCCAGTGCTCCACACCATGCTCATCTGCTGTGCGCCCTCCTTTCTGCACACTACAGGGACCCACGAGCACCCACCAGCCCCCAGCCCAGAGGGGGTACCAAGAGAGTGCCCTGGGCTCACCTTCACGTAGCACTAGTAGTGCCCTGCGTGGCAGCTGTAACCAGAGTGCACCAGCACTGCGTAGAGCCCATACATGATGGGATCCCCCTTGCTCCGCGACATGTAGGGGCGGATGTTCAGGAACTCCGGGTACCCCACGTCCTGCGGAGAAAGGATGTCTCAGGAGCCTGCACAGCAGACAGCTTTCTTGCTAGAGCAAGAGCAGTTCAGCTGTCCTATGAGTCCCAACTCCCGAGGGAGAGCGACCCGCTCTCCCCAGGCAGAGGTCACAGTGAGGAAGATGCCAGGATGAGCCAAACTCCCATTGCACCACACAGCTGGGGAAGGGCTGCAGGACTGCAGCAGAGCTCACACTGCACACAGGACCACCTCCCACCCTGCTCTGGGCAGCAGGGCCTCGGGCCAGGAGACAGCCCCAGCTCTGGATTGCCAAGCACTCACCTTTGTGATTTTGCCTCCATCAAAGTCGGCAAAGCGCTTCAGTGACAGCGTAAGAACGTTGGAGGCTCGGTGGATGGTGAAGCGCTTGCTAGCTGACACCTTCTTCTTGCATCTGCACAGGAAGAGCTCGAGCTATTCAAGCTGTTCCACCACCCAGATGATCGCCAGCCCTGGCCAAGCAGCAAACCCCACAGAAATAACCCTGCTGACACCAGGCACCGCTCCAGGGCACCTACTCATGGCCATGTCTGCTGGCCCAGGTCCTCCTCACAAGAGGAGGGAGCTGAGAAGTGGCAGGCTTCATCGCAGGTTTCCATGGCCACGTACCTCACGGTTTAGCCATGGAGCAGGTAGAGAAGCCCTCCCATATTGCAGCAGGCTTTCCACCTGCTTCCCACCAGCACACCCGCGGGCCCCTTCCCACCCGCAGACCCACACACTCACTGAGCACACATGTAGGCGTTCTCCCCGCCCAGGAGATCTGGCTTCACAAACATCTCCAGAGCCCGCACTACGTTTGTGGCTTGCTGCAAGGACAGAGGAGAGGTCAGGGCATGAGTGGCCTGTCCACGCAACAGCCCAGCTCCCTGCCAAGATGCTGGCCCCAAGAGATAACACAAAGCATGAACACAGGGCCACAGACTACACCAAACTCATGAGCCTGCTGCCAGCTAGGCACTGGCCAGCATGCTGCGAGGGATGGCTGCACTGCCCCCCAACCCCACGGAGCCTCAACAGAGGAGTCGTGGCTCACGCTCAGGCAATGGGCACTGCTCTGCCAGACAGAGAAGGCAGTGCAACAACAGAAGCTGCTTCCCTCTTGCATGCACCGTGCCTTGACACTGGCAGGGTAAGGAGCCTGGAGAGCAGTAACGGTGCAGTTGCAGGAACCGTGAGAGCAGAGCTCCTCCCTAGCCCCGACCCTGCCACAGTACCCTAATCTCCAGTGCCAGGTCCAGGCAAGGGTCATAGGTGTCCGAGACACTCTTGCACGCCAAGCACTTAACTGCAAAAGAAAGAGTCATGAGCACACCCTGGCACAACACCTGCACCCGCCACCACCCCAGCACAGCGCAGGCAGCTGCAGTATTCCCCCTCTCTGGGTTTGGGCTCTCTGGGATGAGCACCAGGATTCACAGCCTGGCAAGGAGGAAGGCTGACAATTCCACTATGTGCTGGGACACCAAGTGTTGCTAGGTAGCTGGCAACATGGGTTCCTTTGCTGGTGACAATGAGCTGGGGACCCACAGCCAACAGCTTTTTTCCATCACAACAGGGGTCACGACCCACAGGTACTGCAAGACTGACCAACTGCAGCTCTGGATGATTTACACATGTTCAGCAATTTTCGGAAGGCTGACAATTCCACTATGTGCTGGGACACCAAGTGTTGCTAGGTAGCTGGCAACATGGGTTCCTTTGCTGGTGACAATGAGCTGGGGACCCACAGCCAACAGCTTTTTTCCATCACAACAGGGGTCACGACCCACAGGTACTGCAAGACTGACCAACTGCAGCTCTGGATGATTTACACATGTTCAGCAATTTTCCCAAAAGATTTTTACTGCAAGGCTCTCAGGGAAACAGCAGCCTTGAGAGTCACAGGCCCAGGACCTGGCAACCAGCACTCACCACGGGACCGCAGGTAACCGCCAAAGATCTGGTGGACCAGTGTCGTGGCCTGGGTCTGGCGATCCAACCTAGGGACAGCAGCACCAGATCTCACACCGCCCCTCGGCAACAGCCACCCCCGCGGGCCACCGCTGTGTCGTCAGGACAGCTCCCCTACGCGCTCTGGCCAGCAGACAGGCTGCAGAGCTCCGGGAGCAGAGGGAAGTCACAGCCCCTGCCAGTCTGCTCTCCCTGTGCTGGAGCTTAAGGGGTGGCACCAGGCCCCAGCGTGCACCTTCCTCTAGAAGGAGCAGAAACTCCTGGCTGGAGCTCAGAGCTGGGCACTGCAGACAGAGGCAATGCAGGCTTCCTGGGACGGAGGGCCCAGGGGAAAGCTGCTCACCCACAGCCACAGAGCTGGGGCTGAACTAGCAAGCATGCCTGGATTCCTTGGCAACTGGGAACAGGATCCAAACCCACAGCAGCTTCAGGATTTGGGGACAGGACCACAGCTATGCTGGGGCAGAGGTGTCAGGAAAAGGCAGACAACAGCCCAGAGCTGTGTCACAGAGGGGCAGAGAGTTGGGCTATCCACCCGAGGCCCCTGGAGTCAGTACCTCCCTCTGTGAGTCCGACCTGGGGGACACATTCACCCCACAGTCCCCTCCCGCGGGCACAGGGGACCAGTGAGGTGACAGCAAAGAAGAGCAGCAATGGGCCATCAGAGGCCCCACATACTTCGTGCAGTCATTCAGGCAGGCCTTCTGCATGGCGTCGATGGTATAGCGCAGGAACTCATGTGCATCCTCCTGGCTGCCGAAGCGGATGTGCTGGGCGATCTCTGCAGGAGAGGGAGGAATCAGCCCCAGCACATGCTGCAATAGATGCAGACCCTCCCTCCCTCGGGGCAAGTAGTCTGGGGTTTGAGCCCCCTCAACCCAAACCAGACGTCAGACTCATGCTGGCCACGGGGGAAGCCCTGCGCAGCCCATGAAGTCACCAGCCCCCGGCAGGCTCAGTGAGTCATCTCAGAAGAGCCGTCTGCCAAGACCTGCCCCGATCTCAAAGGTTCTGCTCCTGCATTAGTCACTGCTCTCCTGCACGGCTACGGGAGGGCAGCCATCCTTACTCTTGAGGTCTCGGATGAAGGACACCGGCTTTATCGCGTTGCCGCTGTTAGCGAAAGCCTGGATCGTGTGGTTCTGCATCACACACATCATACAAAAGCCTCCTTGGTGACCTGGAGCAAGAGAAGAGAAGACAGGACGCTGGGGACAAACCCAGAAGAGATGGAGGTAGTGCGAGGGACAGGGGATTTCTGGTCAAATACAGCTCAGCCACAGTCAGTTTTCCCTATGAGCTGTGCACTATGGTACAGCTCTGGGGCAGCCTGGGTACACAGGGACCAGCACACACCACCCCGGCTGGCACAGCCCAAGTCACAATACCAGCCACCACAACCCCCCCAGACGAGACAGCATCCACGTGGATGGAAAACAGGTCACAGGTACTCGCTGGAGGAGCCCACAGGTCAGCCCTGAGGGGTAGATCCCACCAGAGCCCTACAGACGGGGCTGCAAGCGCCACATGCTCCCCTTGGTCACAGCTAGGAAGAGTGCGCACCGGACTCCCTTTCAAAACCACCCATGAACAGCACCTGCTGCCTGTACACAGCCTTCTGCCCTGCCTTCACACAGTCCCCACAGGCAGGGGCTGTTTGGAACCCCCAGCTCAGCCCCCAGGAAACCAGCAGACCCCGTTGGACCCCTCTTAGTCCTGGCTACACCCAGCAGAGACAAAGCCTCCGTAGACACAAGGATGCAGAGCTCAGGAACACTGCTATGGCCAGGAAAAGCGAGCCATATGCAGGAACCACCTCTCGATGGAGAAACGGGCAGGAGGGAGCAGAGAAGGTACATCCCGACACCCGCACACCCCTCGACAGAGCCACGTGCAGAGGTGCTGAGCACAGCACTGAGAGCAGTACAGGCGGGCACTCCATCTCCCCACCAGCGTGGCTGCCCTGGCCCTGCCGCCCACCGAGCCGGGCCTCCCCACTCACAAGTGCGGCTGTGCTCCTTGGAGAGCAGGTAGTTGGCGAGCGGCGGCGTGTAAGTCAGGCACTGCACTACGGAGTTAAGGAAGCAGGTGTTCCCGAGATTGTGCAGCCCGGCGCCAATCCGGTAGACCCGCTCCCACTTCATAGAGAGGCGCTCCACGGGGAAGAGTATCTTCTGAGGGGCGGGGATCCCGTCCCCCCGTCCCCCCGGGGCATGGCCGCTGCCTGCGGGGAGAGGGGCGGTGAGCCGCGGGGATGCGGAGCGCGGGGGAGAGCCCCCCTCGCTCTCTCTACCTACCCTGCTTGCCGGGCGGCGCCTCCTCGGGGCCGCCG
>NW_008795038.1:69147-69989 GCF_000699145.1 Aptenodytes forsteri
CCCCCGCCGCCGCTCTCCCCTGCCCGGGGAGCTCCCGGCGCAGGCTCCCCGCACGGAACCGGTGCGACTCCAGCGCCTGACGAGGAGAGACAGAAATTACAGCACAGGGACCATACAGCCGGTGGCAAAACAAGTGGAAATATTAAACTCAAAGATAGACTACCAGCAGAGACAGGAGTAAATGGCACATATGATATAACCATACAGTAAGCGAACGGGAGTCGTATATGGGATTGATTAGAGGTTGGGGTTTTTTTTTTCTTTTTCTTTCTTTTTAATTTTTCTCTTTAATATGTTGAAATTGCCCAGACTGGTCCAGTACGACATCTTAAACCTTACAGGGACGCACAGCATGAAAACGCCCCCGGAGCAGGGCTGCGGGGATTATTCCCGGCACGCTCCCAAAGCTGCGGTAAGGGGCGGCAGGTGCACGTGCCGGTGCCGCCCGCGTCACGGTCGGGCAGCTCAGCGGCACACGCCAGTGCTGCTGCAACGTGGGAATGGCTCAGAGAAAGCGAGGCCCGAGGTGTGTGGGAGGGTTCACCGGAGGGGACGGGTTTTCCTGCGGCTGTGTTGCCGCCTGCGCCCGGACGGGTGCCGGGCTCCATCCCCGCTGGCGCAAAGGAGGGAGCTTGACCGGCCGCAATGCCGCAGCACTGCCGAAGGCCGTGGCACGGCTCAGCCAACAGCTGCGCGAGGTGATGATAAACACCCTGCACCCACACCACCAGAGCTCCTGCCTCTGGTGCCCTGCCGGGGAGGGGAACTCCCTGCCGAGCCCTGCTGCCTGCCTGCCTGCCTGCAAAGGCCGGTGGGAGCCCCCCCCCCCCCCCCCCCCCCCC
>NW_008795038.1:70057-79039 GCF_000699145.1 Aptenodytes forsteri
GGGGAAGGCGGTGAACCCCGCACTCACCTCCATGTCCCCATGGGGAGAGGAGCATGTGGAGAGAGGGGCAGCAGTGCCTGGGTGCATGCGGGAGCGGGGTGTCACCCCAGCCGTGCTAACGTGCCCCTCCAGCTTTTTGGGACAAGGCACCTGCACAGGAGCCATCCGGCCCCGCGAAAGGCCCGTAGCCCCTCGCACACAGCCAGGGGCTCTGCTGCATGGTAAAGCCCCCCAGAGCCCCTGCCTGGAGGGCTGTACCCTTCCTGCACCCCAAAGGGAGGGACGGGCAGTGGGTGGGGAAGGGGACAGCGGGGTCCCCAGCGCTGGAGGGCAGCTGGGGACGCTGCGGTGGGGAGGGCTGCCTGGCAAGAGCTGCTGGGGTGGCTCCCCCGCGGCGGGGGCACTGGTAGACCTGCTACGCAGACGGGGCAGCTCCCGCCACTTGTGAGTCGATTCCTTCACAGCTGCTGGGGCGCCAGGGCTGAGCATGGCCAGGTAGGGACGAGGCCCCGGCAGGGGGGTGCCCCCATGCCCCGCTCAGCCCTGCCGTGAGTGCAGCAGCGCCCAGCACAGCCACGGGCTGCCACGTGCCTGCGACAGAGCGGGTCCCCGTCCCTGCCCCCTGCACGCGCTTGGCAGCCGCCGCAGCCCAGGGACCCCCACGGCCGAGCGGATTTTCATGCTGTCTCCAGGAATTGATATCAGCGTGGACCAGTCTAACATCTCGCAGGTTTTTTCTACTGGCTACTGGAATGCGCTCGTTTGGCTTAGGGGTCCTCGATGTCGAGAAACTCTTGCTTGGGGGGGGCCATGCCGCGGTACCAGGCACACGAGCCGTCGCTCCTCTTGATGCAAGCGTAGTGCTTCGCCTGCCGCCCGTCCACGTTGTTCTTCTCCATCGCCCAGTCTGTCCAGAGACACTCATCCGAGGAGGAGACGAAGCAGGGGATGGAGAGGCAGCGCGAGATCTGCGCACAACAGAGACCATCACTGACCACCCCAAGGGGGAAACGCCGGGGAGGGAGGGGGGCGGGAGGAAGCAGCGCTGGGCAGCTGGGGCTGGTGGTCCTCCACAGTTCTGCTTCATCCACCCCCCCAGCTCTGGACCAGGGATGCCAGGCTGCCCCTTCCCTGCGGGGCACAGCAGGGACACAACTCCAACGTGGGAGGACTGAGGGAACCCCTGGGTGTGAGTCCCAGGGCTGGCCTTGGTTCCCAGCCGGAGAGAGCCGGAGGCTCGGGTGCCCTTCCTGTATCCCCAGCCATGTGCCGTGTCCCCTGCACAGCACCATCCTTGAAGGACGGGGAAGAGCATCTCATCATGGAGCCCACGCCTGCCTCGGGGCTGCAGACCCCACTGGCATGGGGAGTGGGGCACAGCCCGTGCTCGGGGGCAGCCCGGCCGCTCACCTTGCACTCGCAGCCCATCTGGTACCGCTGGTTTAGGCTCTTCTTCTGGGTTGGGCTCAGCGAGTCCCAGGTGGAGACCAAGTCGCAGAGCGTGATGTGCATCTTGCCGTTGCCCTCTGACTTGCCTGGGGAGAGGCCAGACAGACCACTCAGAGGGTCCCTCCAGGCACCCTGGGACCTGATGTTGACTCGGGGTGCCTGGGGTTCAGCCTGGCCTGGGGGGCTGGAGGCCACTGCAATCCAGCTCCTCCTGCCGTGCACTGTCCCCAGTGAACCCTGGGGAGCAGAGGCTCGTCCCACAGCTGCCCCCGCCCCAGCCCTGCTGAGCATGGCCAGGACACAGCCGGGGCGTCCACCAAGGGCTGGTGGTGGGAGCAGGAGGCAGGGGGGGCCGTGCTTGGGGAGCAGGCACATGTCACAGGCGTCTCGGGAGGCACGTGAGGCAGCAGGGCCAGCACTGCCACCGACGTCCCCCAAGAGCCCTCCCTCGCGGCTGCCCACCTGCAATGAGATACTCCTTCTTCCCGCCGGTGTCCAGCAGCCGGCCGCACACGGCGGTGGATGGAGCCGTGTAGATGAACTCTATGTCCTTGTCAGGGCCCTTAAACATCTGGGGAGAAGGAGCGGGAGTGAATGGCCGGCACAGAGGCTGCCCTGTCCTCCCCAGCCTCCTGCCCCAATGTGCCCCATTACCTTGATCTGCTTGATTTCATACTGGATTCGTTTGATCGGATTCCCATATATATCGTTCCCTGAATCCACCTCTTTCGCAGAGACGGCCTTTGCTCGGATCACTGCAATGGAGAGGTGTTGAGGTCAGCAGGGGTGGCCGGGGACCGGAGGTGCTGCCAGCACCATGCAGTGCTGCCCCGGCAGGACGGTCCTGCTCAGCCCCCCCCATACCCACAGGGGCTCCCACCCTTGCACGGGGCCCGCTCAGCCCCCCCCATACCACAGGGGCTCCCACCCTTGCACGGGGCCGGCTGCCCACGCTGCCCGCAGCAAACCTCACTGCCCTCCCCACAGCTGCCCAGCTGCCCACAGAGCTGGTTGTCACATGCTGTCCCCAAAGGGACTGGGCTCTGGCACGCGTGGGACAGTGACGGGCAGTGTTGCAGCAGCACCCTCACGGCGGATGATAAGGAAAGGTCATCCCAGGATCGCCCAGCCCCACCACCACCAGCCGTGCTGGACCGGTTGCCCTCGGCCAGCACTGGCTCGGTCTCTGCTCAGCCCCTGCCAGATTCGTGGGCACAGACTGGCCCTGCCCGGGCTCGTGCCCGTCACCCAGATGGCACCGGGACAGCTAAAACCTGCCAGCAGCATCCTGGGAGCACCGCAGTATTTGTCCCACTGTCATTAATTAAACCGGTCTCTGACGAGGGCCCCAGCCAAATGCCTGCGTGGCCTGGCAGGGCTGGGGGAGAAAAGGACAGAGGGAGCTATTTGGATGGTCACCTTTGGGTGCAGAGGGAGGCGGGAGCTGCGTCCCTGTGGCAGTGTCCCGGCAGCTCGCCATGGCTAGCACGGGCACCAGCGCTGCCCACCAAGTGCCTGCATAGACAGCTCGTGCCAGGGTCCCCAGCCCCACCAGGCCCCCACGCTCTGCAGCCCCCCTCTCAGAGAAGCCAGGGAGCCACCGGCCCCTCCCCGTGCTGGGGGAGCGGGGGTCCCAGGACTAGGCTGCCTTTGCACCCCACAGCCGGAGCATGGGATCCCCGTCCCACCACAGAGGGGTCCCAGCTGCCACGGGGCGATGCTCTGGCTGCCAGCTCGCTGCCAGACCTCAGCTACTGCCGTGCGGAGCCTCACACCGTGCAGGCACAGAAACCGCATCCTCCCGGGGCGGGGGGCCACAGGGTGTCACTTCCTGCCCTCGCTGCCTGCAAAAACAACCCGGGGATGCTGAGTGCCGGGGCAGTGGAAAAACACGACCCGGTGAGGGGAGGCAGTGAGCTCCCCAGCGAGCAGCCCCGAGCAGCCCAGCCAAAGGCAAGAGCCCTCCTGGCTCTGCGCGGCCCCGGGGCGGTCTCAGCAGTCAGTGCTGAGGGACAAGGTCGGGTGCCCCAGGGCCAGTGAGGCCGTGGCACCCTGGAGCCCGGGGACAGAGACCCGGGGACAGCTCTGCCATGGAAGGGTCCCTGTGGTCACGCTGCCAGCACAGCCTGGGGACACATAAACCAGCACGTGAGTGCTCAGCACGTGGCAGTGACCTGCAGGGCTCCCCGCAGGGCGCCCGGCAGGGCAGACAAGGCAGCAGGCAGCCAGCTCACCCTTACTCACCAGCTCAGGACACGGCAGCTGGTTCGGTGCCGTGCTGTGCAGGTCTCAGCCGTGTGCGGTGGACGCAGCCGCTCAGGCGTGCAGGGCCTGGGTCCCTGCGCCGAGAACTGCGGCTCCCTGCCCTGCCTGGCTCCCTCGCCGGTGCGGGGATGGGAGCTCCCGGCCGGCCCCAGGCAGCACCAGGGACGCCAGGGACGCTGACAGCACAGGGGGCAGTGGCAGCCCCAAAGCCGCAGCTCTGGCTCAGCACCCTCACAGCCAGGGGCACTGGGGAGGGGGCCTAGCTGCAGGGCAGGGGCTCGCAGGGCTCCCCGGTCTACTGGGTGTACCACCATCCCACGGGGAGGCCAGCTCCCCCGTCCCCCGGGGGCACCCCGGTGCCCTGCCAGCCCCACTCCATGTGCATGCCGTGGGGTAGGGAATGGGGAGCCACGCTTTGGCCAGGGCGGCAGGAGGGCAAGCACCAGCCAAACTGGGGACATGGCTTGTGTCCCCCACCGAAAGGTGCTGAGGTGGGAGCAGCCGGGGGCCGCCCACCAGCCTGGCACAGACACGCTTGCCTTCTTTCGTCTGGCACAGCAAGGAGAGGGAATCTGACCACCCTCTATAAATACCACAGGGCACGGGGGCACATGGATGGGCTATTTAAGCTGAAGGTCAGGGCGGCACGGCCCCACTTGTGTATCAGTAAGTGCCAACTGAGTTTACTCTGGAAAGGAGAGGGTGGCCACCAGCACGAGCAGGGGCCGGGGAAGAGACTCCCCAAAACAGCCGCCCCTGGTCAATGTGAGCACTCAATCGGTGCGGGGCAGGCGGACACAACGCCTGCTGGTACCAGGGCTGCACCGAGGGCTTTCCCAGCCGTGCTCCCCTCCCTTGGGGAAGGGCTGGGCTGCCCAGGCACACTGGCAGCACAGCAGCATCGAGGCCACGCAGGAAGCCCCAGCCTCCTTGCCTTCAGTGGGCAGCAGGGTAAGCCCCTCAGCTCAGCCCCCCCCCCCCCCCCCCCCCCCCCCTGGAAGAGCTCTGCTTGGCAAGCGCTGGCTCAATCCCTGCACGTTGCCAGTGACTCCGCCTGCTCCTCTGCCAGCAGTGCGCCTGGGTCACCGCAGGCATGGGCCATCCCTCGCCCCCTGACCCAGCGGCTGTCGCGTCCTCCCGCATGCCAGGCCCTTTGCTGCTCCACACGCGTCTGCGGCGTAACTTGGGTGCAACCGAGCTGGAGAGCTGCGCGCTGACTCCGGCCCCGTGGCTCCAGACGCGGGGAACGGTTACTGGTTCAGTGGGCTCCAGCCTTTTCCATTCACGTGCTGATGAATCACTTGACAAAAATGCAGCCCAATTCTAGGCGGATTTGTTCTGAACAGTGCGGCTTTGTGGAGGGGACGGCTGTGCTGCGCTTTCCCCGCCAAGACCCCAGCAGCACAGCCAAGCTGCTCTGCACCAGCCAGGAACCGGAGCAGCGAGGAGGGTGAACCGCAGGGATCACAGAGGGGAGCCCCGGAGGAGAGCCCGGCTGAGATCCCTGGGATGAGGAGGCAGGGCCGAGGGATGGAGGAAACCCCCAGGTGCTCAGAGACCGGCAGTAAGACCTCCCCAAATGCCAATGCCCCTGTCGGCTGCGTCACCCACCACTCCTTCCACCAGCCTGGACAGCCACCAGCTACAGGAGCCCAGACCCTCCGTGAAGCTGAGCTGAGGCTCTTCCGGCTCCCTGGGCGCATGGCAGGCGCAGCACGCCGCTGGCACTGGATGACCGAGTCCAACCAGGGCAATGCTGGAAACGCTCCTTCCCCAGGCAAGCCGCGGCAAGAAGATGCACCATGGGGCCACCCCCTTCCGGCAGGGTGGGAGCCCCACCGGTGACAACCCCTGTGCTGGCCCCCAGGGCTGCAAGCTGTGGCCACCCTGTAATGAGGGCCCTGGACCCCTCTGAGGGCAGACCCCTGTGAGGCAGCGGGTCACCTCGCTGCCCTCTGCCACCAGGGTCGGTCCCACGACCCCATCAGGGCAGGGGGCTTCACCCCCGTGCCGGGGCTGCCGGCTCGCCGTTTCCTGCCTCTGCACTGTGAGAAACGCCAGCGCTCACCTTTAACTCTGCACAGAAGCTGCTGCATGAGCAGGGCTGCGCTTGCAGCCAGGGCCTCCGGAGCCCCCCAGCCCCTGCCTGCCGAGCAGGGCTGCCCCCCTGCACCCGCTGCCTCGGGGGACTTGGGGCCAGGGACAGTTCTAAGGGCTTTCGATAACCCCCACACACCTCACTGCAGCTGCCTCAGCATGGCTTGCGGCTGCTGGCTGCCTCCCAGCACCGCTCCTTGCTACCCCGTTCTCCTGCCCATGGCGGGATGTGAGAAGGGGCACAAGGGCAGGCAGGGAGAGGGGCATCTCCCCCCGGCTGCAGAGGGGTGGAGGTCCATGGGGAGCTGGCGGGAGGTGGTGACTTCCCACCCTGACCAGCCGGGGCTGCCTGGGGCCGAGGTGTCCAGAGCATCCCACAGCAGAGTGGTCCCCATGCCACGGCAGGCAGCGGTGCCACGAGGAAGGGCCCCACGCTGGGGCCCAGCCGACCCTGCACTGCTTCCCCCGGCTGGGCGATGAGCACGCAACCAACTGGGTGCATCTCCAGGAGCAAAGCTGGGGCAAATAGAGTCACCCAGCACCACAAACCCACCAGGATGTCTCTCTGGGCTTGCCAGCCGGTGGGATGCTGTCTTCCCTGGCCCCCACTGCGCGGCTGCCCCAGCTTAGGGGCTGCACCCCGTGTTTCTGGCTGCTGAGTGGGGAGTTCCTGCTGTGGACAGATGCCATCACAGCAGAAGCTGCCGTGGACAGCCGTCGGGGAGATGCTGTGAGACCCTGTAGGGAGATGCGGCAGCCCCAGGTTCTCCCTGAGAAAGGAGGAAAGGGGGTTTGTAAGCGGTGACCTGCCCTGGTGAGACCTGCCAAGAGGGGAAGCCGTGTGGGTGCTGCCCTGCAGTCGGGGTGGATCCTGCCACGGCCCGCCCCAGCTCAGGGGAGCTGCTGAAAAGCACCTGCCTGCGTGTGCCCCATGGGCAGAGGGGCAGCACAAGGAGCCTCGGCCCCAGGACTCCCCTCCTGGCCAGAGACGTGCCGAATGGCTACTCCATCCTCCGCCATCCCACCCCAGACCCCACCGCGCGGCCCTGCCAGCACCCGCCCGTGGCTGCCCGGGAAGCGCCGGTGCCCACAGACCGTGGGGGCCACTGCTGGACTGAATGGCCAGGGAACAAAGCTCCCTTCTCCGGGGCTGCTGGCAGCCGGCCGAGGGGGCCGCCTCCAGTGCCAGCACTACCCGCTGCCCACCCAGCATTGCCAGCCCGAGCACCCGTCCCCACAGTGGGGGCAGCCCCAGGGTCACTCCAGCCCCACTTGAGGCCAGCAGAGATGGAAAGCCGGCAAACTGCCCCCGGGAGGGACTCAGCCCCAGCCCTGCCTGGCAAACAGGCAGCAACCAGCCCCCAGGTGCCTGCCTGCACCCCGGCAGCCACCGGGGCCAGCGGAGCAGGGCACCCCCGCCCCGGCACAGCGGCAGGGCGGTTTTGAGGATGTGGAGACTGGAGGGATGCAGAGCCGAGCACAGCAGCCCCGCAGGGAGAAGCGGCGGAGGCCATGGGGACTCCCCTGGTGCATGGCAACGCCCGTGGGGAGGCAGGAGGCAGCGCCCGGGCACCAGGCCCCGCTCGCCCGCCGGCCTGCGCGGGAGCCGCGGGTTACGCACTGCCATGGCCGCGTGCGTCATCCCGGCCCTCTGACGGGAGGGGGACGGGGCCCAATCAGCGGCAGCCCCAGCAGTCAGCCCCCAGCCCCTCCGCGCCAGCCGCACGGGAAGGACTCCGACCGCCGGAGCTCGGTGGGGCGGCACCGGGGACCAGCAGCTCCCCTGCCCCACCAGGGCTTGGCAGGCCCTGCCAGGCAGCCGCGCTCCCCCCGGCAGCCCTCAGCAGGGACTGCACCCACCTCTCTCCCCAAACCCTCTCCTCAGCCTGGTCCCTGCCGGCTGCTGGCAGCCTCCGTCGTTTCTCCCCTGCCTTCGCATTCCCTGCACCCCGTCCCAAGGAACCAAGCACTGGGACAGCTAGGATTGGCACAACGCTGACAGGGGTCACATCCAAGGTGCCCCCCATCCCAGGCAGCACACCAAGTCCCCGCTCTCCACTGACCCATCGACCCCTCCTGGAGCTGCCACTGCCGCACAAGGCCAAAGTCACGGCCATGCCCAGAAGGGCTGAGCATCACCTCCCTCACTCCCCACATCCCCACACTGCTTCAGAGGAGACCAAAAAGAAGCCGGGTCTCCTGCTGCGGTCCCCAGCCCAGCCACATCCCCACCTGACAGCCGAGCATCTCCCACAGCTAAGCAGCCCCAGCAGAGCTAACCCCCTCGGCAGGCAGAGAGCAGCTGCCGACCTCCGCTGCCTGGGCATGGCCCCGGTGAGGAATGGCAGATGGGGCAGCCCTGAGCCCTCGGGCCCTGCAGAAAGCCGCTGTCCGTCTCATGGGCCAGGAAGCGCAAGTGCAGGCAGGCCAGGTCACTTGTTCCAAGTCACCAGCTCCGGTGACATGACTCCCAGCCCCTCCGTGACCCCAGCCCCTCCGGCACCCCATGCCCAAGGCAGAGTTGCATCCGCCTCCCCCTGCGCCGCTTGGAAAAGCAGCCCTGGGCTCTGGCTCCTCCAGTCCCACTCCAGGGGAGAGCCAGCTGCAGGGGCATGAGCGAGGGCAGAGGGGCCATGGAGAAGTACAGACAGACGTGGCAGGCACTCCCCACGCTACGGAGCGGGGATCCCAGCCCCGCAGGGCCAGGAACCTGCACCATGCTCACCCAGTTCTCCCCTACCGAGGGCTGAGCATGAGCCTTGGGGCCCATCGGCTGCCCTGGGTGCACCCGACACCGCAAGGTGTCAGCCACCACCACCATGTCTCCACCGAGGGCCCAGCCTGGACATGGGCTGCTCCATCCGCAGCAGCCAGGGAAGGTCCCGGCAGCACCCGGCGCCCCAGGCTCTCCCCAGGTTCCGCACGCCCACAGGAGGGGACCTGGCTGAGGAGCCTCCCAGCTACAGAGAGCATCCAGGGGGAAAAAAAGAAGCAGCAAGAAGGCCAGGGATCACAGGCTGCAGGAGACAGATCCGTGTTGTGTGGGAAGAGAAGGCTGGGGAGCTCATCACGGGATGAATCCTGTTCCCCCAAGCCCAGCACTGTCCCCACCTGGGGTCACACAAGACAAGACGGATCCAGACGAGCTGCACAGGGGACTCGGGCTGGGAG
>NW_008795038.1:79057-80104 GCF_000699145.1 Aptenodytes forsteri
ACAGCCCAGGAGGAGGCTGCGTCGGCAGGATGGGCCCTGGGTGCCCGCAGGACAGGCACCTGCCGAGGGCAGCAGGGCAGGCTGAGCTGCAGACAACCGCTGCCCGGCCACGCTGTGCCTTCCCAAGGGATGGCTGAGACAGCCGGGGCAGTCGAGACAGACAGTGACTCAGCAGCTGAGTCATGGCTGAGCCGGCACCCCTGGACAGGCAGTGAGTCACGAGTGCCCCAGAAAGCTGAGTCGGACAAGAACGTGACGGGAAGCCGCAGCCCCACTCCCAGAGCAGGCACGGGGGATCCCGCAGTCCAGAGGCACCAGCTTGAGCAGCAGCTCCAAAAATTCAGTGCTCCATTTTGTCTAGAAACCTCCCTGTCCCCAACATGCTTCACGGCACGCTGTGCTAAGCAGCAAGGCCAGGCAGAGCGGGGGCACACGGGGCAGCAACCAGATGCTGCAGGAGTTGCCCCCGTGGAGGAGAAACGCCAGGAGCGGGGTCTGGAAGGGGCGAGGGGAGCCTGAGAATCCGTCAGGAGCATCCTGGCTCAGGAGCAGGGGATGGGGCAGGGCCATCCAGAGGTTGGGGCTGCCTAAGTGTTTGGGAATGTTACCTCTCCAGCTGAGCCTGGGAACAGCCCTGCAAAGGAGAGCATCAGGAACTGGGGCTGGTCTGTTTGTTTAATATGTTAAAATTTAATAAGGGCATTATTCATAGAAAGAGGAATCCAGATCCCAGCGCTGCCAAGCCCTCCCTTTCAGCAGCATCCAAGCCGAACAAAGTGGGACGGGGGAGAGGAAATGCCTGGAAATAAGGAACAGACGGGAGGTGACCGAGCCCGACGCGGCTGGTTCTCCCGGGCTGGGTGCTGGCTCTACGCTCCAGGCCGGTGCCGTCCGAGAGGCGAACGCGCTCGGAGGGCCCTGGCCTCCCCCGGGGCCGTCAGCTCCCCGCGCTGCCACGTACCATCGCGGTTTAATCAAAGTTGGAAGAGGCCGGGCTCACCCGTGTCACCGGGGCTGCGCAGCGGGGAGCCCGGCCCGGCCCCGGCC
>NW_008795038.1:81072-88076 GCF_000699145.1 Aptenodytes forsteri
GGCCGGGCAGCGGGAGGGGAAGGCGCCGAGGGCAGGCACGGGAGCCCGGCCCCAGCTCGCAGACCTGGCGCCCGGCCTGCGCCGAGCGGAGCAGTAAATTGCAGGGGAGGGCTGCGATTATGTCTGTGCCCAAGCATTTCCTCTCCTTCCGGCTCCTCCAGCTCAGCTCATCCCACCGCTCGTGCCCCCTCGTCTGCTCCCTCCTCCGCTCCCTCCTCCGCGCCCGTGGCGCGGCTGGCCGATGGCTGCGCTTACCCGGGGGTCCTGAGCCGCTGTGACATGCCTACAGACCTCGGGCCTCTCTCCCTTGGCCGGCAGCCATCGGCCCTGAAGCGCGTCTCCAAAATCCCCACCTTGTCCCTGTCCTGGCTGCATCACCACAGAAGGTGTCAGGATGTTGCCCGTCTCACTGTACCTGTACGCCCACACCCAGCCGGCTGCATAAGCACGCACCATCTCTCCAGCAGTGCCTTCATCCCGGCGAAGTGGGCAGGGAGCCCAGCTCTGCCTCCGAGCAGGTACGCGGCTTCTAAGCACAGCTGAGCCAGGCGCTGCGGGTACACGTTGGTGGGGACAGCCAGCACCGCGGCCACACAACCTGCTCCTGAGCCAGCCTCTTGCCACAGAGCTACCCTGCCATGGCTGCTCACATTTGAGGGAGGTGTCAGAGCTGCTTGCCCTTTAGGATGAGAAGAAACAGCAGAAATGTGGGCAGGCGAACCTCAGTCCAAGCCCGAGTAGAGCCTGCAGGGAACCTGTGGGAGGTGACCACATTCATGCTGCCAGGATGTTGGATGAAACCTGGAGATGGGGCTCCACGTCCCTGACTCTGCTACGGGGCACGTGGTTTGCAGATGCTTCGGCAGCAGTCACCAGAAGTCCTGCCGGCCTGGCTGCCCAAGGCGCTGGGTGCTGCCGCACGCCCTGCTGCTGGTGGCAGTTGCGCTGCTCTGAGGGCACCACAGGGCTGAGGGTATGGGGGCCCAGGGACACTGCAGCCTGGTCCTGTTTGTGGTGAGGCAGGGGCTGACAGTCCTGCTGCCCACACCACACCGCTGCCCCAGGCCCCGGCAGCCTCCCAGGCCCCTGGTATGCTGCCTGCACGAGGAGGGGCGAGATGGGGTCCTGCCAGATCGCTAGGAAAAGGGCAGGGCAAGGGCAGGCAGGCAGGGCAGCTGGTGGGATGGTCTGGGGGTGCAGGGGGACACGGTATGGGGAGGCCCCACTTTCCAGCAGGGTGCAGAGCTCCCCGCCTGGCTGAGCCCAGGGGACAAGAGGAGCCACACAGCGGGGAAAGCCACGGGGACAGCCACCAGCACAGCTCTGGGACCATGACAGGTGCTGCGGAGCCACCGGCCCCGGGTCAGGAGGGCGAGCAAGGCCAGGAGAGGCTGTGCCAAGTGAAGTACAGGCAAAGGCAGAGTGGCCAATGTGGCCTATGGCCAGCTGGCACCTGGCATGGGCTGGGGATGCGCCCCGGGTGCTGCATGGCCCCAGAGGCCACGTGCATGGGCTGAGGCCAGCTCTGCCTGCGGCACTGGGGACGGGTCCGTGCCCGGGGCAGAGCTGCCCCGCAGGGATGAGTGCGTCCGCTCACAGCCCAGCGCCGGTGTGAGTCATTGTCTGGGCTAAACGAAAACACGTGTCCAGCCTTGTACGGGCTCCTCGCTCAGCTCGTGGAGGTGCTGGACACTGTAAACAGGGGTGGGGTGGGGGGACGGGACACAGGGCCAGCCTGGCTGGGCCCTTGGGAGGGCCCCTGTCCCCCCTGGCTCTCTGCACTGAGTCCTCCCACTCAACCGCAGCCTGGCTGCAGCAGGAACAGGCCCCCTCCCTCCCCCGAGCATGGTGGGTCCCCACAGCGAGGCAGCACCGGGGCAGGCAGGGAGGCACAGGGGGGGCCCAAGGCCAAAGGACCCCCCTGAACCACAGTAGCCAGTCCCAGCTCTCTGAAGTCCTGCCTGCTGGCAGAGCTGCCTGAGCAGCCAGGTGGTAACAGGGACCCCCGGCTGCAGGGAGACACCCAGACAGCCAAAACGTGTGTTGGCGTCATCTGGGGGCTTGTGCCCAGAGTTATGAGGCAGCCACTTATCAAGCTGCACCCCTGCCTGCTCCCATCCGCACGGGGCACAGGGTCCCTCCGACAGCAGCTCCACCGGCAGCATCCCTGCAGGCACCCTGGGCTGCCAGGAGGTCGCTCCAGCATTGCATTGGACACATCCCCATGGGGCCCCAGACGGCAGCCTGGCTCCAGGGGGTAGAGGGGAGGAGGTCCTGCTCCTGCAGCCAGGGCTGGCGGAGGGTCCTGGCACTATGGCCACCCTGTCCCCTGCCAGCTGCCCCATGCCACCTGGCTGTGTGGTCTGTGCCTGCAGCTCTCCCCCCTGCCAAACCGTGGAGTCAAACACCGGCCCCGGCCCCTCACTGGTGGCTGGCGTGAAGCTGTGCTGCCCTGTGAACTGGGGCAGGGGCTGGGCTGAGTTGGGGGAGTGCAGGCCAGGCCAGGAGCTGCAGTCCTACCGGTTAGTGGGGTGGGAAGGAGGCCCCGGGGGGCCTGCAGATGCCCATGTTTCGCACTTTTGGCTCCCGAGACCTGTGCAAGTTCCTCCCAGGGGGCCACAGGCTGCTGCTGCAATTTCACAACACCGCTGGCGAGCTTGGGGAGGGCTCCCCAGCCAGCAAAGCCCCAGGGCTGCTGCAAATGCTTCCCAGCTGCTGCCGGTCCTGGGAAGCCAAACTGATGCTTCTGGCTCTCCCTCCTCTGCCGAGCACAGCAGCCCTTGGAGCAGGCACGGCTGAGCTGCCTGCTGGCTCCGGAGGCTTCGTTCCAGGTCCCAACTCTTCCCAGAGCTGACAGCTCTGGGTCTAGAGGCACCTCCGGGGCCTATGCCGTGCACAGCCAGGGCTGGGAGAAGACATGCGGCCAGCAAACCATGTAGGAATGGGGCGGGATCTCGCACCCACAGAGATGCTTGTCCCCACGTCTCTGGTGCATTCCCCGGTCAGGCACTAGGGACATGGAGAGAAGGGAGGGTGGCCCCAGGACAGGCTGCCAGCACGGCTGGGCTCCAGGGCCTGGGTCAGACCGGCTCCCCCAGGTACCGGGATGGGCCCAGTGCTCTGGCTGGACACCCCCTCCTCTACCTGGGGAGCACTGCGGCATGGTAGGATGCGAGGCAGAGCAGCAGAGCTGGGGCTCAGGCTCCTCCTTGGCTGCAAATCCAGAGCCTGGATGTCACCAGAGCCACCAACTCACTGCAGAAGGTTTCTGTTGCAATTAGGGGCTGGGAGCTAATGGCTGCAGTGCGGGGGCCTGCCTAGGGAACTGTCACACGGGAACTTCGCTGTCTGTCTCCTGGGCTGGGGCTCCCAGCACCCTGTGGTGGCAGTCCCTTGCCACCAGGTGCCACTGCCGAAACACTCGCACCACGCCTGCTGCAGCAGAGCCAACGCTTTACAGGAGACGCCAAGGCCAACTACAAAGCTGGGAGCACTGCCCAGCATCCCTCGGCCGAGTTTGGGGCGTGTGCCCGGCTAGGAGCATGCTGGTGGGGCCTGCCCCAGCGCCCCTCGGCCTCCCTCGCCCCTCCGGTCCAGTGCAAAAGTCGGTTAAATAAACTCAATGCCCTCGTATTTCACACTCCCAATCCTGGTCTCGGGCAGGAGGAAGCGCCCGTCCAGCGTGAAGGCCATGATGTAGCTGGCGATCTTGCCGTTGTCCTCTTCTGATTTCAGAGCCACGATGATCTGGTCATCCGTGTCTGGGATGAACTTGAAGGAGGAGAAGCCGTGGGTGGGGACCACCTCGCCCACGCGTCCCACCGTCACGTCCCTGAAGTCCTGGGTGGAGCTCAGCAGCAGGTTGGTGCCTCGCTGCTCTTCCGTCTTCTCGTTGTATCGCTCGTGGCTGGCGCGGCGTGGCAGGAAGAACCAGCGCTGCAGGGTGTCACTCCAGGAGGCCGACTCGTGGATCAGGTAACCTGCGGCAGGGAGCGGCGTCTGACGGCACGGGGCAAATGGGGCACCCGCCAGGCTGGGGCAGGACCTCTCCCCGCTCCAAAAGACACCACAGACGGGGAGGTCACAGCCCCGTGCAGGCGACTGCTGCGAACGTTTCCGCCTCCTCCTGCCCCGCTGCCCATGCAGCAGCCCCCCTAATCCCTCCCAGAGCCGGTCACGGGCACCCCAGCACGGCCTCCTCTGCCCAGGGGCCTGGCTGCCAGGCACGGGCCTGGCTGCGCCACCTTCCAGCTGCTCGTGGCACAGACAGGGGAGAAAACCGGCCAGGGCAGGCTCTGGCCTCTGCACCAGGACATGGGAAGGTCTCTGGCCTCCAGCGTCCTTTAAATCTCACACCAGTCCCAATATCTATGGGGAGGGAGACCCCAGCCCCAGAGCCCGCAGTGGGTGTGGGACACGGGGCAGCAGGAGGGAGCCTCGCTCAGTACCTGGGGGTCGGATCCCCGCCGCGGCCCTCAGCGCATTGTAGTTTGCCACCCAGTTCTCATGGCCCACATCGCCCTTGTAGCCGATGACCTTCACCCACTCGGGGTTCTCGTTCACCACTTCCCCCGTCGTTGTGGTCCACTCCTTGCCCAGTCCCCCCACGTAGAGGTGCTCGTCCTTCACTGCCAGCCACTCTGCCTTGAAGCCTGCAGCGGAGAGAATGGCATGAGCTGGGGCTTGGCCAGCACATGGACATCAGACCAGCTCCCACTCCCCTGAACGCCACACCAGACGGCCCAGTGCTGGGCACAGCCTTCCCCCATGCAGCCAGCCGGTCCCCGGGTGGGAAGTGCCCCCATCCCAGCCGGGTTTACGGGGTCACAGAAAAGGTGCACCCCACCCTGGCGCAAAGAGCCAAGGGCTTCACTGCTCTGCATCTGCAGGGCAGGACGGGAGAGCTCACCTTTCCCCACTGTGCCGTCCCCATCCGGGAGGATCACCCAGGGCACCACCTTGTTACCCTCAATCTGGGGGTGGGAATTGCCCCCATCCCGGCCGGGTTTACGGGGTCACAGAAAAGGTACACCCCACCCTGGCGAGCCGCAAAGAGCCAAGGGCTTCACTGCTCTGCATCTGCAGGGCAGGACGGGAGAGCTCACCTTTCCCCACTGTGCCGTCCCCATCCGGGAGGATCACCCAGGGCACCACCTTGTTACCCTCAATCTGGTAGACCACTCCTGTCCGGTCATCCACAGCGTACAGCCTCCCGTTGAAGACGACCAGCTCAGAGAGCTCCATGCCCCTGCCCTTCTCAGCCAGGTGGGACTGCAGCATGCTCTCGTCTTTGTCCCACTCCACCGTCACGCTGTCCCCGCTGTCCGACAGCACCAGGTAGCCCTTCTTCAGGTAACTGAACCAGGTGTGCTCCTCAGAGCCCCGGGACTGCGTGTCCAGGTCCGCAATGACTCCGATGCGGTAGCGCACGCCATCAGGGTTTCTCTGGGGTGGGGACAGCGGGTAGGTGTCATTGTAGCGGTCCCCTGCCTGCAGGCTGAGCTGCCAGTTGCGAGGATTTGGCGGGATGGGCCGTGCCGGGGAGGACCGGTGCAGGCAGAAGAGCAGTAGCACAAACCCCACGCAGGCTGACGACAGCACGATGGCCTTCCAGCGCAGTCGGAAGCGGGGGTCAGCACCCTTGGTCATGGACGCGAGGACAGGCAGACCACCCACGCTGATCCGGAGGGGGCTCATAGATTCATGGCAGGGCGGGATGGGCATCAGACTGGGGGCGAGGAGAACCTGGTGGCAAAGAGGGGAGGAAGCAGGTCAGAGAGCTGGAACCTGGCACTACACTGAGCTTGGTGGGGGCAGCAGGGCACAGCCACGAGGGAGAGGCGAGGGGCCCCATCCCCTCTCCTGTAGCAGGAGAAGGTGCTGCCGCCTTGTGCAGGGAAGAGCCAGCACGCCAAGGGGGCTGCTTTGCTGCTGGGGCCACTCTCAGCCCCTTCTCACCCCCCCCCTGCACTCCCAAACCAGAATGAGCCCCAGCGCGTCAGCAGGCACACACAACCTGCTCAGCACCTCTACCTGCCCCAGGGTCCGCAGCAGTCCAGGCAGGGAGCTGAGGCACCCCTGCCTGGGGCGAGCCCCTGGGACCCACGTCGGGGTGTCCTGCTGAGCAGCGTCCCTGCACAGCCCCGGGGAAGGAGGAGGTTCCTCTCCGGCAGTGAAGACAACCCTTGCTGCCTCTGGAGCGGCGGGCAAGCCTGGCCCAGATCCTGCAGCCCCCCAGAACCGGCCCCACTGGTGACTGGTGAGTGTGTCCCCAGGCCCCACGGGGACACCAGGAGACGTGGCAGCTCCGCCCGAGCAAGATGCCAACGCCTGAGCAGGAAGCGCAGTGCCGAGTCCAAGGGACAAACACCCCGACCTGCCCAGCCTTAAAGTCACAGCAGCGCCTCCCCCCAACCCTGCCAGGGCTGCCCATGGTCACAGCATCTCTTCCGGGCAGGACTCGCATGCGGGTACCCCTCAGCTCACCCCAGGCTGTGCCCACCCGCAGGGCCAGGGCACCAGCAATGCCTCTCCCTGCCACCTCCCTCAGTGCAGCACAAGGGACGCGGCAGCTCCCCGGGCTCCTGCAGATGGACACTTCAGGCTGTGTGGGGTGCAGGGAGCAAGCAGCTCCCTAGGACTGGAAGCTGTTCCAGCGCCACCCACTCTCACCCCATGCCACACAGCACCGGGCAAGGACACCCCACTGGGCAGCGGCCCCCCCAGCCCGGGTCAGGGCAGACGGGTCCTCAGCCACAGGCCCAGGGCCGTCCCCAAAGGGCCGGTCAAGCCCGGGTCAGGGCAGATGGGTCCTCAGCCACTGGCCCAGGGCCGTCCCCAAAGGGCCGGTCACTGGCCACAGTGGGGCCCCGGGCCTGGCACTGGGCACGGGCCGTGCTCCCCGCAGGCGGCCGTGCCGCGGGGCTCTCAATGTGCCTTTCAGCAGCCCGAGGTGCGAACAGAAGCTGCATTGACCGTGGGGGGCCGAGCCCCGGGCAGGCGGG
>NW_008795038.1:88890-89334 GCF_000699145.1 Aptenodytes forsteri
GGGCACGACCCCGGTGCAGCCCCCGGTGCCGGCAGGCCCCCGGTCCGCGGCTCTTCCTGCCACGCCTGCGCTGTCCCCGACGTGCCCTGCTGCCCCACGCCACTTGGGGTGCGGGGACAGATCCTGCCCAGCGCTGTGGGACACGTGTGCGTGCTGCCAGAGGCCATCCGCCAAAGGCCCGTCTCCCCGGTCGGGGCTGGGCAGGCTCCGGTGCCCCCGGGGCCGGGGAACAGCTGGCGGCTTGTCCCAGCGTGGGGCAGGGTCCTGCTCCCGGAGCGGAGCTGCCCCCCGCGCCGACTCCAGCATCTGGAGACACTTTCCCAGCACGTGCCGCCCCCGCTCCCCGACCTCGGGCCAGCACCGGCCACGGCCGCGGGCCCAGCGTTGGCAGGCGCCGGGAGCACACATGGTTAACGCCAGCCGCCCGCGCCGCCGGGCCCGCCC
>NW_008795038.1:89606-92550 GCF_000699145.1 Aptenodytes forsteri
CTGCAGGCCTGGGGACCAGCGGCCCGGAGCTGCAGCTTGTTGTGTACCCATCTGCGGGTGCTGTTGGCGACGGGTGCTGCAGAATCGGTGCGGACTGACCCAGGAGGCGGCTCCGCCTCACCAGGCGCACGGGTGCCCTGGGGCACGTCCAGCGAGGGAGGCCGGTCCCTCCCCCTGCTCCGGGCGAGGACCCTGCCCTGCCCGCGGAGGGGACGGTGGGGACGGCAGGGCTGAGCCTCACCGTCCTCTGAGGGCACAGCCCGACCCGCAGCAGCTCCGGGAGGACAGAGGCTGGGAGAGGGTTAGTGCCGGAGCCTGCAGTGCAGGTTCTACCCTGCACAGATCCACTGCAGCTCTCCCCCAGCCCTGCCTCAGCTGTGTGCCCAAAAAGCTAATCCCCACGAGCACGTCAAACCCGGGGCTGGGCCACCCCTTGCCATGTCTGAGGGGGACGCGATGGCTGCTGTGGTCCCCAGCACCGCTGGTGCTGCTGCGGGTGGCGGGTGACAGCCCGACCCGCAGCAGCTCCGGGAGGACAGAGGCTGGGAGAGGGTTAGTGCCGGAGCCTGCAGTGCAGGTTCGACCCTGCACAGATCCACTGCAGCTCCCCCAGCCCTGCCTCAGCTGTGTGCCCAAAAAGCTAATCCCCACGAGCACGTCAAACCCGGGGCTGGGCCACCCCTTGCCATGTCTGAGGGGGACGCGATGGCTGCTGTGGTCCCCAGCACAATGTCTCGCTGGTGCTGCTGCGGGTGCCACGGGAGCTGGAGGGCCGCGACCTCCCTGTCGGTCCTTGACCACAGCTGTCCCATACAGCTCCCACCCTGCTGCCCGCCGGGTCTGTGCTGCTCCGGGGGTGCAAACAGCTCTGCAACCATCCCAGCTGCTGCAGCAAAAGGCAGGGGGAGCCGTCCCACCGGCATGTCCCCGGACGCCAGAGGCATCCCAGCTCGGGCTGCTGCGGCTCAGTGAGGGCTGTATCCACCATCCTGAGCAGGGAGGGTGAGGTGGGCGTGCAGGTCCTGCTGCCTCCATGCTGCCTCACTCCTCTGAGCCCCCTCATACCTCCCCTGGGGTTTGCTCTTGTTTCATCCTGATCTTTATCACCGCCTGGAATGTATTTCAGGATGTTTTGACTTGCAGTCCCAAGGTTTTAGCAGCCACTGAATTTAAATCTCTAAACTGCTCCTGGAGAGCATCCAACCCTGACAGGAAAAACAGCGTCCCTTCAGCAGGACTGTATATGCCCGTGCATACACGGGCACCTCCCACCCCACGCGCCTGCGGGGTGCAGGGGGAAATGAGCGTTCAGAGGCGCGCTCGCCTCCATTTCCAGCCCTACGACAGCCTGGGAAGAGCGCTGCCTTTCTCGGTGGGAATTTCCTGGTGAAGGATTTCTTCTCCCTGCAGAGCAGTTGCCTGCAAAGCTGCGTTTTCCCCAGGGCTGAGCCTGCTGCGGGTCACAGGGGAATAGCTGGTTTGACAGTCCCAGAGCTGACGGAAAGCCACGGGCTTCCCAAAACTCCAGCGGGCTGCATGCCACGTTCACCGGCATGCGGCTGGCACAGCTGGAGGCCAAGCAGGGTGAAGAGAACCAGAGCCAAGGCTCCCTTGGATGATACCTGCTCACAAGCCCCTGGCCGGATGGCTCCATTGCCTCTATCCCTGTGTCCGCTTCTCCCCGCCCCATGGAGCAGAGCGTGGGCAGGCACTAGGCCAGGGTGCGGGCAGGGAGGCTGGGGAGGCTGAGGCGCCAGGCTGCCTGCGCACAGTGCCCACAGCCCTGCCTCTCCCCATACCCAGCAGCGCCAGCGGGATGTGGGCTGAGATACGGGGCAAGAGGCAGGAGAGACACAGGCACCTAGGAAGCACGTGACAGACGGGCACTTTGCAGAGGGTGCAAGCAGCAGGAAAGCCCTTTGGAGCCTTTCCCCATCCCTCCGCCCCTTCCCGGCCCCGGCAAACGTGACTCATAAGCCAGGCATCCACCCTGGCCTCGAACACCCTCTGCACCCACTGCTGGAGCACGCCCACCCGCTCCCCAGGCCCTGCCAGCCCCCACGCTTGGGGCACAATGGGAACAGCCTGCCTGGAGGTTGGCCCAGCCTGGTGATCACTGACTGGGGACCCCAGTGTTCGGAGAGCAGGCGTTCACCAAAACAGCAGGATTCCGCCCCAAACTCCTTCCCCATGGCCTGGCCCACCCCCAGGACACAGAGCTGTGCTGCATGAGGCCCTTTGCCCCTTGGGGCAGGCACTCCAGGATCCCAGCAGAGCCCACGGATCATGGCCAGACAGCGTGGGGTGAGGCTGTTTGGGGAGGGGAGAAAGGCAAAGGCCGTACCCCTTCGGGGAGACAGGAGCCTGGTGAGCAGCCTTCCCCATGCTGGCACCGCAAGATGTGGGACCAGGCAGCCCACGCCCACAGCCCTGTGCCCATCTGGTTGTGCCCCGGCACTGCCTCAGACCCTGCTGCCACAGGATGCCGAGCGGCTGAGCAGTGCCGCACATGCGTTTGGCCACGGCTGTCCTGGCATCTTCAGGGCCACAGGGCGAGGTGCTGCGTGCGCAGCCCCGCACCTCGAGCGGATATAGCTGTGATAAGGCAGGGAAGGGCAGCGGAGCTGCCCGGGTTGGGCCATGGTGGCACCGGCTACTGCAAATATTAGCTTTAGCCCCACACAGGTTGCGGGCTCCCGGGAAGGTTTCTCCCCATGGCAGCCAGCTCCCAGCTGGGGCTGCCAGCCCACATTCACGTCTCCAGAAAAGCGGGTCTTGTCTCCTTCTAAACCCTCAGACCGAGGGCCCAGGCACAGGGGTGGGGGCTGAGGGCTGGCAGCTCCTGGGGCACAGAAGCCCCTTTCAGGGCCTCTGCGCAGCCTGTGCTGCAGGCATCCTTGGACACCCTGGGGAGGGAGGAGGGCTGCAGATCCCCCCCCCCCCA
>NW_008795038.1:92752-96757 GCF_000699145.1 Aptenodytes forsteri
CCGCCCCCCCCCCCCCCCAGGGAGGGCTGGGGTCCCCCACAACAGGCAAGGCTGCACCCCAACATTTGCCCCACGGCACCTGGAGCTGCCTGTAATTTTCCCGGGTGCTGACACCCTGAATTGCAGCTCTTGGGCATCCATGGAAGGCAGCTGGAGCTGGGCTGAGTAGGAGCAGCAGTGCTTGGCCCAGGGCTTGGACAGGGCTGCTCTGCTCCACCCTCGGCTCCCCAGGTAATCTCCTCTTCCACACGTGCCAGGGCACTGGGGGCCGCATGGCCCCAGCTCCCAGCTTGTTGGTGAGTCCAGAGCCCCTGCACTGCCCCAAAACATGGGTCTCCCCAGGTGCTCACTGCAGTGTCACCACAGCACACGGCCCAGCTAAAAGCAGCTATTTAGGTACAGATGGTCCCTGCAGCTGCAAGAGATGTGTGTGCCCACACTGCAGGCTCTGCTAGGGAAGGGCTGTTGCAAGAGCAGCCTTTTGAGGCTGGAAGCGCAGCTGTGTCCTGTCCAGGGCTGCGTGGTGCACCAGGTCCTGTCCCAGGGACAGCGCAGGGCACAGCCAGGCTGGCACGGCACAGCAGGGCATCTCTGCAGCTCCTGGCTCTGCCAGGCCTTGCTGTTCCCCTCAGCCATCCCTGGCATCTCACAGGGCACTGCTGCAGCATGGAAGGGCTTTGGGCGCTCAATGTCCTGCTGCTCTCCTTCCTGCTGCTGCCCTCAACTGCGGGGAGCCAGACCAGCCCCAGCCCCGACCGGCATTTGCAGACGGACCCCGAAGAGGCACCGTCCCAGCACCACGCTGCCAGGTGAGGGGACTCCAGGGCCAGGGCATTTCACAGCAGGGGATGGGGCAGCCCTGGCACCGCAAAGGGCCCTGGCCCCCACCCGTAGCTCCCTGTTGCGCTTGCTTTCTGCCCTCCCCAGGGCCACATGGGAGCAGAAGGCTGGCAGTGCCCAGGAGAGGCTGCCCCCACGGCCCCACTGCGTCCGCTGCTGTGAGCCACCCGACCAGCGCTTCTCCTACCCTCAGTACCAGCCCCTGCCTCAGATCAACATGACCATCCTGAAAGGTGAGGGCTGGCGGGGCCCCGTGCTGTGGCACTGCCCACGGCCAAACCTGCAGCTCAGGCACCCCATGCCACCAGGCACCACGAGCCTGCCTGGTCTGCCAGCATCACTCCAGGGCCAGCGCAAAGCTGGGGTCCCAGTGCCGGTCTCCCATAAACTGGGAGCAAGAAGCTGGGGCTGGTGCCTGTGGTCCAGTACCTTGCACAGGCAGAGGAGCGGTGGGCCCGAGACACCCCAGGGCATGAGCTGCTCCTGCTCTGGTGGCCTCTGGGCAGCAGCTTTGGAAGCAGCATCAGAGCCCAGGGAGCAGGCAGGGGCTGGGTGGGGGGGTGGGGGTGTCCCTGCTGTCTCCATCCCCTTCTGTCAGGCAGTGGGGCTTCCAGGGCACTGGGTTTAGAGATGGCACCACCTCTGACAGCACAACTGTCCCTCCTGCTTCACCCAGGCGAGAAGGGAGACCGCGGAGAACGAGGCATGCAGGGCAAGTTCGGCAAGACGGGGGTGGCCGGCAGCAGGGGCCACACAGGGCCCAAGGGACAGAAGGGCAGCATGGGCGCCCCAGGAGAGCGCTGCAAGAGCCACTACGCCGCCTTCTCGGTGGGCCGCAAGAAACCCCTGCACAGCAACGACTACTATCAGACCCTCATCTTTGACACGGAGTTTGTCAACCTCTATGACCACTTCAACATGTTCACAGGCAAGTTTTACTGCTACGTCCCCGGGATCTACTACTTCAGCCTCAACGTTCACACCTGGAACCAGAAGGAGACATACCTGCACATCATGCGCAATGGGGTGGAGGTGGTGATCCTTTACGCCCAAGTGAGTGACCGCAGCATCATGCAGAGCCAGAGCGTCATGCTGGAGCTGCGCGAGCAGGACGAGGTCTGGGTGCGGCTCTACAAGGGCGAGCGCGAGAACGCCATCTTCAGCGATGAGTACGACACTTACATCACCTTCAGCGGCCACCTCATTAAGTACAGCGGGGATCCCTGAGCACCTGCTCCACCCTGCTCCCCCTCTCCTGGGGGGAGTGTCTGAGGAGCCTCTGCCACCCCCTCACCCCAGGCATGCCACCCACCATTAAGCTGTTAGCCCTTCTACATGCCACTACCCCCAGCAGCTGTGTGAGTGTGTGAATACCCCCATCCCCAGCTCCTCGAGGCCAATCGGATGCACCTGGAGGAGTCGGAGCCATTTCCAGCCTGTGCTGCATTTGTGACCCAGGAAGCAGCCGCTCACCTCGGGTGGGCAGGGAGCTCATCCCCACCTGCACCTGCTTCAGAGCTGGGTTTGCTGGGGCACAGGCATTCGTGGCACTGGCTGTGAGCTGGCACCAGCTGAACAGGTTTGACAGCTGGTGCCCCGGTGCGAGGCAGCGCAGACACGTGCACCGTGTTCCTCCCTTGCCCCACTTGCACTGTGCCGTGCTCTGCAGGCTCCTTCTCCTGGAAAGGGCAGAGGGTGCTCAGCATCCAGCAGGAAAGGCAATAAAACCACTAAGGGCCCCTCTTTCCTTCCACAGAGCTGGGTCCCAATGGTGCAGATGTTGCAGCACAGCACTGGGTACCCTCTGGGCTGACGCTTCCTCCAAGCGCTCCCGCAGGGGAGCAGATTGCATCAGTTCCCCTCTGCAAGTCTCTGTCACAGTTCTCCCCGCTGCAGCCTCTGCTCAATGCCGACGCTGCCGAGGAGGGGCTGGCTTCCCACCAACAGCCCTGGGTGCAGGGCCTTTGGCCTTAGCTGCTTCCTCTTCAGTTAGATTATCTGCTGGCCAGGCTTTGTATTTTCATAGATGCAATAGCAGAGCGGGGCCCAGGGCAGCGTGCTGCCCCCCACCCTCTGTACAGCTTCTGACCACATTAAATACCCCACAATTTCAAGTCCTACTCACACTTTCAGTGCATCCTCTTGCTTTGTGCGTGCGGGGGCTCTGAACAGCTCAGGGCAGGTTCCTGTTCCTGGGGTACAGGGGCTCCCTGAGAGCCACAGGCTGGCACGGTGCTGCTGAGCTGGTGGTGGGAAGGGAAAGGAAGGGAAGGGCAGACCGTCCCCAGAGAGCCAGGGAGACCCGAGCTGGGCTCCATGAGAGCCTACTGCTCCCTAAGGGCTGGGAGCTGAGAGCAGTAACAGACCTGTCAGCCTGCAAGCAGGGCAGGCTGGGGGTGGAGGCCAGGTTTACCAAGAGTCCGGATCATCCGGCAAGTCTGTGGCAATGAGGCAGGTCTGAGGTCAAGCTGGGAAGCCAGTGATTCAGGGTCCGGATAGGTGGGTCCATGACTGGGCAGGGCTGCAGCTGGAGACCAGCATCCCCTCAGCACAGCAGGGAAAGGAAGGATGGCTCAGGGCTGAGCTTAAATAGAGCCCCAGCCCCACAGGTGGGGGCCCAGGTGAAGCTGGTCAGGGCCATCTAGGGCTGGTAGCATCCTCAGGGCCCTGGCACTGCTGCCCCCACGGAGCTGGCCCCAGGGACCCTGCAGGAGGGGTGGAGGCAGCTGCCCTGCTCATGGCCAGCCCAGGGCCCTGTCCCAGCCCTGTGGTGGGGGCAAAGCCACGCCGCAGCACCCAGCCCCTCGGGCAGCAGGCAGCGCTGGGGCTGCCGGCACTGCTGGCACACGGCATAAGGGGAGGGCTGCCTGCTGCGGGGCAGCCGCCAGCCCGGGTACTGGCTCCGTCCCAGTCTGCACAGCAGGGCCTGTTTTGGGACACACGTCGCATCCCAGCACACATGTCCCATCCCGGGACACACAGTCCATCCCGGGACATGTGGCCCTGTTCCAGGACACACAGCCCATCCCAGGACACACGTCCCATCCTGGGACATATGGCCCCGTCCCAGGACACACGTCCCCATCCTGGGAAACACGGCCCCGTTCCAGCCCACATGGGTCCAGGAGGCGCCGAGCGCGGCCGGGGCGGGCCGGGCGCTGGGGG
>NW_008795038.1:97248-101142 GCF_000699145.1 Aptenodytes forsteri
CGGGGAGGGTGCCCACTGCAGCCCTGGGTCCCCACCGGGCTGGGGCCGGTGCTGGTGCCGATGCTGGTGTCGGTGCCGAGCCGCACGGGCAGCACTCCCCGCTTGACCCCGTCCCCCATCTCCCCACCTGCCCCAGCGAGGCACTTCGACACCAGGACAACGGAGCCCATCAGCTTCTTCTTGTCCGGCCTGGAGGAGCTGTTGGCCTGGCAGCCTGACGGCAACGACGACTTCAACGTCTCTGCTGTGCCGCTGGCGAAGCGCCAGCCCCTGCTCCACAGCAAGAGGCCCCGGACGCTGGTGTGCCATGACATGCGCGGCGGGTACCTGGAGGACAGGTATGTGCTGGGCGGAGGGGAGATGTGGCAGCGGGGCTCAACATCTCAAACCCCAAACCTCTTCTACTTCTGCTTGATTTGTTTCCTGCCGGCTTGGCCGCAGGCAGGCAGGGATGGAGGTGTTTGGCTCTTGGTGCCGGAGTATGGCAACCTTGCTTAGGCCAGCCCTAGCCGGGGTCTGCAGGGGTGGCTCTGCCCAGCTCCCGGGGCGTGAGTCAGGCTCCTGCCCAGCCCCACAGCCATCTGCCAGCGTCCTTCCTGCATTGCCCAACCCTCTTCCTTCTCTCCCGCTCCAGGTTCATCCAGGGCTCAGCCACACGCAACCCCTACGTCTTCTACCACTGGCGGTACATCGACATCTTTGTCTACTTCAGCCACCACACTGTCACCATCCCGCCCGTGTGCTGGACCAATGCGGCTCACAGGAATGGCGTCCCTGTGCTGGGTGAGGGCAGGGCTGGCTGCAGGGCTGGTGGCTGCAGGACCGGGCCCAGGGGAGCCCCAGGCGCGTGGTGGGTTTGTTGGTGTGCGCGGCCAACGCTGCTCTTGCTGCCTCCCCAGGCACATTCATCACAGAGTGGACGGATGGGCAGAAGCTGTGTGAGGCATTCCTGGCTGGTGGGGAGGAGGCGTACCACGCCGTGAGCAAGCAGCTGGCCCGCATTGCCCAGCACTACCGCTTCGACGGCTGGCTGGTCAACATAGAGAACACGCTGAGCGTGAGCTGCAGTCGCACCCTGCCCGCCTCCTTTCCTCCTCCCCCGCCCTCATGCTGCTCCTGCACGGGGCCCCTCGCCCACCCTGTGCCAACCTGTCCCTGCTCTCTCCTGCCAGGCGGCGGCGGTGGCGAACCTGCCCCACTTCTTGCGGCACTTGACGGCACAGGTGCACAGCGCCGTGCCGGGGGGACTGGTGATCTGGTACGACAGTGTCCTGCAGAACGGCGCACTAAGATGGCAGAATGAGCTGAATGAGGAGAATAGGTGAGGCTGGGCCCTGCCTGCCCCGCTACCTTGCCCAGGCAAAACCGTCCCTGGGTGGGGGGGCATGAACCCACCCCAAACCCAGTGCTCAGGGTTGGCCAGGGCATGGCCTGCACAGCCCTCGGTGGGGTGGTCTGTGGGGACAGCTGCAGCGTCCACCCTGCCACCCTGACCCTCGTCCCCAGGGTGTTCTTCAATGCCTGTGACGGGCTGTTCACCAACTACAACTGGAAGGAGGAGCACCTGGAGCGCACGCGCGGGCTGGCCGGGCCGCGCCACACTGATGTCTACGTCGGCGTTGATGTCTTTGCCCGTGGGGACGTGATCGGTGGTGGCTTCGACACTGACAAGGTGGCTGTGCTGGGGCTGGGTTCTGAGCTCCCACCAATGGCTGTGCTGTGCCGTGCCGTGCCATGCCGGGCTGCTAACCCGGGCATGCAGCAGTGAGGAGTGGGGGAACCTGGAGCCGCTGGGCTGCCAGCCATGCATGGAGAGGGAGCTGGGGGATCCCGGTGCTGCAGTCCCTGGAGAGGGAGATGCCGCAGCACACCCCCATGGTGTTGTCCTGCCCCACCATGAGGCAAGCAGGACCTGGGGGAGTGGAGACGGGGCAGGTGACAAGGTGACCACCTGGCCCAACCCGTGCTGCTCACTGCTTATCTCCGCAGTCCCTGCGCCTGATCCGCCAGCACGGCCTCTCCGCAGCCATCTTTGCTCCCGGCTGGGTCTACGAGCACCTGGGGGAGGAAAACTTCCTGCACAACGAGAACAAGTGAGGGCAGCTCAGCAGGGCAGGGGCTGTAGCAGGGAGACGGGCCCGGGAGCCCCCCAGGCCAGGAGGGCTGCCGGGCGGCGGGACAGGGCTGCTGGGAGACCATGGCTGCCTGCCGGAACCAGGCTGGCCCTGCTCTGCCTCAGCTGGGGCGATGCCCAATGCCATGCCAGGGCAGCGGCTGTAGCAGGCATCTCTGCTCGGACACCCACCTTTTCCTCCAGGTTCTGGGGCTCACTGACTGAGTACCTGCCCACGCACAGCATCTGCACGCTGCCCCTCACCACCTCCTTCAGCCTGGGCATGGGCACCAGCAGGTTCCTGGCTGGGAAGGTGGGTGGTGGGGCGATGGCTTGGCTCTGGCTGGGCAGGGGTGGGCTGGGCGGGGGGAGGGGTCCCTGCTCCTGGCTCCCCACCCGGCCCAGCTCACCCGGTCCTGCAGGAGGAAGAGGCCGGTTCCTGGTATGACCTGAGCGCACAGGACATCCAGCCCCTCTACCCGGAGCGCGAGGGCAGGCTGAGCACCAGCTGCTGCCTGCAGGATGCCTGGTGTGGGGGCAGCTCCCTGAGGGTGCAGGGGACCATCCCCCCTGGCGAGGAGCGTGTGGCCATCTGGTGAGTTGTGGGGCAAAGCCCCCTTGCCACCTCCTCAGCGCTGGGCTGGCAGCATGCTGGCCTGGCCCACATGGCTCAGGCAGAGCTGTGCGGCCCCGGGGCCTCGTGGTGTGCGCGCCACGGGGCTCTCTGCCCGTGCTGCCCAGCAGACCTAACCCAATGCATCTTCTCTTTCTCTCCTCTCTCTCTCTCTGTCTCTCTCTGGGTGGATTTGGGGTCATCAGCCTTTTCTCTTTGCAGATGCCGGCACCCCCCAAGCTCTTCCTGACTCTGCTCTACAAGCTGGAGGGGCCACACCCCGATAAGTTCACAGTTGCGCTGGAGCTCACCACCTGGGACTCGGGTACCTGCCATGAGGGCAATGTCACCTCCCTGCCTGGTGAGGACCCTGCCCCCCCATGCTCTTTGCAGTGAGCACCTACTGCAAGGTGTGGGACGAGCTCAGCCCCTCAACCCCCCCGACCCTACTACCTTCGGCAGAGCCCAATAGCCGGCACCACCCCCGGTTCCTCCCAGCACCGCCACCCAGCCTCGCCAAGCTGCTTGCTGCCTGTGACCGTGGCTCCCATGGCTGGACCAGCCGGTGCGTGCCCTGCCAGCACCCTGCATCCATGGGCGGGTGGGGGCACCTCTGGGCCCCTGGCACCGTGTCTGCTCTGCCCCTTCGCTCTCAGGTGCTACGAGCTGGACCTGCAGGACTGCAGCCTGCGAGACCTCTCCCTGCTCGTGTCCCGTCACCAGCCCAGCCCGCAGGAGATGTCCTTCACTTGCCTCCTCGGGGAGGTCCGGGTGAGTGCCCGCTGCTGCTGTCTGGGAGCCATCCACCCCGGTGCTGCCCCATGCCGCCCTGTGCCGGGAGAGTGGGTGGGCACCTGCTGCTCTCGGCCCCGACGGTCTTGTGGTTCCCTCCGCAGGTGCTGGATGCAGCCAGCATGGCAGCCTCCCCACCGCAGGTGCAGAGCCTGATGGCGTCGCAGCTCTGGTGGCAGGAGGGCCCCGAGGCAGAGCAGCTCTCGCTCAGCCTCACCCTCCGCTGGGTCTTCCCGCCCGGCCGGGCCAGCTGCTTCCGTGTCCTCAGTCAGGGTGCCCGCTGCCGCCAGGGCCAGACGTCGCCGCAGCTCCTGGGGCTGGCGCACGCCTGCCTGTACCGCGCCGTGGGCCTGGTGGCGGCCCGGCGGGCGGCCGG
>NW_008795038.1:102211-103188 GCF_000699145.1 Aptenodytes forsteri
ACGCCTGCCTGTACCGCGCCGTGGGCCTGGTGGTGCCGCGGCCGGTGGCCGGGCAGTCCTGCCAGCTGGAGCTGCTGGTGGAGCCGGTGCTGCGCAATGAGCTGCCCGTGGACCCCAACCACTGGGGGCGACTGGTGCTGGTCTACTCTGAGCCAGCCGGCGGCACCAGCTGAGATGGGCATTAAAGGCGAGCGCGGTGCAGCCCTGTGTCTGTGTCTCCTCTGTGCTGGCAGTTGGGCTGCGGGCAGGGGGCACGGCAGAGCTGGTGTTGGGGGGCTGAGAGGGTGGAGGCTGCATTTCGTCGACCTGGTTTGGTGGGTCCCTCTTCTCCCACTCCCGTGGCTGGGCTCAGCCCTTCCCGTGGGGGCCCGCTGGGTGGTGGCCGGGGCCCTGCAAGGGGCTGCCCAGGGGCTCCAGTTCTGCTCCTGCAGCCCTTGCTGCCTGCAACCTGCATGCACCGAGGCTGGGGACGCCTGCCCTGAGAACGCCCCAGCCCTGTATCTGCTTGCCTCGGGGACCAGCCTGGCGCAGGTGTGGACTTGCCAGCACCAGCTCTGCTGCGGCGCTCAGCCCCGAGGAGCAGACCAGCGTGGGCGGCCGCTGCACCCGTCCACCGTGGACCCAGCCCAGTGCCACCCAGCCCGCGCTGCCCTCTCCCCAGGGCTGGCAGGCAGTGGCTGTGCCCGTGCTGCCTCCCTGGATATCTTATGCGGAGAAGGAGAGAAAATTTATAGAAGCAATTATTTTCTCACAGTCTGGTGAGCAAGCAATTAGCAGGCAGGGAGGCAGGCGAGCGCGCTGCGCAGCAGGGTCACCCAGCCCCAGCTCCCTCCAAGCACCGGCCCCAGTCCCACAAACAATGCTGGCTCCCGGTCAGGAAAATTAATATGTCAGCAGTTAAGCTGCTGCTCCTCCGGTGGGGGACTCGCTCTGAAATGAATTATGTGACGGTTTGAAAAATGAAGGACTTGGCACAG
>NW_008795038.1:103922-104302 GCF_000699145.1 Aptenodytes forsteri
TGCAATGGCGGAGACCCCGCGCCGAGGGCTGGTGGTATCCCGCTGTCTCGGGCAGGGACAGGTGGCCGTGAGCGTGTCCCGCGCCGCATAGCAGGCAGGAGCCGGATTGGGGCAGTCCTCATCCCGGCTCAGCACAGGGGGCCGCGAGCAGCGTCGGTCAGGGTTGCTCCCTGCGGGGTGGGAGCCCCGGGTGCGTCAGGGGATGGAGGGGAGGGAGGGGAAAGGGATCGCAAGCGAGTTGCAAGCTCCTCTTAACAAAAATTCCCTTTAAAAGGCAGAGGCTCATCCCCCTGCAACGCCCAGCGCCTCAGCAAAGCGGCTGCGCCGCCGCCCCAGCTCCGTGTGGGAGCCGAGGCCTCGCATACTCGACACGCTGATGA
>NW_008795038.1:104724-110969 GCF_000699145.1 Aptenodytes forsteri
TGTGGACAGTATGGGACTTTCACTTGGCTGTTGCCGCTTTGCTTTTTTTTTTTTTTGTTGCTTTGCTTTTAATTTTTTTATTTTTGATTTTTTTGTGTGTGTGTGGATTTTTTTGCCCTTCCTGGTCCCAGAAGGAAACGGCCGCGGTTTCACTACAACAGCAACAGAGAGGCAGGGAGGTCTTTTGCTGGAGCAGCATGCGGGGCAGCCTGGCTGAGCCGCTGGCCGGGAGGGATGTGGGTGCCAGTCTGGCCCCCTGAGGCCCTGCACTGCACCCCACGCCTGCGCAGCCAGCCTGCTGCACCGGAGCTCCTCCGCAGAGCAGCGCAGTCGGCCCCTGAGAAGCGCTGCTGCCCCGAGGGGGGCTGTCCCCAGGGTCCCGCACCCACCCCAGCCTGGCTCCGTCCCCGAGGAGCATGCAGCAGCCCCTACCGGCTCCTGTCTCTCCTATGGGGGGCAGAGGGGCTGCTCCAGGGCTGCTGTCGGTGCCGTGCCCCCCCATGCCTGCAGGCAGAGCATCCCCTCCTGCCTCGCGGGGGAGACGAGTCCTCTGCACCCCCAGCAAGGGCAGCGCCCGCCAAGGACTTGGGCTGGCAGCTGCCTGGGGGACGCCGTGACCCAGCTCTGAGAGCGGGGTACCGTTGGGGCTGAGGGCCAGCCCCGCTCCCCGCAGTCCCCAGGGATGCTGGGAGCAGGAGCCACCCGGGGTCCCGCGGCGCTCAGCAGCACCGAGGCGCAGGGCTGCGCCGGGGCAGGCGGACGGTGCACGAGACGCAGGCGGGCAGCGGGACGGAGCAGCTTGAGGTAACCATACGGGTGTGGGCTGCCAAGGCTCAGCAGAGCCCAGCCCCAGCCCGCCCGGGCAGGGCCCGCGGTTCCTCCAGAGGCTCGGCCTCGGCTCTGTCTGCCTGGTTTGGTTTGGTGCTAGTGAGCAGTCAGTGTTAGTGGTGGGAGGGGCTGTGTCTGTCTTGCTAGTAGGGAGTGAAGCGGCTGTACCCTCCTCGGTATAGACTAGCCTGCAACATCAAAGATGAAAAAAAAGCCAATCAGTATTCGAGAGAGAGGCAAAGCCCAGTTCTTCCCTTTTTTTTTTTTTTTCTCTTTTTTTTTTTTTTCCTCCTCTTTAAAATGACACCAAATCACTTCTGTCCTTGGGACGTGAGGGGTGGGCAGGGCTGAGGGTGCCCAGCGCTGCCCTGGCTCTGGGACGGCTGCGGGTGCTGCCTTGGGGTGGTGCATGGGCTGGGGGCTGCGGGGTGCCCCAAGCCCCAGTGCCCCCAGTACAGCACCACTGTGGCGAGGCCTCCTCCTGCCTGCAGTGACCGTGGAGGAGGCCGTCCCCGTCCCCATTGCGGTGCTGGGCTGGTACCTGCCCTGCCCATCCCTGCAGGACGGAGGGGCCGTGGCCCCTCGCTCGCGGCTGCCCAGGGCTAGGGGTGCCGAGGGGTGCTCGGCAGCCTGGCCGCAGCTGGGGGTCGGGGGGTTAAAAAAGGAAGAAAAAGACGGGTTGGCTTTGAGATCGCGCCCATGAGTGGGATTTTTCATCTTTGATGCTGGTTGTGAAGCTAGCTAAGAGCCGCGGTGAGCAGGTGGGCTGCAGACGCTGGTGCGCACGCGTGCTCCCTGCACGTGGCTGCGCACCAGGGCCTGGGGACACCGCCCCACACCAGGGAGGAGGAAGGGGGTCCCTGGGGTGCTGCCCAGGCAGCCGGCGTGAGGGGGGGGGGCAGCTGGGCCCCTGGGAAGCAGTGTGCGTGGGCGACTTGCGCGGGGTGCCTCTGGCCAGGTGTAACGGGGCACATAGGGTGGAGGCACGGGGGGGGCCTTCTCTCTTGCCTGCTTGTGGATAGCCAGGCAGGGGCTGCGCTGCTCCTGCTGCTGCTGCCAGCTCCCGGCTCCCCCTCCCATGGCCCTCACATGTGGGGCTGCCCCACACCCTTCGCCTGCCCCCGCACCCCGCAGCCATGCCGGGGCCCCTCCCCAGGCTGGCTGCAGCTCACGCCAGGAAGCAAAGAAAGGCCACGGGGGCTGCTCTTACCATGGTGCCGATGCTGTACGTGGCGGCAGGGCCGATGGTGTGGTGGTACGGGTCTGCCGCTGCATACACTCTGCCATAACTGGAAGCAAACACAGCAGTGGGCGTTAGCGACCGGGGTCGGGGTCCTGTCTACCCTCAGCAGCCCCCCTGCCCAGCCGCTGCTTCCCCCTGCTGTGCCTGGGAGCCCCCCAGGACCTCCCTGCTTCTCCGTGCCTGGGCACCAGTCCCTGCCAGGACAAGCCCAAAGGGAAGCGCAGGGGCCCCCCATTTGCAGGATACCCTCATCATGCCTGGCTCCATCCTCGTCCCGTGGGGCACAAAAGCTGGGGTGGGTCAGACCAGGCGGTGCAGGGGGTGAAACGGGGCTTCCACCCCTGGGAACGATGCCCACGGTGCAGCGGTGCTTACCTGTCGCTGTACGCTGCTGCTGCTGCTGCGGGCTGGGCGTATCTGTAGGCGGCGTAGCCCCCCTGCAGGGGAGGGAGAGACTGCCGTCAGGGAGGGGGGCAGCACCCGCTGGGGGAGGCTCAGGGGGGCCGGGGCAGCTGGGCACCCCCTGGGCACTGCCACGGAGCAGCAGTGGGACCCCGCAGGGAGCCGGTGCCTGTGCCACCAGGCACACAGCAGCCTCATTACTATTCCCCAGGGGCTTTCACAAACATTAACCTTAAAAAATTAAATTTCCAGAGGAGAGAATGTCACCTCCCTGATCGCTTTAATGAGGTGTCACGTTAGATAAATCCTTCAGCCGCCCGCCTGAAATATCGCCAATGGCTTCTTAAATATGGAGGTTAAATGCTGGTGTAAGACAGCACACCGGCGCTTGCCGAGGCTGTAAATCCTGCGTGGTGCTGGCCCCATGAGGGCCCCGGCTGGGGGCACAGGACCCCGTGCGGTGCCACCCCACTCGCTCTGGAGGAGCTGTGCTCCCATCCGCACTCCACCTGGGCTCTGGCTGCCCTCCCCAGGGGAAGGGGCTGGCAGGGGGCAGAGCAAGAGATGGAGCCACCCGGTGCCACTCATCCCCCGCCCTGGCACAGGGTCCCCGGTGTGGCCCAGATCTGGGCACAGTGGCACTTACGTAGATCTCGGCTCCGTAGAACCCGTCCTGGTAGACGACCCTGCAAACGAGGTAGAAGCATCAGAGCCTGGCCTGTGTCACCGGCCGAGAGGGATCGGGGTGAAGCTGGTGAACTGGGGGAGCTGCTTCCAGCAGCGCAGCCAAGGGGTGAGGAGCGACTGTCCAGGCAGCCCGAGGGCATGTCCCGGGCTGGGACTCCTGGCAGGGAAGGCAGGGACGTGGGGACGGGTGGAGGGCATGGCCAAGAGCAGGGGTTGCCACAGGGATGGAGAGGTCCGGGACATGATCACTGCTGGGAGCACCAAGTGGCCACAGATCACCATGGCTGTGCCTGACACCAGTGTGGCCGTGTGTGCCGGGAGAGAGAGTATTTCTATTAAACCGACACGGCTGGAATAACAGTCCGTGCTTTGGGGCACAGGAGGCACATGAGTCACCCTGAGGGGCAGCAGCCTGGGGAGTTTCACAGGGCCTGAGGCCAGGCAGGTGCTGGGGGAGCTGCAGCCCGTTCCTGAAGCGCGAGAGCCCGGCAATGCCGACACTGATGGCAGCAGAATCGGAGCAATGCAGCAGCAAATGGACCCCCTACCCTGAGGCAGGCAGTGCCCCCCGCTGCCCAGGTACTCACGCGCCGTAGGTGGGGATGGGTGGCGGTGGCGGAGCAGCCCGGAAGGTGTTGTAGACGGCGCGTCCTCGTCCCCGTAAGTGTGCCCCTCGGTAGGCCACGGCCGTCCCCGTGGCGGGGTACGGGAACCCCGTTACTGCAGGAGGGAGGGGACAAACGTGGGCTTTCTGCAGCAGCTCCCCACAGCGCATGGCTGGGACCCCCGCAGATACCGTGGGGCATCCTGTGCCAGACCCTGTCTCTGTCCCCCAGGCCTGCTGGGGACATGGCCCCTCGGGGCTTTCTGCAGCACCTCCCCACAGCGCATGGCTGGGACCCCCGCAGATACCGTGGGGCATCCTGTGCCAGCTCCGTCCCCCAGGCCTGCTGCCTGCTCGTTCGGGGGGGACTCGCGGCAGGGCCAGCCCCGACCCGACGTTACCTGCGTAGAACTCGGGGCCGTAGACCGCTCCCACCACCGGGTTCAGCTTCCAGCCTGCGGGCAGGGAGAGCCGGTGAGGCCTGGGGCACCCTCCCCGTGGCGCTCCCCCCACCCCCCAGTGGGGCTCCAAGGGGCCACAGCTCCCATCCCCGGGCAGCTGCAGGGTGTGGGGTGCCTGGGGGGGGCTGCACCCCCACATTGGGCAGGGAGCGGCCACTCTCCCATCCGCCCAAGGGTGCAGAAGGCTTTTGCTGCAGGAGCTCAGCGGCAGCCTGGCAGCGAGGGAGCACGGGTGCCCAGGGATACCCCTGCCCGCAGCAGCTCCGGCTCTCCTTGTGCTGGCCATTACCATTGGTGTAGGGGTTGGCAGCCTTCTTGTTCGTCATGACCCGGGCCGTGGCGTTGTTCACCTGCGGAGAGAGGGGACAGGAGCTCAGCGCCTGCGGGCAGTGGGGCTGGTGAGGCCGCGGTCCAAGGCCCGTTCGGCCACACTCGGCGCGTGTTGCTGCTGCTTCAGATGCCGGAGCGAAGGACGCTGGCCGTGCGAGGAGACGTGGGAGGAGTCTGCCTGCAGCCGCCCCGCCATGACGCAGTCCTGCCAGTACCCCCAGCCAGCCCAGGCCTCCCGGCTCCTGCCCCGGCTCCAGCAACCAGCATCAGTCAGGCTGGCAGCCAATGCCCCGACCGCTGCGGTGCTGCGCTCAGGCTGGGCCCTAACACGCTGCTGCCAGGCTCAGCCGCCTCCCGTCCCCACCCCACGCCCGACCCAGCCTGCAGGAAGGATGCACTTGCGGCAGGAGCCTGGGTCACTCCTGCAAGCGCCCGTGAGCTCCTGCCCAGCTTTGTTGAACCACGTTCTCCGATAGGCAGGGCCCCGGGGCACCGCTGTTCCCTGCCAGGCTGCCCTTCCCTGGGCTCAGCACTGCCGGCGACGTTTGAGTCCCGCTCCCTTTGTCGCGTGCTGCCCTGCTTCCCACCGCTCGCCGGTGATCAGCAAGGTACTGCCAACAAATGGGCAGAGCCCGATCCCTCTGCCTGGCTTGAAGAAATAAAAGCCTCGGGGGCTGGGCAGCACAGCAGCTGCCTGCACAGTGGGCGTGGGAGCCCTGCGCAGCATCCTTCCCTCCCGGGTGCAGGGGAGGTGGGGATGGCACACGGAACAGAGAGCCCCTCTCCTCCCTGCAGAGCTCAGGGCGGCTGTGCGGTGGACACAGAGGCTGCGGGCAGCTGGGGTCCACCAGACCCCTCTGTAACCGGGCAAAACGCAGCCAGAGCCCGGGCCGGTGCCCCAGCTCTCCCCGCACGCAGGAGGTTCATTTGAGCTGGATGCTCCTTGCGCCAAGTGACAACTTTCCCGGCAGCCAGCACACATGCTCCCGTGCCGCGTTCACGGACGTATGCACGCGCCGGGCAAGCCTCCCCTGGGGCATGCAGGACCGGGGCAGGACCCAGGGCTGCCCCAAAGTGTCCCCTGCCCCGGCTCTCCCCTGTCTGCAGCCCCCAGGCAGTTCTGCCCTGCCTGTAGCCCCTAGCAGGAGAGGGCCCCCGGGCAGGGCGGAGGGGACGCACGCACACACAGGCATGGCACTAGCACACTTATCTGAGCACCTCAATCTTCCGGCCCTCTACGATGGTGCCATTCAGCTTCTCCCGTGCCCGGTCGGCATCTGTGCTAGTTTCAAAAGTTACAAACCCAAAACCCTGTGAGCAGAGGAGAAAAGGAGAAAGAAAGAGAGAGAGAGACAGAGAGAGGGTGCGGGGACAGAGAGAGAGAGGGTGTGAATCAGGAGAGCTGGCGCAGGAGATGAGGCTGCCTCAGTGCAGAGATGGAGAGCCCGGGCCGGGGCCCCCGCTGGGTCCGGGGGTCCCGGCTGAGGCCCCAGCATCGCCTGCGAGCTGGGAGAAGAGTCTGGGAGAGGGGCACAGAAAGCGGGGAAGATACAACAGAGACATCCACACACAGAGGGACATGAGCTGCCTGTGCAGGGGGGGACAGAGTGAGCCCTCCCCTCCCTCCGGTGCTCGGGGTGCAGGGACCCACATGGCCCCCCCCAGCCGGCGCCGCGCGGGAACAGCAGGG
>NW_008795038.1:111023-112438 GCF_000699145.1 Aptenodytes forsteri
TTGTGCCCCCCGCGCCCGCCGGTGCTTGGGGGGCAGGGCCCCGCATGGCCCCCCCCAGCCGGCGCAGGGCAGCAGGACGGGGCTGCCCTGGGATGCAGTACCCTGTGCCTGGGTCCCGTGGGGTAGGAGAGGAGGTGAGAGAGGGCAGAGGAGCCCCCAGGCCTCCCGGCTCCACCTGGCCCCCCCCCCAGGGCTTGCCGTAACGCCCCCAGCCGCGGGCAGCACCCACCTTGGAGCCTCGCTCATTGAAAATGATCTCCACATCCAGGATCTTCCCGAATTGCTGCAAGCAGAGAGAGCAGAGGGCTGAGCGCCTGCAGAGCCCCCGGCCCTGCGCCCGCACCTGGGGCTGCTGGCACAGCACTCTGCGCCTGGCCGGGCCAGGGATGGGCAGGGGGTCACCTCGGGGGCCAGACCGGGCGACCCTCGGTGCCACGCAGGGGAGAGCCCCCGTCCCTCCCATGGCACCCGCTCTTCCAGGACTTGAGGAGCATCACCCAAAATCTCATTAGCCTGCACTGCTCTGAATCCTAACGAGGGCTGGGAAGGTGACAAGGGGAGGGGGACAAGGGCTCTGTGTCACTCCCCCCTCCACGCATGGGCCGTGGTCTGACAGCCTGGCTGTTAACCAGGGTGCAAATCCTGCAAGCCACCACTCCCGGCTAGCAGCTGCACGGAGGTGCCTGTGCATGCTGCAGGCTGGGCAGGATGGGCCCTTGGGACGGGACAGTGCTGGGGTCCCTGTGGTGCCACGGGGCAGCACCCGAGCAGAGAGCAGTGGGACACGGGTGGCTGGATGGGGCCGGACTCACCCCGAACATTTGCCGCAGGTCAGGGTCCCGGAATCGGAAGGGGATGTTGGAGACGTGTAACCTCTTGGGCTGCTGCTTGTCTGTGTTGTCTGAGGAGTGTAGCTGCTGGCTGTCTGTCTGTGCCGCCTCGTCTGTCTGCTGCGGGAAGCACCGCCGGCCGTCAGCCCCCAGCCTTGCCAGCCCCGTGTCCCCTGGCAGGGGTCCAGGCACAGGGGACTGTCCCCCTCCCCTGCGCTTGGCCCTGCCTGCCCCTAGGGACACCCTGGACCCTGCGGTCCCCAAGCTCTGGGCAGCACCCCGTGGGTCTCCCCGCAGCCCGGAAAGTCGGGGGGATGCCAGAGGGGATCTCTGCCTGTAGGGAGTCGGGGAACGCCCAGCCTGGGGAACCTGCTACCAGGCCTGCCTGCACCTCCCTGCCTCGGCCGGTGATGCCAGCGGGCTCAGGGCATCACCCGCCCCATGAGTGGTGCTGGGGACCTGGGGGGCTGAGCGCTGGGGGGGCACAGGGAGCACACCCTGGGGAAGGGGAGGCCTGGGCGAGGGGCGATCCACTGCAGAGAGCCATCCAGCATCGGGTGGCCTCACACTGGCCTCTCTCCCCCC
>NW_008795038.1:113050-130315 GCF_000699145.1 Aptenodytes forsteri
TGGGCTGCGACCTGTCCTGGGGAGGGGTCCTGGTCCCTGCAGCCAGACCCAGGCCCCCCAGCCCCACCACACCCCAGCCTTTGGTGTGTCTCCCCCCCAAAGCCTGGGCTGCCTCTGTGCCGCGGCAGCTCCTGGGTTGCATCGCCCGCAGCCGAGCCCCCATCCTCTCCCGCTCCAGGGCCCTGCCTGTCCGGTACGCTGGGGCTCGGGCAGTGGGAGGACGGAGCCCCACCCTGCGGGGCTTATCCAGGGGAGCCTGCACATCACTGTCCTCGGGGAAGGAAACCAGGGCAGCCCTTGGTTTGGAGCCCAATGTGGGGCAAAGCAAAGCCAGGCTCGCAGCACTGCTCTGGGGGTCTGCACAGCATCAGCATCCACCAGCAGCAAACCTGGTGTCCCGTTGACGGTGGTGGCAGCGAAGGGGAGCGGGGCCGAGGAGGCAGGGAGGGGCAGCCAGGGAGGGATATCGATGGCCCCTTGGCAAACACCAGACAGGGATCAATTAACTGCTAAATACCTGATTAGGCCCTTTGCTCTAACACAGCCAGCCTGGCCACCCCGGTCAAACAGGGTGAGCTGCACCTGTGCCATGGCCAAGGGCTGCCCATTGCCTGCTGGGGGGACGGCGTGGGGCTGCCAGCCCGTGCCTCTCCTGCACGCCCACCCACCATCCATCCTCACAGCCCTACGTGCACCCGCGGGCTCTCCTCCCTTGCACACACGTGTGACTGCACCCACTGCCGCACACAGACGCCCACTGTGGCGCACAGCAGCAGCCCCCGCCAGCAGCCGAGAGGCTGTGAACGCCTGAGCCAGTGTGCAGGGCAGCGCCGGCAGCCCCTCGGATGCTTTACAACCCGCTGTGGCAGCCTCTCGCCCATGAAATACATCTGTGGCTCAGCCCGTGGAGACAAGCTCCTTAATTGTGTGTGTGGCCGATTTATGGTGCGGAGGGATGGAGGGGGGCAGGCGGGGGGGCTGTGCTGCCAGCCGCCGTCCCCCAGCCGGCAGGGCCGTCGCGCCTGCGAGGAAGGCAGTGGAGCCCGCGCCGGGGGCACGGTGGGGACCACATGCAAACCCAGCATGAATAATCCCGCTACAGATCTGCAAGTCATTGGCAGGCTCGCTAGCACCTTCCCGTGCTGACTCAGCTGCTCGGGGACACGCCAGCCAGATGCACCTGCCAGCGCAGCCTGGGGCTGCTGATGCTGCAGGACAGTGGAGCCCCTTCTCCGGCACTGCCCCGAGCCGGGCAGCCAGGGCAACGCTCCTGCCTGCGCCGCAGGTGCAAACCCTACCTCGCAGGCTAGAGGGTTTCCATCCTGTGCTCGGCCTGGCCCCGGTGCCTGAGCCTGCTCCGGGAGCGGGCAGACACTGACCAGTCACAGCAGTCGCGCTCCCAGTGCCCGACCCTCCCCGCCTGCATCCCTGATGCCCAGTGCCCAACCCTCCCTGCCTGTGTGCACGGAACCAGCAGCAGGAGCAGCCTGCAGCACTCCCGCATGCTCCGCACTGGACACTCGTCCTTGCTGTCACCATAGCCAGGATCAGCCACCGTCACAGCGGGGACGGGCACTGCTGCCCAGCCAGGAAGAGGCAGCGGGCAGGGGAATGCAGACAGGTGCTGGGGCAGGGACCGTCCCAACCTGCCCAGGTCTCAGGCCCCGCTGGCTCCTTGCCAGCCCGTCCCGACAGCCACGTTCATATCTGTTATTAATTAGGGCTGTCGCAGTGCTTGTCAGCCCAAGTATTATTTCATTCAGGGACCATTAGGTTCCCCTGTTTTGCTGCTCGCTGTCGCCGGGGCTGCTGGTGCTGCAGAGGCGCAGATCTACGGCTCCCAGCACCTCCCTCCCGTCAGCGCTGCCCTTCCATCCCCAGGTGGGAACGGGGCTGCTTGGCTCGGTGGCGGGGGCTGCCGGGGGCAAGGGGCCCACGGGAAGGGGGATGGCGATGGGTTTGGCTGTGAGATGCTTGTTGACATCACAGGGTAACGGCTGCTGCTCGGCTCCGCACCCCACGCTGCCTGCGTCTTCCCCTGCCGGCTGCTCTGGGCTGCCTGTAGCGTGGGAAAAGCCCCGTCCCTGGGCAGCCCCAGGGCCGCTCTGCTCCTCCCAGGAGGGTTACTGGGGCCCCGGCCCCACGGTAGCCCCTGAGCTGGCACCAGGAGCAGCCCCTTCCCTGGGTCTCTCCCTGTGCCGAGTGCCTGGGGGGTCCTGGGGACCCACCTGTGCACCCCAGGGGAGGCAGCCAGATGGCACTGGCCTGCAGCCGGGTGCTCCCAGCTTGCGTTGCCCAGCCCTGCGGGGAGCCCATGGTGCAGTGCCGGCCTGTGGGTGCCAGGGACAGGGGGGCTCCGACAGGCGTCACTTGCTTGCGCACCGCACGTCCCTCCCGGGGGCGCAGGGGATGCTCCTGCACAGCTTTTTTTTCTTGCACTAAAAGAAATTCTGATTATTAATGGCCCATGGCCCTCATTTAGTAAATGAGACAGGAGATTAGCGCGGTGCCCGAGACCGAGTGCGGAGCAAAGCTGGCGGTATTTAACACAGCACGGGGGGCATGAGCAGCACCCTACCACCCGAGCTGCCCATCTGCCCGGGCGGGACACTGGCAGGGGTGTGGCACGGCCCTGTGCCGAAACACCATGGCCCCGGGGACGGCAGCAGAGGGGCTGGGATAGGGAGTCGTGGCCTTTGCTGTCAAGGGGAGAAGCGGCTCTGGGAAGTGCGGCACATGCTCCTGTGTCCCGCAGGCTGGCGGGTGTCCCGCTGCCTCCTGGCTCCTTGGCAGAGCACCGCATCGAGAAACCCGGGGCCAAGGGAGCCCCTGGGGCCAGGGGAGCCCCCCAAGAGCGGCTCCGTCCAGCCGGCTGTGGGACGCCCAAGCCCAGCCCCCTGGAGGGCAGCCAGCGGGACCCCAAGGTGCCCTGCGCAGCGTCCCCTGCGCAGCGTCCCCTGCCCTGCCCATGGCTCAGCCCCGCGCCACCAGCCCTGCGCAGCGGCTGCCGCAGCAGGCAGGGGGTGGATATCATCTTTAGCTGATTAAATGTCCCTCATTAACGAGTTTCTTTAATTAATGAAGTTTTTTTGTTTGCTCCACTTGCTTTCTCCCCACCGCACTCTGCCTCCTCAGCACAATCCAGGCCATTTCCTTTCAAGTCATTTAGCGCGTGGGGCCGGTTCCTGCCGACGCCGCACTTTGGTGATTGTGCCTGTCAGCTCGGGGCTGACGACGCCATTTTTAACATTTGCTCCTTTTTAAGAAAATAACGCATCAGGAGCCCCCGAACACAGAGGATGCGTCTGAGCAATTAGCCGAGCGCAGAGCACCTGCACTAATGAGAGGGCACCCGCTGGCCCTGGGCACCCTGCAATGTGCCGCCACACCGCACCCGCGATGGGCGTCCTGCTGGTATGGTACAAAGGTGCAGCGTGCGAGATTCCCTGAGTTATCAACTGCTCACGAGCAACAGTCACCCACTGCCACCCACCTCCGGCCACGGACGGACAGCGTGGTGGCCCTGTGGTGGCCCTGCAAGGCCAGCCAGCAAGCTATGCCCACGCTCAGCCAGAGCCTCTGCTTGCACACACGGTCATGATTTATAACCAGGCGGCAGCCTGTCCTGGGGCTGCTCCCCTTCCCTGTGACCCCACAGCTGCCACCAACATGCCCAGAGTTTCCTCCAAAAGCCTCACGGCCATCCTGCTGCCTTGGCCCGTTCCTGCTCTCGTCTCCAGCCCAGGGCAACCCCCACCTGGCCAGCTCTGCCTGTGGATGTCCCCTTCCCACGTGCTGTGCCAAGGCCAGTGCTGCTGGTGCAGGGTGCAGGGGCGGCACGGCACTGCCTGGTCCCAGCATGGCACCGCCTGGTCACGGCACATGTGCAGCCTGGCTGGACAGCAGTGTGCCAAGCCCTGGAGCAGCTGGGGAGGGGGCACAGTCCCATCACTGCCCACTTCCCCACTGCCAGCAAGAAGGGAGCCCCGAGAGCAGTGCACCCCGAGGAGCCTGCAGCCGCAGGTGTCCGGGAAGCAAAGGCAGCATGGATCTGCAGGCAGCAGTGGGCAGCCAGCCCAGCTCCGGTCCCCCATGCCTGCGGCTGTCCCGCTCCCTCCACTGGGAACCAGCCACCTGCCGAGGGGTGCAGCGAGGGGGGCTGGGGTCCTAACCCCACCACAGCATCCAAGGAGGCCGCCAAGATGTTCCTCCAAGCTGCAAAGCGTCAGCAGGCAGTACATCCTGCAGGCAGTGCAGGCAGTGCAGGCAGGCAGGCAGCAAGCACAATACCCTGACCCAGACTGGCTCCTGCTTGCTCACTCACTGTCAGGGTGTCCCCTGGCCGCACGGCGAGACAGCCCGAGGTCAGAGCTGAGCGCGAAGAAGGGTGTTGAGCAATTCCCTGAGGGCACCCGAGTCCACCTGCGCCAGGGCAGCTGCTCACTGCCGCAACAGGTCTGCAGCGCATTGCTGTGGCGGGACCCGCCCCGCCGTGCAGCAGGACTCAGAGCTGGGGACGGACTGGGGCAGCGCATAGGGAGGCTGATGGGAGCATCTACCCTCGCGCCTGCTGCCTTGGAGCAGGGCGGTGCAGCAGTGCCGTGCTGTGCTGGGCGGCAGAGACAGGCTCAGCAAATGCCCCAGTGGTGGCAGGTCCTCGCACGGCCTCACGTGCCCCCCAGACACCCAGGGGCCACACGGCCGTGTTGTCACTGCAGACTGCCGTGAGGCCGTGCCTGGCACGGCTCATCTGCGTGACAGCCACAACGTCCCCCCTTCGATCCAGCCGCTCGCTCATGCTAATGACTGTCAACATGAAACAGAGGCCGTGAAGGGGAAGAAAATTACTCCCTGAAAAGGAATTGACTGATCCCCGTCATTTCTCAAGGAATCACTGACCTGTGAATATTTCATTACCCAAAATGCTGCGCCATCCATACAAAGCAGTGCGCCCAGCCCCGAGCAGGCACCAGCCCCAGAGCCCCAGGCTGCAGCGGTGGAGCGGGGTTGGGGTGCTTGCAACGGGGACGTCCCTGGCCCTAGGAGGGACAAGCCCTGCCCGCTGTGGGGGCCGGCAGGAGATGGCAGCGGGTCGCTTCTCCTCTCCTCCCCAGAATGGGGGCCATCGCGGCCCTACAGAGAGCTGGGGGGGGACGACAACGGGGGAATCACCCCCCTGGGAAGGAGCTGTAAAAGGAGGTGAGGAGCTGCGGAGGCCGGAGGTAGCAGCCGCCGTGCTTAATGTCTTCATTAACGAGGAGGCAGGGGAGGGATGAGAGCCTGCTAATGGCATCTGCCAGGGATGCTCCAGTGGGAAGCTCTGCAAAGAGCAGCAGGGCTGGAGAGAACAGGCAAGACCCAAGGGGCAGGAGCAACGGCGTGAGAGGAGGAGGAGGAGCGGGGGGAAGGCAGGGCAGCCTGCTGGCATAGGAAAAAGACCATTTTTCCGGGCTGCCACACACTGTCCCGGCATCTTCTGCTCCCTGCCTCGCACGCCAGGACCCTGCAAGAGGGGAACTGCTCCTTGCCAGCCCAGGGCAGCGGGGCCGGCTCCTGCCCTCAGCCCCCTGAGCCCTCACTGGCAGAGCCCGGCTGCCACGGCTGCCAGGGGCCAGGGTGCAGCCAGGGCCGGACTCTGCTTCCCCTCTGCCCGCAGGAGCCTGGGGAGGAAGGACACGGCGACCGGCGGCCATGCAATACCCAGCAGGAGGGGGGACGAGGCGCCAGCCCAGGCACCGGGCACAGACCTGCCCGCGCGTCCCCGTCACCTCCTGCGCGGGGCAGGGGGGGAGCAGGGTCCGGCCCCAGCTCCTGGCTCCACCAGCCGGAAACTTCGGAGCTGAGGCTGCATGAAATATTCATGAAGTAAATGGTGCAATTTCATCTGCATTCAGCCAACTTCATGTATATTTCAGAGTATTATGAAATGATAATGTTGTGTAACCGAGGCGAGACAGGGGTGCTTGGGGGTGCTCCTGGCCACCCCCCGCATGCACGCAGCTGACATCTCCCAGCCTTGCATGTACCTGTGCCGCTGCACTGGGGAGGAACCGGGCTGCATCACTGCCAGAGACATGACAGGATCAGGCCTGCAGCGAGCGGGAAGACTGCAGCTCCGGGACGCGCGGCACACTCCTCCCTCCTGAGCGGGGCCCGGCGTTGGCAGTGGTGCCGGGGCTCACCTGCAGCAGCTCCCAGCCCCGAGCAGACGCTGCTGGAGGGCAGCAGCCAGGCCAGCCCCCTGGCATAGCTCTTCTTACAGGCACACCGGAGCAACGCAGACCTCGTGTACGCAGTGTTGGCCGGGATTCCCAGCAGCACTTGGTCCCCAAAGGCCACCAAAGGGTTTGGGATGGGCAGGCATGCGAGGCACAAGCTTGGCTGCAGAGCCCAGGGACGGGGATGGGCTGGAGAGAACCCGAGTCCTCAGCAGCGTCCGCCTGAGCTACCTGCTCCTCCTGAGCCCTGCAGACACCGGAGCGTCAGATGCGGGTGCCCACGCACTGCACGGCTCTGCGCACCAGGGTGACCAAGCGCGGTTGCGGGCCCACCCCCCGCCCGTGCCTGCGCACCAGGTGGACCAAGCCGTGCGGGGGGCTAGCCTGTGCTGCCAGCTGTCCTGGGGTGGGGCGGATGCGGGTGCCCACGCACCGCACGGCTCTGCGCACCAGGGTGACCAAGCCATGCTGGAGGCTAGCCTGTCTGCTGCTGCCAGCTGTCCTGGGGGGCAGCCGCTGTCTCCCCCCCACTGGCAGGGGCTGGTGGCTCTGGAGAGCAGCTGCTGCTCTGGGAAGGGCTGTAGGGTGCCTCGTCCCCAGTGTACCCAGAGGGAGAGGCACAGAGGGGGTCTGGAGGGGACAGGGCACCTTCCAGCCCACACTTCTGAGCTAAGGCACGTGGGTGGCTGTCGCAGCCCAGGCAGAGGCGGGCAGGGCCCAGAGAGAAGCAAGCATCTTCCTCTGATGGGCCACACACCGGCAGGGCTACGGTCCCTCCCAGGCCCTTGAGCGGGTCCCACTGTGGGTGTGGGGAGGCGAGCGGGAGCCGGGGTGCCTGGGGGCATTGCAAGTGCCTGAGAGCGGGGCTGCTGCTGCCGGCTCCCAGCCCTGCCCCAGGTTTCATAAGACAAGCACAGGCGCAGTGCTGGGCTCGCTTCCCTGGCCGCTCCCAGCACCTGCCGAGAGGCTGCTCCTGCCCAGGGACTGGCACTCCCCCCGTCAGCTGCCCCCGTTGGCTCCCAGGCAGCCACAGCCCTTGTGCGGCACTACCGGAGCTACCAGCAGCCAAGTCCAGCCCGGCTGGATCCAGACAGTTCACGACACAGCGAGCAGCAGGACGAACAGCTACGTCCGCCAGCCTCACGCCTCCCCCTGTGAGCACCACCTCGGCTCCAGCTGCCATCCCTGCACCCTGCCCCACGGCTCGCAGGTCCCCGAAGAGCCCAGCCAGCACTGCCCGGACCCTGGCCCCGCTCCTGCAAACCCCTTTGCACCCAGGAGCCCACCCACGGCCCCCTGTCACTGTCACACTGCCGCTGCACTGTGGTTCTGGCAAAGCAGCACGTGGCACTCACAAGTGCGCACATGCTTGCACTGGCCAGCGTGGGTACTCGGGGAACTGCGGACCTGCGTGTGCGTCCAGACAAGCTCTCTCACGCAGCCCTCTCTAATAGGCAGTCAGGAGCATAATTTTTCCTCTAATTACATATTCAGCACTTCTGAGAAAATGAGATTTTGGTAATTCAATTGGACTGAGAAGCAGGGGTATAATAAAATGAAATTTGTAACAATCGCGCAGTTAAATTAGTTAAATGGAGAGGAAGGAGCTGTGGAAAATTGACCCCTCGATCTCCTAAAGACTAATCAGACATTTGAACCGAGTTGTGCTAACAAAGCCCCCAGGGTGTTGCGGTGGCAGAGCGAGGGGGAAACCAGAGACGCCGTGAAGGAAGAGCTGGAAAACAGCCGGGACCACGCGGTGCCGCTGAGGGGACCCCCCCAGCTCCGGTCCCAGGGTGGAATGGGATGGGTTTGGTGGGGAGGGTGCCAGGGCACGATGCTGGTGCCATGCCCCCTGCGGCACCAGCCATTGCCAGGACCTGGTGGCCAAGGCCAAGCGCCAGGATGGTGTTGGGCCTTGGCAGCCAGGTCCTGGCAATGGCCAGTGCTGTGGAGGCCACTGCTCCCCCCCAGACACACGCTGCATCCTTGCCAGGTACGTCGGCACGAGGGTGCCTACAGGATGGTGGGTGGTCCCGCTCCACCAGCAGGGACCGCAGGGACGTGGGCAGCTGTGCCCTGTGGTGGGAGCAGCCATGAGTGGGGACAGCCAACGCAAGGACACCAGGACAGGGACAGGCATGGCACACCACAGCACACCGCATCAGGCAGGCATGCTGGTCAGGAGAGGGGCATCCCGCGAGCTGGAGGGGCTCTGCAGCAGGTACAAAGTAATTAGCCTCAATATTTATCTTGTTGTTCGTCTTTTTTATTTTTTCTTGTGAAAGAAAAGGAGAAAAAGACAAGTTTCTCATTTGCAAGTTAATTAGTCTAATTAACTCTAATTAAGAGCTCCACACACAATGCAGATCACAAATAAGCTGCCACTGTCGCCTGCTCCCACTCTTCTCTCCCCAGTTTTGATTTTATACAAGAGCCGTTTGAAGGCTGCGGCCAGTGCTGTGGCGGGGAGATGCCGAGCGGGTGCAGATGGGGGGAGACGCAGGATCCCCCCAGGCTGGGGGCTGCTCCCCTCTGCAGCCGGTGCCAGGGCTCCTCCGGACACACTCAGGGACAGCCCCAATGCTGCTCCCCTGGGGGACCCCGTCCCGGCACCAGAGCTCAGCTCATTCCAGGCTCTCTGACCCCTGCACTGAAGCAGGACCTGCATGTCCTTCGCCTGCTTCCCTCCCTGGGCAGCTCCTGCCTGCATGAGGGGCTTTGCACGCACGCCCTGACTGGGCCTGCTGCTGGGGGGCGAGCTGGCCGCACACCCGGTACCCGCGCATCCTGCCGGGCAGCCTGAGCGGGGATGCAGCCAGCACAGCCCCGGCTCGCAGTCCGGACCCTGAGGCTTGAGCTCCAGCCCCACCAGCGCAGCGCATCCCCAGCTACGTCCCCGGCCAGCCTGGGCGAAAGGACAGGGACAGGAATCTGCCAGTAAACACTGGCCTCACCCGGGCCCGAAAACCGCTGAAGGAGTGCCAACAGACGGGGCGGGCACGCGCTGCTGGGGGCTCCCCAGCCCTGCAGAGAACTGCAGGAGGCCGTGGGGACACAGGGGAGCAGCGCAGTCCCTGGCACAGTGCTGGGCACGGAGCAGAGGGGGAGGCGAGCGGCCAGGGCAGGATGGGGCACACAGGCAGCCGGGCACGGCGCTCTGCCGCTCAGCTTCGCTGACATGCCACCTCGGCACTGTCGGTCCCATCCTCTCCCCGGCTCTGCTACAGCTCAGCTGGAGGGGGACACGATGGCAGGGGGGAGCACAGGGTGAGGAGCCGGGGGCCAGGCAGTGTGCCACCCGCCCTGCCCACCCCCCCGCACCACCGGGGAAGAGCTGCCGCAGGGCGCTGGGAGCCGCGGCAATCATGTCAGCTTATGTGTCATTTTCTACTCGGGTAATGCAAGCGGTGAGGGATCGCTGCTCAGAGACAGGGGGGAAAATCATGACAAAGTGCTGCAAGCCCGATGCTCCAGTGAGGGGGAGCGGGAACAGCCAGACCTGCCTTGCCCCCCTGCCACAGGGCCACCGTGGGGCCACCGCCAGGCACGTCGGCTGCCACCACCCCTACATCCCACAGCGAGTCCCACCGCCAGCATGGCCCTGCTGGCATGCACCAGCCACCGCACCTGGGTGCTGGCCACAGGGACCCAGTGGGCACACGGCTACCCTGGCTCTGCAGACACACTCCAGCCCCAGCACCCATTTCATGCTGGCGGGAGCACTCCCAGGACCGGGGCGCAGCAGCCCCCTGGCTCTTTGACAGAGGGGGAACTGCTGAGGTCCCCGAGGGTGGGAGTGGGACCTGGCTCTGCAGGTGCTGACCCCAACAGGTCCTCAAACTGCCTGCCTTCCCTGGCAGCACTGGCCTGTCCCGCGCACCGAAACCCTGGCAGCACCAGCACAGAGGTGGGGGCTGCCCAAGTGCCGCTCCCGGCACTGTCCTCGCAAGCTGCCTCCTCCGACTGGGTCTCCTTCCAGCGCTCGTCTCACTCTGTTTAATAGGTTACTGCTGCCAGGGATCACATCTCAGCAGTGCTGCTCACACAGGGCCTGGAGCGAATCCTGCTGATGCTGTGCAAACCCCGTCTGTAAGATCCGTGCAGCGCAGCCGGGACGTCAAGGCCACTGGGGCGCGGGCTCTGCCCCCCGGGGATGCTGTGGCTGCTGACTGCCGGAGCCAGCTGGACGCTCAGGAAGGTGCCAGGCGGGCAAAGCGAGAACCCAGGTGGGGGAACACCAGCTGGGGACAGCGGGCCTTGTAGGGGATTTGGGAACTGCACCCGACCCCCCCTGCAGGCAATGCCTGCAGCGCCAGAGGATGCCTGTCCTGCGGCAGCCACCACAAACCCTGTCACCCGCTGGGACGTGGCCTTTTGTCCCTCCTCAGCCAGGCTCTGTGCCCAGGCCAGTGCATCCCCCAACCTGCAGCCCACCGAGCTTGGGTCGGGGGAGGCTGCTCCCTGAGCTGCCAGCTGGGCTGCAGTGGCAGCGGTGCCACCACTGTGGTGGCCCTCACCCCAGGGATCGAGGGAGGACGTCTGCTCCCGCCTGGCTGGATGAACGCCAAGGAAGGTGGCGCAGGTTAAAGCCCTGCTAGGGCTGCCCGCAGTATGGCCACGCTTGCCTGCGGGCAGCAGAGGTGTGAAGCCCTGCGGGCAGCCTGGCGCTCTGAGCCTGCTCGACGGCGGTGGCATTTCACCGAGCCAGTAGTCATGGCATGGCCAGGACTGCAGAGCCCCCTGGTCACACACTGCCGGGCTCACACCGGGGCTCGCACCAGCACAGCGGTGCTCACCAGGTGATAGCCGTTGCTGCAGGCAGCAGCCTCGGTGTCCTGAGGCCCTGGCACAAGCAGGGATGTGCAGGCACTGCCTCAAAGCTCTGCCCTGCACGGGGGGGGGCTCGTGCCCATGCTCGACCTGCACCCCTGGGCTCTTGCTGGGGGCTGCTGTTTACCTGCTCAGCCCGGCTCCTGCCCCCCAACACCCCACTGCCTGGCTGGATGAGGCTGGGCTGGCCCAGCTGCCGTGGCCCCAGCAGGAACGTCGAAGCCACGGCTTTCCACGGGCTTGGAGCCTCCTCTGCCCCAGTGCCCCAGCCTGGGCGTCCCAGCATTCGGAAGACCCAGGCTCCTTCCTTGGACGTTTGGTTCCCTGTGCTAAGGCATCCTTCCCAGTGTTCCCCGATGCCGGCGCTTTCCCAAGCCTCCCCACACCCTCCCAGCAGCCCAGCCCCATGCATGCCCAGCGTGCCCGCTTGCCAATACCAGCTGCACCTAAGGGACTAATGCCCTTTATGGAGAGGCCACCGTGCCCCTTGGTGCCCCCACTGCTCGCCGGCTCCACCAGTGAATCCTATCATTTCACAGACGCGAGCCCTGGGAATGGGGCAGCATTGCTCCTGCTGCCCGCAGAGCCACCGCGCTCACGCCTGGGTTGGTGCTGGCAGGGCCCCGCTGCCAAGGTCCCTCTGGCACGACAGACGCAATGCACCCACATTCAGGAGTCCTGTCCGGGGCCGGCAGCAGGACCCGGGCAGGAGCTGGCGGCAGTGCTCGCCCCATCGGGAGAGCAGCCGGGGAGCCAAGTCACTGCCGTGACTCTGCAGATCCCTGGAGGAGCAAGGAGCCCGGGGTGCTCAGCCCCGGCACCCAGCGCTCGGCGTCCCACCCGGCCCCAGCTGCAAACCCCGGAGCTGTCCCGGCCCTGGGGCAGTGCAGGAAAATCTGGTTTCAAATGCACTTTCCTATTTCGACACTGGGCCCTGAGCAAGGGCGGCTGCAGGCCAGGGGCAGACAGGGGACGGGGGCGGTGGGAGCCGGCGGGGAAAAAACAGCCTGTGCCCGCTCTCCTAATTAGCCTGTCTTCTTTGTTAAACCATACCCCTCCACCGGCTGCCTGCAATGCTTTAAAGAATGATAGATACTAAATCTAATTTAATCTACTCATTCACCCATCACTATAGTACTAAAATAGGAATATACCTATAAAAAGAGCATCGCCAGGCAGTGTAGGCCTAAATTACAGCTATTGTGGGAAAACCAGCTTTGCAAAGCTAAAATTAATGTCAGTGTTTTCAATATATTAAAAAAAAGGAAAACATGTTTTTTGCGGCTTTAAAGCCTGTCCTCCGCCGTGCAAGCAAGGCGGCCGCTGCAGTGCGGGCACTCGGCCGGAGCCAGGAGCCGCCACGCCGGGTCTCGCATCCGTGCGACGTGCAAGCATGGGGAGAAACCAGGTTTGAAACAAACCCACTGCTGCAACACGCTACAATATTGCTCGGAATAGACTTGCTCCCTAAAAATATAATATGCTAAACTTGGCAGCAGCCCTTTTGGAAAGGAATTTTCCAAGCAGCCTTTTGCAGAGGCTGTTTCCCAGTGGGCCGGGCACTGCTCAGCTGAGCCTCCTGCGCTGCAGGCTGGGCAGCGTGGTGTGACCGCGGGCACCGGGGACGCCCCTGGTGAGGGGCACGTCGGGGGCAGCTCTGCGGCAGGTTTCAGCCCACCTGTACATCAACCTGTGCTCGTGTCCAGCCCCGTACGCACATCACTGCCTGCGCCCAGGTCTGCACCGTGCTCCAATGCTGATGCTGAGCCTCAGAGCCCGGGTCTGTTCCAGGTCAGCACCATGCCTCGTCCTGGAGCAATGAGCTGCTTGCTTATAATTACAGTGGTGACACTTTTTAAGCAGCAACCGATTCCTCTGTTAACGAAACGCAGCCACCAAAGTCTCCCTCTGCGCCCAGGTCCTCGCTGAGCAAGAGCTAAACATTACTGCCAAGCCCCACCGAAGGATGTGGTGCTCCCGCCTGCCCCGCCAGCATGGGCTGCTCCGCCATGGGTGTGCACGCACCCTCCCTCCGTCTGCTGTGCAGCCCCCTCCCGGCCCCCCGGGAGCCCCGCTCCTGCCCCGGCACTAGAGCGTGAGAGGGCAGGGGGCAATTCCTGCATGCAGCGTGGCTGCACCATGCAGAGTGCTGCGAACCACAGCTCCTGTGGCTAGGACTGGGGCGGCCGTGCAGCTGCGCGAGGGGAGCTGAGCTGAGCGAGCTGCAAGGCACCCGCAGCAGCTTGGATGAGCCATTCGCACCGCCAGAGCCCATTGGCAGCTGGATTCTCCATGGTGCTGGGCTAATCAAAATTTTGCAGACAACTTCATTTCTTGGTCATTCCTTCAAATACCAGCACTGTCGAAAATGCAGGGGCCGGGGAGCTACGAAACACGAATGGCCTCCTCAGGAACAAATACAGCAAACGCCAACAAGCTCCCTGCGGGGAGCGCACGTGCCCGAAGGGGATAAGGCCAGTTACTGTCCGCAGACCTCGTGGCCCCCCAGCTCTTGGCCCCCCTGGCCAGCCCAGGCTAGCCCAGCCAGACATGCATCCTGGCGCAGGAGGAGCCGGTGGCCAGCACGGGCCCCTGCAGCCGCGGGGCTCAGGCACCATCCGCGCGTATGTGCCCACCCCAGGTCTGATGCACAGACATCTGCCTCCCTATGTACACACACACTCCGGACAGGGAACCGTAACCCAGGGGATCTAAACCGAGCCCCCCACAGACCCCACGTCACAACACCTTTGGGGAGAGTCAGTTGAACCCCTCCAGGCATCTCTGGCCGCGCACAGGTGAGTCAAGCCGGCTGGCCAGAGGCGAGCTCCGTGGCGGGCACGTGCCCACAGGCAGAGGCAGCATCGCTCCCTGCCCACTCCTCTAGCACAGGGGTGCCGAAGGTGTGCACGTCCAAAATCCAGAGCGAACTCAGGGCTAAAACACCAGGTGCCAGGCAGGCCCATTGCTCAGCCGGGCAGGACGAGGAGCCCGGCGGCAGCACGTGCCCTGTGCCCCTTCCCCATGTGACGGCTGCCAGTGACATCCCCCTGCCTGATGCCTCATTGCGACACGCACCAGGAACACCCCGTCCCCAAGCGCTGGGCGCAGAACCTCAGCAAGGGACAAGCCCCAGGAAGAGGACAGAGATTTTGGCCTTCACTGCGCTCATTAGCTAGGTGAAAATCCAACTCCAAACCTCTTAATAAAACCCTCCTTCCTGGCTCACGAGTCCACACCTGCTGCCAAGGAGCAGGAGGCTTCTGGGAGAGTGGGGAGGAAGAGATGCTAAACACGACGGCCAAATTAAAACAAACAGAGTGATGGGGGAACCAGGAGCTGCTGGGTGGAGAGAGCCGCGCATCAGGGAAAAGCTTCTCCTTCCCAGGGACCCCAAACTCCACTTGTGCACAGCCCAGCTGGGCGCTGGCAGCAGGCAGCCCATGCCTGCCCGTAACACTGCCGGCCCCTTCTGCCTCCAGCCGCAGCCCCGGGATCCGGCAGGCCGCGCAGCCGGTCCATGCCGGAGCGCTCCACAGGGCGAGCGGCACAGCTGAGCCCCTCATGGCAGCCAGGGAACGAGGGGATCCCGGCCGGAGAGGGAAATCTCCCACGCTGCTGCCCACTCCCAACAGAGGGTCCAGGCCCCGTACCAGCTGCCTGTTCAAAGCATCCATGCGCTCCCTTTAGAGGGACAGAAAACCTCCCCGGGGATGGGTGGGGGCTCAGGGACAGTTTCTGCTCAGCGTCAAACGTGCCTGGGCAGCCGAGCAGTGGCCATGGGGACCTCGGCGCAGCCTGGGGAAGCTGAGACCAAAATCCAGCCCAGCCCCAGCTCTCCCCAGCCTCTGCCTGCAGGAGGGTGCAATAAATCATGCACCCGTCTTGGCCGGCCTCTGCAGCAGCCCCCACGTGAGCCCCGGCCCCATGCGCACCCCGCGGCCGCCGCTGCACTTGTATAACCAGCAACAGCACCAGGTTTGCCAGCTCCAGCGTGCCGGATGGAGCGACCCTGGGCCTTGCCATCCCCACCGCCAGCGCGGCCACGCTCCGGCTGCAAGCCTGCTCAGACACAGGCTACACACATCCCGAGGAACTGAAACGCTCCCCAGCCCTTCCCTGCTTGGGGCAGGAGGGTTTGCGCCTGCGACCGCGTCGCCTGTCCTCGGCTGCCGGGTGAGCCGCACAGGCCATGCCGAGCGCCATGAGGATGCTATGAATTTTTAAACTCCTGAAAGCACAAATGGAGCAGTTTGCCTGGCTGGGAGACGGGATTTCCGACGCAGCAAAGAGGCTTTTGAAGAAAACACTGCCTCTCCCGAGCTGTGCTTCCCCCGGGATGACGAGCCCGGAAACCTGGTGCTCTGGGTCCAGCGCAGGACCAGCAGGGCAGCCCTGCGGGACAGCACGCCCTGGCCCAAAGTTAAGGACCAAACTGACGGCCTGGGCACCCTCTGGCCGGGCTGCCTGGTCCTGGGGCTTGCCTGGACCCACCGCCCCCCTGGGGTCCCTCTGCAGCACCTTCCTGTCGACAGCGAGACAAACCCACGCACGCTCGACCCCGCGGCCTGGCTGCAGACACACACGACGTGACGGCACACGCACACACACACATACGTGCACACACATGTGCATGCACAAGCTCATCACCTTCCCTTCTCCCTGGAGGCTGCTCAGGCCATGCAGAAGCCTCATTCCTTTATCCGAGCATCCATCATCGCCCCTCGCCTCTGCTGAACGGCAGCAGCGCCGAGGCAGGGAAAGCACTGGACCCGCGCTGGCGGCTCTGCCTGCCGCACTGCCCGCGTCTCAGCCCGCTGTCCAGCCCCGGTCGCGCTCCCAGCCACCTCAGCAGAGAAACCGGAGAAACCCCAAAGGAATCACAGCCGAGGATCATGAGCCACCACTGCAACACAACTCACCGGTGCCACGGGGCTGGTGCCGGAGAGGCCCCGCGGCTGGGGAGGAAGCAGTTAAGCTTTGACCCTCCACTGAGAGGGAACCGGCCAGAAACACGTGTGAACCGGAAAGCAAAAAAATCCCCCGGAGAGGGTGACTTACCTGTTGGAGGTAGAGGAAGGCTGGAGGACAGGGGAGAGAGTGAGGAAGCATGCCTGAGTTGGAGACAAGGAGGCAGCCCGAGTTAGCCATGGAGCACAGCATGTGTCGACAGGTAGCCGTGAAGCTGCTCGCGGGTCCGTCCTCTTCCGCACACCGCTATCCTCGTCTTCCCAGCTCGCCCCTCGGGCTCTCCCCTCCTCGGCCGTCCCTCCCGACCCCTCGGCGCTAGTTAGGAGGGATTCATCTGCGGCAGGCTGGCTGCGCTGCGCGCCCCGGGAGCAGCGCTCGCCTGTTCACTTCGGTGCCATTAGACACTGGCACTGAGCGCACGGTCTGCAAAGGGTGTGTGTGAGCCAGAGCGGGAGCGGGGAGAGAGAAAGGAAGGGGAGGAGGAAGGGAGAGAGGGCGAGGGAGCGAAATAAAAGGGGTGGGAGTTGGAGGAGGAGGGGGAGTCCCCTGTGCATTCAGACATCAAACAGAGCTCTGTATAAAATGAAGAGAATCCGTAATGACATGAGAACAGCTGATCCCGCACTTAACCCCTCCGCCGCCGCCGCTCGCAGATGGCTTCCCCGCCACCCGGGCAGCCCCGTCGCAGCCCCCGGCCACACGCTGCCGTGCCGCAGAAGCAGGCGGGCAGGATGGGGCCGAGCAGGCAGAACCGTCTCCCTTCCCGGCGCTGGCTCCCAAGGGAAGAAGGGTCTTACCGGGAGTTTCGGTGATGCAACACGGGTACCCCGGGAAGCCGTGCTGAGCAGCCGGCAGTTCCAGCCACGCAGCCCCCGCGATGGCAGCGCCTCGCCACCACGCCGGGCAGCTGCGGGACTCCCCCACGCACACACAGCCGGACACGTGCACACGCACCACGCTCTCCTCGGGAGACACACACGCAGACAGGGACAGCCGCGCTGGCAGGGACGGGCAGGGAGCCATGCAGCAGACCCAGCTCCGCCTCCCCGGAGAGGCACATACCTGCTCACGCCTGCAGCCCCGCAGCACGCATGGCCCCGGCAGCCACGCGCTGCGCTGCCACGGGCTCGCACCACGGCGGGCACGGCCGGCCGCAGGCCCTCCGCCTTCCCTGTGAGAGGAGCTGCGGCCGCAGCCTCGGCGCTGCCTGCACTCCCCGGTGGCTTGGCCCTGCCACCTGCCA
>NW_008795038.1:130341-143980 GCF_000699145.1 Aptenodytes forsteri
ACCGGCCTTCCCTGTGAGAGGAGCTGCGGCCGCAGCCTCGGCGCTGCCTGCACTCCCCGGGCGCCGGTGGCTTGGCCCTGCCAAGCGCAAAGGCGTGTGAGCCCCAGGCAGGGCCTGCTCCCAGCAGCCTGCGAGCCCCGCCGCCTGCCTGCCAGCCCCTGTTGTCAAGGGGGACTGGGGGGAGCCCGTTACCCCGGAGTGACACAGAGGGGCCCTGCTCACCGGCGCTGGCTTCCCCGCACTCCCTGGAGCAATGGGGACCCCCTGCCCTGAGCACCTCCCACTGGCAGCAGGCAGGGTGCTGGCCCTGGCAGAGCTCGAGAGGCTTTTTGGCATTTTGGACTGGCCTTGCCGGTGCTACCAGCAGCCCTGACACATCAACACCGCGCACACCTCTGCCACAGCTGCCATGGCAATAGCCTACATGCCAGTGCCTGCAAGGGACAGACGGTGTGGGCACACACGAGTGCTTGTTCGGGTCCTTGGTCCCACCTTGCGCCTCCTCCCATCACGGCCCAATGGCAGCCCCGGCACCCTCGGGTGCTGCAGAGCTCAGCGCTGGCACAGGGGTCCCTGCCCTGGCGTCCTGCACCGCCGGCGCTGCATCATGCCCGTCTTCAGAGCCGTGGCCAGCGACAAAGCAGCCGGGACGGCGTTGTGCTTGGGTATGTGGGAAACAAAACCTGGGCTCAGTTCAGTTTCCATCTTGGCCAAATGTGATGCACAAAGGCAGGTCTGTGCCAGCAGCTGCTGATGCTCCGTCTCCGCCGGAGCCTCCAGCACACGAACAGCCCTATTCGGAGGCTGGGATTTTCCACAGTATCCCCAGACATAGCGACATGCTGCAGTGTCCTGGTACACTCGCAGCAGTTCCCGTTTCTGCTGCAGATACTCAACAGTAGCGGCATGTGGCACGGCCGGCCCGGAGCCACCAGGCAAACCTGGTGGAAACAAACAGCTCTGGGAAAAGCCGTCCTGAAGAAGCAGCAGCCGGGACTAAGGGGGTGCCAGCCACCCCACGGGGTCCTGCTGCTGGGGTGACCACGCTCCAAAGGGACCGCAAGGTGCCAAATTGGGGAGGGGACGCCAGGCCAGGGGGAGAGCTTCTCATCACCACCACCCCACAGTACTGAGAGCCAAAAGGAGTTTGGCAGCAACATCCGCTACCAACAGCATCCTCTGGCCACCACTCCCTGCGAGGAGCATGGGCTGCAGCGAGCTCCCGTGTCCCACCAAAACCGCTCGCCCTCCAGCTTGCAAGGGACCGTGAGGAACCTGATGCAGCAGCCCGTCCTGCACACCTTGGTTCTCAGACCCCGTGCTCCCTGCTTGCCTCCAGCTCCCCTTCCCCACGAACTCCCGTGGCTCTCCCGCACACTCCGGTGCCCGGGGCAAGACATGGGGCAGCTTTGCAAGGGCTGGGGGACAAGCACATCCCCTCAGAGCCCCTCGGGCAGCTGTAGGGAGAGGGGCCCCACCAGGCACCCACATGCACCCGAGCACCGCACACCACCCTGGCACGGGGCGAGGGACACCCTGGGCAAGGTGATGGGCAACTCCAAAGGCCCTGGGATGGTCCGGGCTCACCGCGGCTCCTGCACTGCTCTCAGGCGGAGTTGAAAAGGGAAGGCATGGCCCAACGCTCTGGGCTTGCGGTGCCCAACCAAGCAAACCACGTGAGCCGGGAGCCAGCTCCAGGATGAGGTAATCTGCCCGTCCTCCCCCGCGCCAGAGCCTGGCTTCGAGCAGGGTGACTCAAAGGTGCTCCTGGCCGGTGGCAGCGCCACAAGCCCTGGCACTGCCCCGAGCCAGCAGCTCGCGTCGTGGGAAGGTCCGGGCTGGCTCCAGCCATGGGGCAAGGAGAGACACTGCTCTCCCGCAGGGAGAGCGCACGGAGCGACATGCTGGGCAGATACCCTGACCCCACTGGTGCAGACCCTCTGCACCACCGTCAGCGTCGGGAACTGGCCATGTTTCCCCAGGATAAATATCTTAGTAGTGGGGGAACTGGGCACGGTTCTGGGAGCTGAGGAGCATTTGAGTCTCCTCTCTCCCTCCTCCAGCCATCATCAACATCTGCCTGGCTGCAGAGATGCCCCCACGGCAGCAGGGAGCCCCCGTGGGACACCGGCACAGCTGGGCTGTGCCAACCCACCGGCTGGCTCCAAGGCGGGGAACACGTCCCTGGCCACCAACGGCTGATTTCCCTCGCCCTGCTGCTCCCAGCCGCCCCGGCACTGACACCGTGCTGCAGCCCCGGCTGATGGCACTGGCCATGGCACCAGGGCTGCACTGGGGCAGCCCCATGGCACCCAGGCCCAAGGAGCCCTGGCCAGGTCTGCCCAGCCCCATGGAGCCACAGCCCCAGAGGAACCCCTCCGAAACTGAAGTCTCCTGGAATGAAAGTTTATTTATCTGTTTAATTAAGATGTGTTCACCAGGCGCACAGACCCCATTCCATCTGTCTCACTTACAGCCGCGTCCCAGTAAAATTAAACCTAATAAATATCAGACGAGGGAAAGCAAAGGGCACATGTAAGATATATGATCAAAGGCAGAAGTTGCACAGGGCTGCAGTTCTAAGCACATCTTTCTCTCTGCCCTTCGGGGATGGGTTGGCGATGCGCTCCCATGCACAGGATGGGGCTGGCTTTCCTTCAAATCAGCACTATTTTCATTTTTTATTTATTTTAAATGAACCCTTGAGGGCTCCTTGGTTTTGTTTTCTGGAAGAGGGAGAACAACATGGCACTGGGACAGGAGTGGCCTCGGCCGCTGGTCTGGAGCCGAGCGAGGTGCCGGAGCTGAGGGGCAGAGACTGCGCTGGGAGAGCTGATGGGCGTGTGCCCCCTGAACAGCCGAGGGAACCCGCCGGGGAAAGCGCGACCCTTCAGGCTGCTCCCAGGCAGCTGGGATGAACCGGCCACGTGTGGTCGGGAGCTGGCCCAGTGGCAGAGACTTGCCAGGAGGTGCCCAAGGTGGCCAGTGCGGCGCTGCTGGCTTCCGCTCCCGGGGAGATGTCAGAACTGCCGGGCTCTCAGCTCCCCTCTGAGGCATGCTTGCCTCCACCATTTGGAAACTGTATCTGACAGAAACGGGGGCTCTGAGGTCTGCCTGGAGCCCTGGCCAGGGCTCTGCCCCGGAGCCTGCCTGAGTGCGTGGTGCTGTGCAGACCGGCTGCAGCTGCAGCACGTACCACGCATCCAGGTGCCGAGGGGCCCCCGCGCATGTTGCACCAAGCCCCTGAGCAAACATCAGACCTACTGCCTGCCGAGAGCTGCCCCAAATGCCACATCCAGCCCCTCAACCCACCCCTGCACGGGATGCAACAGGAAATCCCAGACCCCAGAGCTGCAGTCCTCACTGGGACAACATCCCACCTCCCGGCAGAGAGGGATGACGCGGTGGCCCACGGATCTGCCAGGGATGCACCAAAGGGACGCAATGCACAACCATGGGTGGGCTGCAGGTGTCTGGTGTTTAACAGGACACCTGTGGCACCCCCCAGCACGCTCCCGCAGTGCAAAGCCGGGGCACGAGCCTGGACGTTGCTGCTTGGGAGAGCTGCCAAGAGGGGCCACAGGTCAGGCCGAGGTGCAGCCGCCACCGTGAGGACCGGCAAGGTCGGGTACTCCCAGCCTCCACGGGGTCAGCCTGCGAGTGCAGCGCCAGCAGCCCCGCAGCACCCAGGGAGCGGGGCACCCATCTAGTCCTCTCCTCCCACCCACTCCAGAATGCCCCCAAGCCATGGCATTCATTAATTAAAAGCTCATTAGTAGTTAGTCATAGACATAAAGCGATTAGATGAAGGCGCTGACGGATCTGAGCTGCCATGAAGTCAGGGGAAGGTCCCGTGTGCCCCGTTGGCTCGGCTGCAGAGAGTAACCCAACGCTGGGCACAGACCAGGACAGTGAGTAGGGACCGACAGAGGTGACGGGCGAGAGCACCACGTGCCAGCGGGCTCTGCCCCGCTGCAGAGAGGTCCCTGCCCACTGTGCCGGCACCTCCATGCCTTCGCTGTGCTGCTGCTCCCTCTGCCCGAGCTCCCCCTGGGCTCTCCTGGCCCCTCTGCGCAGGGGCAGCATCAGGATTTACTGGGACTGGACTGGGATGGGGATGCCTCTCCCAGAGTGTGACGGGCACCAAGAAGCACGGGAGGAGTGGGGGGCTGTGGGGGCTGTGCAGGCTCCCAGGCAGGGGTCCCCCGACCGCCGGACCTGCTGGCACAGAGCACCCAGCACTGGCAACAGCACAAACCAAAGCGCTTCCTCCTGCCACCAGCATCGCCAGTCCCAGCCATGCTGCAGCTCCCAGCCCGGCCGGCTCAGCTCACACCGTCCCAGCACCACGTGCTGCCCCGAATCCCCACACACTCCCCCATCTCTGCAGACAGCTGTGCAGCCGCCTATAGATTTCTGGTTTCTTGCTCCATCTCTAAAAGACAGATGTGGTTTAAACTAACCGCAGGCGTATTGGAACCTGATATGGCTGTTATGGACCAGCTCTGCCAGGGCACAGGGACCCCCAGGGAGCTTGGGTGGGATGCTGGGGAGGATGCCCCGGCTCCCCATGGTCGCCTGGCCGAGCCTCCTCTGCACCCAGTTAAACTTCCTCCCCCTCTTCCCCTGGCTTCTTCCTCCTCCTCCTCCTCTGACGGCTCTGTGTGTCACTGGAGCGCCCCCCTGCTCTGAACTTCCAAAGAAGCTGGAGATTGTACAGAAAACCTCCGCTCTGTGCCTTCCCAGCACCCTTGCTGCTGCTGACCCAGATCCTGCCTCTGCCCCAGGCTGCTGCCCTCCCTGCCTGCCACAGCGGCCATGAGGTCACAGATCCCAGGCAGGGGCAGTGATGTCACCAGCACCCGCGTATGACCTCACCAGGTGAGGAGGGGACCGTGACCAACACATGGCAAGTATCTGGGACAGCAGCTGTGGCAGCCGGGAGGGGAGCAGAAATGCAGAGAAAGCACATGAAAGTTTAATGGGATCTAGGGAAAAACACCACCTCACTGAAACTTCCCTCACCCCCGCTGAGGAGAGGGGATGGGACGGGGGCCTGGAGACACTTTGACGTCCGGCCTCAGCTGCCAGCGCTGTGCGGAGCAGGAGAGCAGCTGGGCCAGCACCCGGGGATGTCCCACTGCCCCTCATGCCATCCCTCCTCTGCCCTTCAGCCAACACGGGAAGAGTCGGGACCCTCGGTGCTCTCCACAAAACAGAGCCTGGGTTGCAGCCGCCCCACGAGATGCGCGAGCAGGGAAGCTGGTGTCCCCCCGTCATCCCACACGAGCAAACGGTGCACAGGCACCTCCCGGCAGCCAGCCACGTCCGAGCTCTGGGCTCACTGCGGGACACACGGCAGCTCCCATGAGGACACGGTTTACACCTGTGGTTGGGCAGGACAAGCAGGAGCTTGTCACCGCAGTGGCGAGAGAGCCCGGCTTCTTGCCTTCAGTCAGCGCGTCCTTTCCTAGAGCCCTTTCACTTGACAAAATATTTACATGAAATGGCAATTAGGCTCCCTAGTTTTAATGAGAATTAACGTGCAGGCAGCAGAACCATGGCAGAACAGATGCTGCCGAGCACCTCAAGCTCGAGGGCTGGGTGGGCAGCGCCGGCAGGGCCATGGCAGGTAAAATGGCTGCACCGCACTCGGCAGGGTGTCCTGCACCGGTGCTGCCAGGGCCAGAGCCACGGCCACCGCAGGGCCCGCTGTGGGATGGAGGGTGACACAGGAATGATAGAGGGTGATGCGAGGAATGAGCAGCTGCAGACCCGGGGACCTGAAACGCCAGATTCCTAGAGCCCCCCCCTTCCCCGAGATCAGACCTGCCGCCCGATGAGGGGTTCCCAAGAAAACATACCCCCCTCAAGCTGGTGCAGCGCTGCACACTGGGCTTGCAGGCTGCAGCGGGGGGCTTCGGCAACAGCCTGTGGGGCGCCAGTGCAAGGGGCAGGATGGGATGGTCGAGGCTGCCCGGGGGGGTTAGCACATCCCTGAGCAGGGGCGAGAGCAGGGGCGTGTGTGGCACTGCTGGTGCTGGACACGGGGCAGCCCAGGCTGGGACGCCACCGGGAGCAGCAGACAGGTGACGTGGGCAGAGGAGGAGTGCCAGGCAGGAGGTGCTCTGGAAGCAGACACTCAATCCTCATTATAAGGCTTTTTAAATGCACAGACAGGATATTAGCGTTTAAACAGGCTCTAGGACTCCAGGGCAAACTTTAAAAATCATAATATTTATAGAACCCTCCTTCCACTCACCCCACATGCTCTTTATTTTGCCTGCAATTACTGCTAATTTGAAGACATTTTGCTTTGGCATCTCAGCCTGTTGCAGTGTCGATTACCGAGCCACCCGCTGCCGCCTGCCACCGCAGTGCTCCCCGCAGCGCTCCTGACGGCGGCCACGCTCCTGCCACGCAGGGAAACCAAACCCTTCCACTTCTTCCCACGTTTGCGACAGAGAGACGCCCGCGATGCCAAGAAATGATGCTCAGCTGCTCTGCCGGGAGCAAAGCCCTCACCTGGCCTCTCTCCCGGCAGGGCTGGGGGTGCCACTGCGCCCCACACGATGCCGAGACCCGGCCGTCCTGGGCTTGCTGGCTACATGCACTGCGCGGAACGGGGAAGGGAGACCTGTGAGCGCAGCTGCACTGCCCACTGCCCCAGGAAGGAAACGCATTGCGGGGAGCTGTGCTTGGAGGTCCCACAGGGACAGGCACCCTGCTGCCCCGCGCCCTGCACTGGCTGGAGCTCCACGAAGCCATAGGCGCCTACGGAGCCGCAAGCGGAAACTCCAGAGCAGTTTGCTTTCACAGCCGCGGTGGCTCATTAAGTCCCTGGGCAGAATTAACGCCCTGGCAGGAGAAGGCTCTGTGAGCCCCGACGGGCTCCTGACTGGCAGGGATCGGCAGCTGCACCGAGATCTCTCATGACAAAGCACCTTACGCCTGAAAGCCACTTTCCTGAGAAACAATGAATTCGCATTATCCTCCTCTGCCCCGTAAGCTCCTTTCCCCACATCCCCCTTCACCCGGCTCTGTCCGCTCTGCTCCTTGCTCCGAAATTCAGGGGAGTGCAGCTCCCCGGAGCCTGTAATCCCCCAAGGGCCACCGCGGCCCCCAAACCACCCGCAAGCTCAGCCAGCTCCAGGGGAGCGGGAGCAGGAGGCAGAGGGTGGAAGGAGCTGGTGCCACTGGCTGGGGTGCCACAGGGAGCCCCCCGGGACAGCGCAGAGCCTGATGCTTGGCCCAGCTCCTGCACCTTTGGGGAAGACGTGCAGCCCTGCGGGAGGCTGCTGGCCTCTGTCCCCTTCCCCTCTGCTCACTGTCCCAGCCATGCCGGGAGAGGAGCTTGCACCTGCATTCAGCATCACATCCCCGGCCACTGTGCATCACATCCCGGCCACTGTAAAGTGCCTGGACAGACCCCATCACGTCTCCCTCCTCCCCGTCAAAGCCCTTGGGATGACTGGGGGGGTCTCAGCTGGTCCCCGGTCCCCCGCCCCCCTGGACGGCTCAACAGCTCCACTCGCGCATGGAGAGCCTGAGCCCCCCCGCAGAGCCCAGCCCTCCCACACGGCCGTGTCCCCTGGCTCCAGGCTCAGCGGGGGCCGACCAGCTCTGTCCCCTTCCCCTCTGCTCACTGTCCCAGCCATGCCGGGAGAGGAGCTTGCACCTGCATTCAGCATCACATCCCCGGCCACTGTAAAGTGCCTGGACAGACCCCATCACGTCTCCCTCCTCCCCGTCCCCGCTCAAAGCCCTTGGGATGACTGGGGGGGTCTCAGCTGGTCCCCTACCAGCCGCCCCCCTGGACGGCTCAACAGCTCCACTCGCGCATGGAGAGCCTGAGCCCCCCCGCAGAGCCCAGCCCTCCCACACGGCCGTGTCCCCTGGCTCCAGGCTCAGCGGGGGCCGACCAGACCAAACCGTGTGGCCCCGCGGGCTCCAAACCACCTGAACAGGGACTGCAGTGCTGCAGCTGCAGAGGGACCTCGGGGTCCCCACGGGGAACTCAGTGGCCTCGGCCACCAACTTCAAGCTTGGGATACAAGTGCGGGGGCCACCCCACGAGCGGCCTCCAGATCCTGGGTGGGGACCCGTGGGGGACAGACCCCCAGGCAAGAGAGGTTGGCTGCTGCTCCCTGCAGACCCATCACCTGAACGCCCCGCTGCCACCACAGACCCGTGTCCCTCCCAGCACAGCCCCCGGGCCAGGCTCTGGAGCCCACCACTCTACTTCCCGGCAGCAGAGATGTGCCCGAGCGACTGCTCGCTGACCCGGCGCAGCCGAGAGGGGATCGGGGTGGGGGGATGTTTCTGGGCAGCCTCTGGCCACCCTGGGCAGGCGAGGGGGCTGCTGCCTGCGGCCAGCACCGGGGAGAGCTTGGAGGGAGCGAAGGGGAGGCAGGACGGTGGGCTGGGGTTGCCTTCAGGCAGGGATGAGGCCGCAGTGCCCAGGCAAGGAGTCCTGCCCACCTCTGCCGCTGCCCCGTTCCTCCCCGATGCCAGGCCTGCCTCCAGCATCGCAGCCTGTCCCCTGCCCCGCTGGGAGGAAAGCTATCCCCGGCCGGTGGCTCAGTCAGGAAGCAACAACGGCAGGAAACAACCCCGACCCTGAGCAAAACCCCGGCAGAGAGGAAGGGGAAATGACCACCCTTGGTGGTGGTACCTACCCAAAAATACATCATCATGTCGGCAGCGGGGTGCTGAGGAGCTCCGTGGGATCGGCGGGAGGGCGGTGGGCTGCTCCCTGACGCCGGCTGCGCTGGGCGCCGCTCCTCCTCGGTGGGCTCTCTCCCCTCGGGTGCTCGCTGTCCAGCTCCAGCGCCAAGGGCCGGCGCGGCCGGCTGCCCTGCGCGCTCGCCTCCCTCCCCGGCGCAGCTTGGTCGCTCGCTGCGGGCCACCGCGCGCTTCAGAGCCGGCTGCCGGTGTCCGACATGCTGCTGCTGGGCAGGCTGGAGAGCAGGGGCCAGAGGATGGATGCAGGGACAGCCCCAGGAGCACAGTGGGGCAGGGGCTTATTCACCCCAGGGAAAAAAAAACGGGAGAGGGAGGGATAAAAATCAAACCCTCTCTGGCGTCTTTAAGAGCCAAGGGAAGGGTGAGCATTCAAGGGGGAGCCGACCCGCTCCCCAGCTGGAGCACCCGAGCAGGGGTCCGGGGCCCCGCGTCCGGGCTGGGCATTGGGGGTCGGCCAGCAGCGGCAGCGTGTGTGCTCACGGCACAGCGTGGGCTCCCGCGCTGACACTCGGAGGAGCTGATGTCCTGCCTCAGCATTTTTCAAGCTACCCTGTCAATAAGGGAATCGGCCGCTCTCGCGGTTAACCTGCGAGGTGCCAGCCGGCTCCCGGCACCCCCTCAGTGGGCAGTGGTTTGCACAGCCGCCCGCTCACCATCTCTGCTCCTGGCGGGCAGGGATGCTCGGCCAGGGTCGGGCAGGCCCTGCCAGGACGGGCTGTCTTGGGGGGCCCAGCATCGCCCACTCTGCAGGATGCAGCTGGGCTGTGGTCCAAGGTGGGGCAGAGCCAGCAGCCCCCAGTCCCCATGTGCAGGAGCAACGGGGATGGTCCCTGCACAAGCCATCTGTCCTGCAGCCCAGGATGTGGCCGCCACGGTCTGCACGAGAAGGGCACTCAGAAGTCCCCACCGACACCAGGGCAGTGGCCGTCCCTTGAGCCCCAGCATCACACCCCAGCAGACCCCCCAGGACAGAGGCTGGACAGAGACCCCGTCCCACAGGAAAGAGCCGCGGGACCGTCCGAGATCCCGCATGGGAGGTGGGGGGAGCACTGGCCACAGTGTGGGCCACGGGGACAAGCCCTGCTTGGGCTCTGCCTGTAGCCCGGCTCCTCTACCTGCGGGGCAGCAGGGCTCCTGGGGCAAGATGGACCTTCCCCGCGAGGAGCGAGCTCCCAGCCACCTCCAGTGCGCACCATGGGCACGGCGGCTCGGCAGCAGGGCAGCGCTGCTTGTCAGGCACTAAATCTCCCGTCCTCCTGGGGCACCGCTCGGCGGAGGAGAGCGAGGGGACTGTGTGCGCTGAACCACACGTGGGAGCAAGGGAATAAATAAGAATAAGGGAAGGCACAGGAGCGAGAGGGGTGGCAGATCGGTCTCTGGGGCCCAGCTGGCTCCGACATCTCCAGCCCCAGCAGCAGGGCAGCGCTGCTTGTCAGGCACTAAATCTCCCGTCCTCCTGGGGCACCGCTCGGCGGAGGAGAGCGAGGGGACTGTGTGCGCTGAACCACACGTGGGAGCAAGGGAATAAATAAGAATAAGGGAAGGCACAGGAGCGAGAGGGGTGGCAGATCGGTCTCTGGGGCCCAGCTGGCTCCGACATCTCCAGCCCCATAATCATATTCAAAGCAGAGCTGGGCTGAGGCATTTCTCCTCCAGCACAGCAATAAAAGAAAGCAACACTCTCAATAATTCAGCACCAGGAGAGAGTGATAAAGCAGAGGAGCCACCACTGCAGGCAGCCAGGGCGAGGGGCTTCTCACTCCTTCTTATATCTTGGTGATCAAAACCCTCTCCTCTTTCTCTGTGCCTTGCAAACACAGCCCCAACTGTGGCCTGGGGCCCCGCAGCCCACTGGACCCCCACACTGCTGTGCGGGACGTGTTCTTGGTGTGCACCGGCTTCACGGAGACCCGGGGCAGAGGGGCCCAATGCAGCAGATTAAAACCCCTCCGTCACCATGCAAGCCGAAACCTGGGGGTCACTGGGCAGGGGGGCAGCACCAAGCCATGGGAGAGGTTGGCAGCGGGAACGCTTCCCCAGCTCGGCTCCCTGGCCCAGCTCTCTTCCAAGCACTGTTTCACCTCCTCTGGCTTCAGCATCCCCAGCCCCATGTCCATGCACGCCCCTCGTCCCGAGACACCTTTGCAAACAGCGCCCCGTCACCCCTCAGCCACATCCCAACTCTCCCATCCAAACGAGGCTCCGGGCCTGCTCAGCCGCAGGACACCGACCCTGCTGCTGCCTCCCCTCCACTGCGGGGCACATCTCCTCTCCGGACACAACCGCGAGGCCACGGCCTGGAGTGTTCTGGGCACCCGCAGCCCCAGGGAACGATGCGAGTGCCACCCGTCCCCCGCACGCAGCCAGACACCGGGAGGGAGCGAAGCCCTCGCTTCGGCACGGCGAGCGAGTTGCAGAGACATCAGTACAGACATGAATGCCAGAGGTGGGGGAGAGCCCTGGGCCCGCAGGGAGCTCCCTGCCTGTCCTGTTGCCCAGTCCCAGCAATCACCCATGCCCTGCCTGCCCTGCCTTCCCTGCACCAGGGCTGCCGGGTTTCCTGAACGGCCCAGCACGCAGCCAGCCGAAGCTCGGACTCTCGCTCCCGCACAGAATCAAACCACTGCGCTGCAGCAGCCCCGGCACCCTGCGCCCTGGCCCCACAGCCCATGCCACCGCTGCTGACTGGGATGTTTTCCACCTGGGCTCACACCCGCAGCCCAGCCTTCATCCCATTAATCCTGGCTCCTGGCTTGTGCTGCCTGTGAGCCCAGCTCCCGCCCCAGCCTTTCCACTCCTTCTAGCAGCTCCTTTTCCACATTTCTCATGGTGTCTCAGGACCCTTCTGGATCATGACCTGCTCCCAGCAGGTCATCTTCATCCTCATTCTGCCGATGACAGAGACGAGAGCACTCCCCCCAAAGGCCTCTTTCCTCCATCACTTTTGCACAGTGACAGCTCCCCAGTGCCCAGCGCCGCCGCCTTGGCCACTGCCACCCCCTGGTCCCACCGCTGCACAGGCACCTCCAGACCAGTGCCAGGGCACGGAGGGATGGAGTCACCAGCATCCTCACCCCCAGCCCCTTGTCTTATCTTTGCTCCTCTGCTTTACCGGCTTGGACCAGGGGGGAGCATGGGTTTGTGCTGTAGTCAGCAGGATGGACCTTCAGGGGGACCTGGTCCCCCCACCCTGCGATGGGACCAGAGTCTACTGCTGTGAAGCCCAGCCACACGAGGTTACGATGGGAAGGAGCCATCCCCATCTGCCCAGCAGGCACCAGGCTGGCAGGGGACACCTGGCCTAGCCACCCCCCTCACGTGCACAAGCCATTGCCTGCCTGAGTTGGGTCTCAGCCTGGGGGACACTCCGAGCTGGAGTGACACCTCACAGCAAGGGCTGCAGGACCCAAGGAGCAAACATCCCCCGCAGTGGGCAACTGCCAGTTCACGGCGATGGACCTTCAGGGGGACCTGGTCCCCCCACCCTGCGATGGGACCAGAGTCTACTGCTGTGAAGCCCAGCCACACGAGGTTACGATGGGAAGGAGCCATCCCCATCTGCCCAGCAGGCACCAGGCTGGCAGGGGACACCTGGCCTAGCCACCCCCCTCACGTGCACAAGCCATTGCCTGCCTGAGTTGGGTCTCAGCCTGGGGGACACTCCGAGCTGGAGTGACGCCTCACAGCAAGGGCTGCAGGACCCCAGGAGCAAACATCCCCCGCGGTGGGCAACTGCCAGTTCAGGGCCAGGGCTGGTGCCACCCTGGTAAGGACAGGGTCCCCTCAAGAGGCTTCCCCAGGGACAGCTCCCAGGAGCCTCACAGAGCACAGACAGACAGACAGCAACGTCAGCACACACGGACAGCTCACAGACACTACAGCCCTCGGCCCTCCTCACCCGGGACTCATGCCACTCACATCACGCCTGTGCGGGGGCTCGGCGCCCGGTGGGTGCCGGGGGCTGCTGGCAGAGAGGAGCAGGCAGCCTTCCTCCCAGCCCTCCTCAGCACACGGCTCTGCGCCTGCCCGCCTGCCCCTGCCAGACCCCGGAGCCGTGGGCAGAGGGTGCTGCCCTGTCCCATCCAGCCCCGCACAGCTCGGGCAGCAGCACCCATCGCCTGCCCCTAAACATGCAGGTTTTAGCATGCAGTTTTATCATGCTCAGAGGGACCCTGGGCCCCAAGAGCACTGGGTCAGGCTGTGCAGCCGAGGGGCCCCAGGAGCCGCTGCCCGAGCCCCAGAGCAGCCCCTCACCTCTCTGGCCCATCAGAAATGAATGTCTCCATACCTTTTATTCAGCCCAGCTCCTCCTGCGGTGCTCACGCTGGGATCTCTAGGAAAAGACAAGAAAGAGGAGGAAGAATTAAAATCAATGATCATCATCGCTAACCTGCCTACAGTCAATGCTATTTGCTCATTGACTGGCAAAATGTTCGAATACAAGTATGAACATGAGCATTATCTCCCCGGGCACGCTGGGAAACCTGCCTTGGTTAAGAACCAGCAGCCAGGCTGGGGGTTCAACCCGGGGTGGCCGAGCCCCGACGCCGAGCAGCAGCACCACCTGCCTGCACTTTGCACGGGGCGATGGGAGCAGGACCCCTGCCTCCAGCTCTGCCAGCACACCTCGAACCTGACCCAGCTCCTGTGGACCACGGACCCCTTCCTCAGCTTCCCCAGGACTCTGCAAGCGCAGCCCTGGCCCCACACACAGCCCACGGCTCAGCGGGGTTGGATAGGACACAGCCGTCACTGAAGTGCCGGACGCCCAGACGGTTCGGCATGCCCCAAGCCCTCCGCCCACCCCAGCTCGCTGCACTCACCCAAGGGTGTTCCTGCATTTCTGCCCCCTGGCAGTGCCCTTCCCTGCCCCTCGCGCCCCGGTGCGGTGTCG
>NW_008795038.1:144063-151382 GCF_000699145.1 Aptenodytes forsteri
GCACTCTCCCAAGGGTGTTCCTGCATTTCTGCCCCCTGGCAGTGCCCATCCCTGCCCCTCGCACCCCGGTGCGGTGGTCACGCTCCGCAAGGAGCGAGTCCTGCGGCACACGGCTCTTCCGCTGCTGTCCCGGCTCCTCTTGGAGAATATCGCCAAACGCCAAAAGCACACCTCGAACCTGACCCAGCTCCTGTGGACCACGGACCCCTTCCTCAGCTTCCCCAGGACTCTGCAAGCGCAGCCCTGGCCCCACACACAGCCCACGGCTCAGCGGGGTTGGATAGGACACAGCCGTCACTGAAGTGCCGGACGCCCAGACGGTTCGGCATGCCCCAAGCCCTCCGCCCACCCCAGCTTGCTGCACTCACCCAAGGGTGCTCCTGCATTTCTGCCCCCTGGCAGTGCCCATCCCTGCCCCTCGCACCCCGGTGCGGTGTCACGCTCCCGCAAGGAGCGAGTCCTGCGGCACACGGCTCTTCCGCTGCTGTCCCGGCTCCGGGCACTTCTTGGAGAATATCGCCAAATTTCAAAGAAAACTTCCTGAAAGCTGCACTTCAACTAATTGGCTCTTGCAACATTGCCAACCCAAATGTTCATAAATCATGTCAGACCCTCAAAAATAATGAGAACAGCTTATACATCACGGGAGTTTTTTAAAAAGAATAAGCGAGGGCTGTTTCTGTTTGCGAACTGCTTCTTTGGGGACCTGGAGGTGTCGAGTCCCGCAGCCTCTCCCTGCCTGCCCAGGCAGGCAGCAACAGCTCTACTTTTAAACACCGGAGCTGCGATGCTGCTCCAATCCCCTGGCCCAGAAGGCAGAGCCGTAAGACAAGGCAGCCCTGGGTGTGCAGGCATGGGTGTAGGGACCCTGCGCCCGGGGCTGGCTGGGGACAGAATGAGCCCTGTCCCTGGGGCCAGGCAAACAGACGCTGCTCCAAACCCACGGCCGGATCCCTGCGAGAGCGTGGCCACGGACGGTCCGGAGGCACAGCCACACGTGGCGGTGGCTCGGGAAGAGAGACGTCGGTTCCCAGGCACTTCTGTTAGCAAACACCGCTCTTAGCCGCACAGCAGGATAATCAATTATGGTAATTCCTGCCTCAATGAATCAGATTCATGGAGGAGCACAGCTCATTAGGCTGGTGCTGACTTCCATTAGTGCTCTTATGATAAAAACCCTCCAGAAAGCTCTCGCCCAGCCAGACACATTTTCCGGGCTCGGGGGTCTTCCCTCCCCGGCACCCCACACCGCTCACGGGGCAGACTCAGCCGTGGGACGCCGGTGCCCCAAAAAAGTTGGTCGGAAACTCCCCGGTCCCCAGCAGCAAGGGGACATCCCCGCAAGGCTGCGGGCCTGGCAGAGCCTCCTGCCCTCCTGCCTCGCAGCAACTGCTCCCGAGGTCTTCCTCGGCTTCGCCAAGAAAGCGCTCACCAGGATCCCTGGCAGGGGAAGGCAGGAGACAGCAAAGCGGGAGCAGAGAAATCCAGCGTGTGCTACCGTAGGTTTGGGTGTGCTGGGAACCCAGACAGCCTGTTTGGCAATGAATAATTGAAGGATGCTCACTCTCCTCGGGGAGGTAGAGCGATGGGTAAAATCTCATTTCCCAAACACATTTCCCAAGGAAGGCGCCTTCTGAGAAACTCCCCACAGCAGCTTGGGGCCCTGGCAGTCGGGATGCGCCACGCTTGCCTGCGCAGCCGGAGAGCTCGCCGAGCCCGGCACCAGCCCAGGCAAAAATCTCAGGTGGTCCCAGGCACCACAGGGACCAGGACACTCAGCCAAAATCTCCCTGTCCTGCCGCATGTGCCAAAGCAGGAGAGGAAAAGCGCTGGCAGAGCATTGACGGAAGGTGGCCTAGGAGCAGCTCAGGGCTCTGGGTGATCGGGGTCAGCGTTACTGGGGGGGGATCTTGCCCTCCTTTTCTGGCAAGGCTCCGGGCTGATTGGCTCCAGCCAGGCAGGAGACAGCCCCAGGTACCTGCTGGAACCCCAAGCAGCCTCACACGGACCCACATCCAGAACAGGCGAGCCCAATGCAGGCCAGCTCATAAGCAAAACCCAACCCAACTAAAACCACTTGGATCTGAAGTGGGGTGTCCGCACAGGGCCCCCTGGAAATGCAACCTGTGTCACCCAGCCCGGCAGCTGCATGGGGCCCCACGGATGCTGCACCCCAACAGCCCCCATCACCACTTTGCAACCATGGGACAAACCCTGCGGCAGGCCTGGGCTAGCCGCCCCGCTCCACTTTGCTGGGAAACTTCTCAGTAGTTTTTCAAAGTACATTTTGACCCCCCTTCCCTCCACCAAAAATCCTAAATTAATTTTGCTTTTAATTAAATTCATTAGCAAAGATTATCTGGCTGAGGAAAAATAATATCCTGCCCCTCCCCCAGCAGCCCTCTCTATTTATATCCCCTATATACATAAGCAGCAGCGAATATTTCTTTATGGGCCATTAAAGGTTTAATGTTTAATTTATAACCACGTTCTCTGGCGGGCAGGATGGCCAGGCACAATGTCAACACTTTTAATTAAATGAGAAGGATTTTTTTTTAACTAAGATAAAATGCCCCGTTCCCAGCAGCTCCTGGAGGTGTGTAGCAGGAGCGGGCAGGGGGCTGGGGCTGTCCCGTGCGCGGGCAGCGCTGGCTCCCGCTCTCGGGCTGTGTTTCACCACTGTCCGGCTCTGTCCGGCTGCCTGCTGCAGAGCCAGGGCTGTGCCGCGCTGCCAGCCAAGAGCTGCGGGCAGGAGGTGCTCCCAGCTCGTGGCGGGGCTGGGTGAGGGGCCGTCACCAGGACAGCTTTAGGGGCTGAGTAACCCTTCGGGAGAGTCCCCGAACTGGTGGCTCCAGTCCAGAAAGTCCGCAGTCACTCCTTGGGGACGGCGACAACACACGGCGCTGCCCCCTTTTTGGTAACCCCTTCCCAATACTGCAACCGGCCGGCTCCTGCCTGCCCAGGGGACCTGCTCTGCCTCGCCAAGCCCAGCCGTAGGCAGGGTGTGCAGGTGGAGTGGCATGAGGACGGGCAGGATGGGCAAGGTCCCCGGCACAGGGCTGACCGCCAGCTCCAGCTGCAAGTTGCTTGGGGGTAGAGGCGAAAGTGTGGCACCGCAGGGCGACGGCTGCCGGGGGTGCGGGTAATGCTGAGTGACCTGCAGCTCCCCCCACCCAGGGAGAACCGTCTCCTTTCGCAAGGGACAACCGGAGCCCTTCAGCCTGCAGGGAGGGGACGGCACGACCCAGGGAGCATGCCCGCTCAGCACGGCCCCTGCCAGCATCGCCAGTCCTAACTCTGGTTACCAAAACACCAGCCTGACTAATTACTGCTAATCTCAACCGAAATTCTTGCGCTCTTGCAGCATCGCCACCTCGTCCCTCCCAGCACGCCGCACTCCTGAGGAGGACGCAGTGCTTCCAAAACATGCATTGCCCGTAACACCCGCCGGCAGAGCCGCGTGGCACCCGCTCACATGGCAGGCATCACCAGAGGAGCCTGGCATTCCCGGCTCATCCCGCTGGCATCCCTCCCACAGCCCTTTGTCCCACACCACATCAGACATGGGGGCACAGGAGTGAAGGAGGAACGTGTCCTGCTGCACAGTCGGCCTGTGCGGGGCTGGGCACCTTCCAGGCCCGTTCTTGGTGCTCTCCCAGCAGTGGCAGTCTCAGCTCTTGGCGGTGGGAGAGCACAGCCCTTCCTGCCTGGAACCCAGAGAGGGGAGGCTCTGAGTAGGCAGGTTCCCATTAATGGAGTATTTTATCTTATGGGAGAGATTAAATCTCTGTACAGAGAAGCGCAAAAGAGCTGAGTCAGCAGCTGGCTGGGGGGCGGCAGGTTCAGCCATAAGCATTTGGCTCCAGCACAGCACTTCAGCGCTTCACCCTCCTGTGGCCACGCTCCGCCAGGCAGCGTCCAGCCCCGAGTGCCTGGCACGCACCCCCCTCCCTGCCCCGGCGAGCACCGGGCTGGCCGGAGGAGCCGCAGGCGGCACGGGTGGTGGACAGGACCAGCCCCGGCCCCCTTGTACCGCCTGGCAGCCCCACGCCAGTCCTCTGCCGTGCTGCCGGGCACCAAGCGAGCCGAGTGCCCTGGGCACCAGTGGGCTGCCTTCCTCCCTCCCACGTCATCCTTGGCACAGCAAGGACAGGTTGGCAGGAGGTGTCCCGGCGCAGCCACCGTGCCCGCAGGAGCATGCCAGGGCACTGGGGTCCGGACCTCATCCCGGGGCACAGCCCTCGGCAAGCAGTGCAGGTCCTCAGTCCATCCCTCCCCAGAGGGCTCTGCTGCCTGATGCCCACACTGTGACGGCTGCTCCTTGCAAAGCTGTGCCGGTGTTCCCACAGACACGACTCTCGCGTCCAGCACGGGTCTGCGTTGGCTACGAAGCCAAGTAAGAGGCAGAGCAGCCACTTGCTGCTCACGCACCTGCAACCGCACACGTGTGCACACAAGGAGCAGGCGTGTGAGGGCTGGCCACCACCGTTGTGAGCCAGGGAACAGAGTAGTGATGGCACTGTGCCGCTCACTAAAAGCATGAGTGTCACTAAATCAATAATTCATTTACTTTAATGAGATAAGTACTTTGAAAACTAATTGCAAACCTGCTCCATTTACTCCAACCCGTTATAGCCTTTAATGTAAATGGCTGGAGGAAGGGGAAAGGCTTTTGGTGGGAGATAGCGTGTTGTCCTTCCCCCTTCTTCTAAGAAAGAGAAATATCAGTCATAAACAGGGACGGCGGAAACCGAAGTAACCGGCTGAATCACCACGTGGAAGCACCGATGGCGGAGTGAGGGGAGCACCCAGCCCACCCTCCCGGGGCCACCACTGTCCCTCTGCACGTGCTGCCACCACGGAGGAGTCTGCCAAGAAACCACCCCCGAAGGACTGTCACCAGCACTGGGGAGACGACGGAGGGGCAGAAAATACACCCAGCATGTGGGAGGTGCCAAGCTCCAGTGAGCTGCCAAGGGCAGGCACCACGGCTGGAAGCTGCTCTGCCCAGGGCTGTGGCCTGTGTGTATTTAGCAGAGCTGATGGGCCACCAGGCAAAAAAAAACCCACAACACATTTGGAGCCCTGACTCAGGTGCGGCGGGGAGCACTTCCCCAGCCTGCTGCCATCGCCGCTGGCCAGGGCTCACAGCTCTGCCTCAGGCAAGACGCACCAGTGCTCTCCTGGTGCTGCCTGTGCTGGCATCAGGGCGGCAGAGGGGATGGGGCACCATCCTGCTTCCCCCATGCAGCAGACCCCCCCAGCCGGACCAGAAGCTGGCTGTCGCACACACTGCAGGTGGTCGCTATAACGATTCACAGCTCGTTATAAAAATCACCGCCGTATCGCTGGCACAGCATCCTCCAATGCCAGCCGGCAGCTGCCAGCTCCTCCCGCCTCAGCAGGAGCTGCCCCTTCCTTCAGCACCCACCAGCCAGGGCGGGCAGCACAGGCAGAGCCCCGGCTGCGCAGGCGGGGGGGAGCGGCACAGTCCTCGCGTGCCCGGCTCCAGCGCAGCCGGGGAGCAGGGGCGGGCAGGGGTGTCCTGCCAGGCCCCGGTGCCGTTCCTGAAAAGGAGCGAGCGGCTCCCAGCAGCGATGCCGAAGTGTTCCTGAACGGCAGCTGGAGCGGGAGCTGGACGCCGAGGGCTCTCTTCTCGCTTGCTGGAGCAAATGGCAGGTCATAAAAAGGAACCATGACAGAAGAGAAAATGTTCCAGAGTCCACAAGGACCAGTCCAGGGTAAATCCATCTGCTCAGCAATTTAGCTAGAAAATCCTTTCCAATCATCCGTGCTGTAGGTCCTTCACCCCCAACGTGCAGCTCTGGGCAGAGTGTTTTCCACTCTGGCAGCTGCCAGCAGCTCACACAGGGGCCCTGGCACTTGGTGATCCCACGGCACCTCCGGTCGGGATGCTCGGGGAGGGGGGTCACACCGCCCCTCGCAGCACACCCCGGCCAAGCCCACGTTCCAGGGACCCTCTCGCTGGCACTGCCACAGCCGGTGGCAAGGCAGGACCCAAACCGTGTGCCTGTGGGCAGGTCTGCACAGAGGGACTGACAGCGGCACCAGCTGCGTGGGCTCTTCCCCGAGCTGCTGGCTCACTCAGGAGGAAGAGTGCACCATCCCTCCCTGGGTCCCGGATCCGCTGCACCATTTGCAGGATGCAGGAGGACTCCTGGGAAACCCAAACCCCACCTGGACCTCCATGACCGGCCCTTGCCCCCTCCTGCAGGCAGAGGCAGGGAGGCAGCCCTGCAGCAGCCTCCAGCAGCCGGCCCCAGGAACCGCGGCCGAGGAGAGACGGGATAATCCCCGCCTGGCAGAGGACTCGGCACAGCTCAGCCTCTCGCTGCTGCCGCGGCGCGAACAGACCCAGAGATATCCCTGCAGGCATCCCTGTGAATCCCACCTCAGCCACTCCTGTCTCACAGAAAATCAATGGCAAGCATCTCAATTAATCACACCGGGGGCAAATTGATTAGGAGCCTAAATAAGGTCAACATGGTTGTCTGCTTATAGGGTAGGACCCCTTAATCATCATTTTATCTGCAATAGGCTGCGGAACCTGCAATCACACCGTCTTTGGGAGCATGGAGGGATTTTTCACTTATCTCCTGCAATTGCTAGGGCCAGCAGAATAGGAGCCATGGCTCTGCCATAAAGGAGCTGAATTCGAGCATGCAGCAACCGCCCAGCCACACGCAGCTGCGAGACCTGAGCATGAGACCCCGTGGCCCACCAAGCCCAGCTGTCTCCTCTGATTCAGGGGAAGACAAAAGCAATTAAGCACTGCTGCTCTAGGTGCAGTACATTCCCTCCTGACCCCAAAACCAACAGCTTATGCTGGAGATTTGATTAGCCCTGTCATTATCTTAGATTGCATACCTGAAAATATTGTTAGCGGTCACAATGGCATTGAACCTTCGCAGAAACCCAGCCACAGGTCTCCTCTCAGTTGCCCTCGGCAGCTGGAAATCCCCCAGGCTGCTCCTCTGCTCAAAGTGCCGTGCTCTCGTCTCTGCAAAACCTGCCGCTCTCGGTGCAGAGAGCAGCCCGCTGCTCGGGAGCCGAGGGGTTTTACATCATGACGCTGTCCTCTCCGCTGCGGTGCGGGGCAGGGTATTTTATATAGTCCCATGTCCCTGACAGGCACTCTGCACGGCGAGTGGCGCCGTGGGCTGGGGTTGGGACACCCTGGTTACCCCAGGGGGAAGTACCCCGGGAGCTCCCCAGGGCAGTGTGGTAGGTGCAGCAGTCTGCTGGGCATCCCCAGCACCCACAGCCTGGGGGGACCCGCTGCCTCCCCACCGCCCGCC
>NW_008795038.1:151993-152803 GCF_000699145.1 Aptenodytes forsteri
CCTGCCCCGGCTTGCACCCTGTCCAGACCCCGCTTAGCCCGAGGGGGCAGACCAGCCCCGGCGGGGGGTTACGGGGCTCTCCGGCCCCTGGTACCAGGGTTGCTTGTGCGGTTTGACGGCGAGGTGTGGGACAGAAAGCAACCCAGGGCTGGCAGAGCTCGTCCTCCCTGCAGGTCACCGGGCAGCCGGATACTGCACCCCCAAACGCAGCAGATGATTCCTTCCCACTCCTGATTTGAGAACAAAAAGCCCTCCAAGGCAGTGCGGGCACAGCGGGGCAATGCGGGCAGGGCCCCCACGGCAGTGCAGCTCCCCAGCGCGCTCTTCAGAGGAGTGCACTCTCAGCTTGTTGCAGGCTGATAACACCGTTTGCTTCGCCAATAGACTTTCCAATTGCAAGTGCAATCAATTCAATTGGGTGTTTTACTCAGTCGGGACTCTGCTAACAGCAGCCGATTTCCCTGCCCGTCTCCCTCGGTGGCTGCCGAGAGCCACAGTCGATCGCACCCCGCCGGCCCTGCCAGGGTAAATGGGGCTTTTCCCTCTTCCCCCGCGGGACACGCGCGGGGCAGTGGGAGCACAGACCCCCCTCGCCGGGATGCCGGGGCTGACCACAGGGAAGGCAGGGCCAGCAGAAAGCAAATGTCTTGTGCCTCGCTGCCGCTGGATGGGAGCCCCGTGGGGGGCTGCGCTTCCTGGGAGGGGGCTGCCAGCACCACCTGGCACCGGGAGCTCCACAGCACCCACAGGCAGAGGGACGAGCAGAGGTCGTGTCCAGCAGCATCCCACCCTGGCTCAGCCCCGGCTGCC
>NW_008795038.1:153712-154698 GCF_000699145.1 Aptenodytes forsteri
CCCCCTACCCCAGCCCCGGCTGCCGGCAGGGACCCCTCACCCTCCCGCTGGGGCAGGGCAGGCTCCCCTGCTCCATGGGGATGCTCTGGACAAATCATTTGCAAGCCATGGGCCGGGCCGGTGTGGGGGACAGAGCCGAGACTGTTTCTCTGGTCCCCGTGAGCCACCGTGTGCTGCCCGCTGCCCCTCTGGCACCAGTATGCCCCTCACCTCACCCGCACACCACAGCCCCGGCAGCACGCCGCTCCCTTTTGTTGTAAATACAGTTATAAATATTATAATTTGGTTTAATATTTAATATAGTCAGGTTAAATAAGCATTCCCAGCCCCATAAATAATCATTAACGGAGGGTTCTAATTGTGCTGTTGGGATCCTGCTTCATGACTTATTTAGAGGGCAGATGCTATTCCCATCCTTGGCTCCCCCGTACACCATAAATTAACCTGCGGCTCAACCTCTTTAGTGAGAACCTGATGGGACATGACAAAAGGAGACAGCTCCGCTCTGGGGGTGACCACCACCGAGATCACTTGATGCGGAGCAAGGGAGGGACGTGGTGGCCAGCGGGATGGCTGGGACCGAGCAGGTGGGGACAGGGGGACCGGAGCCACCGGAGGAGCCCGCGGGAACGTGGAGCAGCCTGCAGCGGCTGCAGCACCTGCGAGCAGGGTTAGACCATGGAAGAAGAGCTGTGCATATCGGGGCGTCCTTGCCTACGGACACCCGGGCATAGGCACGGGGTGAGCCCCAGAGTGGAGGGGGGGGGCCCTCAGGCGAGGGGCAGCCGCCTGGCGTGGGGTCTCTGCTTGGCCCCTGCTGCTCCCGGGCTGCGTCAGCAGAGGCGCAGGGGCACAAAACGCGGCAGGGCGAGCGGAGGACAGGGGAGGCTTTTATCCTAAATACAAACCTACTGTAAAATTGATTGGAAACAATAGCAAAAAAAGAACGAGCGGAGGAGGCTTTTATCCTAAATACAAAATACAAA
>NW_008795038.1:154843-180155 GCF_000699145.1 Aptenodytes forsteri
AGGTGACCCTCAGGCGAGGGGCAGCCGCCTGGCGTGTGGTCTCTGCTCGGCCCCTGCTGCTCCCGGGCTGCGTCAGCAGAGGCGCAGGGGCACAAAACGCGGCAGGGCGAGCGGAGGACAGGGGAGGCTTTTATCCTAAATACAAACCTACTGTAAAATTGATTGGAAACAATAGCAAAAAAAGAAACAAAAAACCAAACCACCAAAACCCCAGAGTGCACAGGGAATTGGCCAGGGGCGAGTGTTTTGAAAGCACAGGAGAACTGAGACATGGAGGACAACTAAAGTGCAGGAAAACCTCCGTGTAAGAGTGTTTTCCCCTTAAGGGATGCGTTGATGTATTGCTTCAAAAAAAGGTTTGTTTTTCGCTCTCTGTAGCTTAATTTCATCTTGAAAGGAAAACCACAAAAGTAAATGGAAAGAGCCCTCTCCACCGAGCCTGGACGGCCGCCTCACCACCGCTGGGCTGATTTCGCTGGAAACGCAGGTGCCCTCAGCTCTGTGCCTGGGCAGGGACGTCCCTCTGAGCCAGGGAGGAGGGTGCTGGGGAAGCAGCTCTGCATGCCTAGCTCCAGACAGACACACTGCCGCAACCCGGGGAGGAGCGGCGACACTGACCAGAGGGAAACCCGGACGCTGCCCTGCTCCCCAGATGCCTCAGGCTGCTCCTGTTCCTGCTCCCGCTCGCCTGCCCAGGGCTCCCCACTGGTATGGTCAGGATGGTCACACTCAGGGATCTGTCCCCAAAGGGCATCCCCTGCCCTCCAGCCGCACGGGCAGCAATCCGGGGCAACCCCGCACCCAGGCGCAGCCCCCCGGGGCGGGCATGCCGTTAGCACTCCTCCCGCCCCGCAACAGCAACACTTCTCGCGGGCCCTGGGGCCAGCGCAGCATGGATGGTGAGCAGGTTAGCATCGATCCCTCTGGCCGGGATTGAGTTTCCATCGAGTGAGCGGGCTGGGGCAGGGACCGAGCTGGGAGGAAGCCTGGGGTTTCCATTTCATCTCCGCACTAGTTTCTCCTGCTCAAGTCATGCATTAATCAAAGAGACTGGCCAAGTATAAATGCTAATGAAGCAGCAGCAGCGCGGCTCTCGCAGGGTGGGAGAGCCCCTCTGCAGCACCAGGTGCCAGTGCCAAGGGCAGAGGCGAGGGGCAGCCCAGCCCCTCCCGAGGGGCTTCTGCCTAGCTGGGGAGGGGGCACGGAGGCTGGGACAGCGTCTTAGCACAGCGTCACTGCTGGCTGTGCACGAAAGCCTGGGCCCTTCCCACGGGAGACGGGCAGACCAGAGACCTCCAGCCTGCAGTGAGCATCGCCCAGCTCAGCCCGAGAGGGGCTCAGGACCCCGCAGCAGCATCTCCAGCACGTCACACAGACCGTGGACACCGTACAGTAACACAGATGTCAGACAGACAGGACGCTTGCAGGTGTCAGACTGACACACAGGCACTTTTTCCAACCCTGCCCCCTGTTCGTTATCGACAGCAGCTCAGACCACCATACGGACCCTCACAAAGCTGGCTGGGAGGAGATGAGCATCCTGGGCTGTGAAGCATGGAGAGATCCCCAGAGGGTTTCCCAGCCCCAGGGAGGGATGCAGCAGAAGGGACACGCAGGACCCTGAGGTGACAGCCCCTCCGGAGCAGTTTTCGGCATCTCTGGCACGTTTGCTCCAGGCCCTGCTCAGCCCAGCACTTTCCTCCCGGCAGAGCCAGGGGACACTCCCCAGCACACGTGTGCAGGGCTGGTCCCAGCCAGTGCCAGCCCTGACTCTGGGCTGCAGCTCTGTGGAAAATGGTGTATTTTATCTTTATGTGTCAGGATTTATATAAAAAGGGGATAGTTCAGCTCTAAATGTAATGAGTTGGAAGAACAGCCCTCCAGTGGCTTCCTCCAGCTAGCATGGCATCAATAACATCGATTGCTAAAAATAACTAATAACCCTGGCCTGGCGTGGCCGGGGAGTGCTCACCGCACAGGGTTCTGAAACCACCCCCGTGCACCCTGCACACGGTGAGCCTCCCGCCAGCTTGGGTCCGGCCGGTGGGAGTCCTGGCACGGTGAGGGTGAGGATGAGGATGGGCACAGCCCCCCCCAGAGCAGGAGGGTGAGGGGTCCCAGCACCACTGGAGGGACAAGATGAGCAGAGGGGACGTCGGTACACAAACCTTGGGTTCAGGGCTGGCAGAAGGGAAGAGCCAGGAGAGGAGTTGGAGGAAACGCCACCGGGAGAGGATTGAGGCAGATGGATGGGGAGGGAGGGCAGAAACTTCCCTTTCAGATTCAGAAACCCCCTCCTGCATCCGCAGCCACTGGCTCAGGGCCTCGCTGGGGCTGGTCCAGTCCCGGCACTGCTGGGTCACCTTCACCCTGCCACAGCCACCCAAAATGAAGCCACAGGCACTCACTCTGTAGGAGGTGGTGGCCGATGGGAGTGGAGAACCAGCATGTTTGTGTCTATCATCCCTCTCTGCACACACAGACCTGCCAGGCCAGGGCGCCTCCCCGTGCAGAGCCATCACTTGGGACTTTAAATCCTGGGGAAGTCGCTACCAGACATGATCCCTCCAGGCTCTGGAAATGGATGAGAGGAGACTGGTAAAGTCCCCGTGTCCAGTTTCTCCGATCCCTGTCTTTTCTATCATTGCACATTTCCGAAGAGGCACAGGGACGCACCCCTGTCTCCTCCAGAGGAGAGATGGCGAGAGCTGCCCGTCCGCTGGGATACCCCGGGATCACCCAGACAGGTAGCACCGGCACAGCACAACGCTCTCCTCCTTCCATCTTACTGAGCTTCCCAGAAAGGGAACAAAAACTAAAGAGGGAAGGAAACAATAGAACACCAGCCCGCAGTTAGGGAGAGAGAGTTATTTAGTCTGTTGGAAATGAGTCTAACTTAATAGAGAAGAAATAAAGTGTTTTAAAATTAACGACATAAATGTCAGCCCTGATCGCGGGGATATTAAACTATATGGTTATTTGACTGCCTTCTGCAAAGTTACCTCTCTTACACATGCCTGGAGTCAGAGCAAGCATGAACACCGCTATGCGTCGGGGTAGCACCAAAAACACTGCCCCTACCCAAAGGCAGCACCAGCACGTCTCTCGAGCTGCTCCCCCAGGCCGGTGCTAGCCTGCTCGGCACAAGCCTCCCCTCCCTGATGCTCAACTGCTCTGCAAACCGGCCACCCAAGGGTGCACGGTGCCAGGCAGCTGCGTCGTGGGGCAGCGGCCCCCGGGGAAGCCGCCCGCTGCCGAGAATACGAAACCCCTCCTTGCAACCTGCCAGGCACAGGTACAGGCTGCAAGGTCCTGGGTCCTCCCCAGACAAGCGTACCCCTCGGCCAGTTGAGCAAAGGGCACCGGGCGCAAGCCTGGCCAGTTCTGGTGCCTGAGCAGCAGCACCCAGCCTCTCCTGCACCGCAAAAGCCCTTAAAGCCATCCAGGGGCGGAGAAACACATGCTGTTCCTGTAAAAGTAATTTTAAACCCCCAAAGACTCTTGTCCTGATGTTGGCAGGGACACTGCCAGAAACTGCCATTGAAAACAAATTAGTCCATGGAGCACGGTCCTCCGCAAGTGAGGTCACTGCGGCGAGCGAGCGGGTCGCTCTGCTGCCACAGCGAGCATCACGGTGAGCATCACGGCTCACTCGCATGGCTCCTGCGACCCTCTGCCCCAGCAAAACCGTCTCCCGAAGCCCCGCGGGAGCTGGAGCAATGTGCGGGTGCCCGGGGGCCGACGGGCTCGGGGAGCGCGTGTGTACACGCATGTGATGGGAGGGGCAGGCAGCGGGAGGGAGCGCACATGCGTGGACGGGGCAGCGTGTGCGGCATGGTGAGAGCACAGTTATTTGTAAATAATCCTTAATTAATGAGTTTCTCAGTAATAGATGGCTCAGTGTTATTCCGGGCAGGGATGATGGCAATCTCCATTCTTCCACTTTTCAATTACATCTTCAGGGAGGGAAGCAGAAACCGGCCAGGGTGAATTAGAGAGACTTTTGTCGCGTTTAATATCAATTCATTTTGCAGACTGCTGACGCAGCAGGATTTCACAGCTCAGAATCTATGGTGCTTTTAAGAGACATGCGCAAAAAAGGGGGAGAAAATACCCTGCCATCAGCACAAAACCATAAACTCTACTGGGAAGGAGCGAGGGTCCGGGCAGAGCCCTCAGGGACCACCCGGGGGAGCAGAGCTCGGCATGACTGGGTCCACTGCACCAAGTTCCTCACCTGCAGGAGGAGCACACCAAAGGCTCCCAGGAGACCCAGAGCTGCCCCTTGGCCAGGGTGCCCGTGTCCCACAGCCACCAGCTCCGGGGTCCCTGCCTGCAGCGCTCCTGCCCGTGCCGCCAGCGGCTCTCGAGCAGAGGCACTGGCAATAACGGAGCCGTTATTACGCAGTGTTACTCGGTCCCAAGGGGGTTTTATGCAAAATGACACACAATATAAATGACTGTTGTAAACAGAGAGTTTAATAAAGGGCTGTGTGCGAATTTACAGCCTCCCCAAGGATAATTAAAATTATTTATCTACTTACCTAGCTAGCCGCCGAAGCAGTCTATTAATTATTATCTATTATACACGGCCTGCTTTGCATGCTGCCAGTGCATTGCCTACCACCACCATCCCACATGGACATACTGCAGCATGGGGAGAGCTGTGGGCAGCGCTGCCCGACAGCGGCGCTGTGCTCCTGGGGTGCTGCTGGGCTGCCCAGGCCCCTCGCAAACCCTCTGGGAGCACAGGGCATTCGTGCCTGGGGATCAGGTGTTTCTACACCAGCCTGCAGCCAGAGAGACCCTGCCTGGTTTTCTAAAGCAACAGCTCCGTGCTGCCGTTGCAGCCCAGCCACAGCGCTGGGAGTGGAGGCAGAGCCCCAAGCACGACGTGAGATGATGCTCTCCCAGCCCGGCTCCAGCACCGTGCAGCCACACGCACCAGGGGACGGGTGGAGGGAGATGCCACCAGCATCACCCAAGCCGTGCAGCCCCTTGGGGGCCCAGCAGCCTCCGCCGCTCCGCTCCCTGCTGTCGAGAGCACAGAGGGGACAGCGAGGGCAGCGGGTGCTTCATGGGGTGCCCAAGCACTGGTGTAGTGGGCACGTCGGGGGAGGCAAAGGCACATCCCCCTGTGCCCGGTGCCGGCAGGAGGAGCAGCGGCCACCCCGCAGCCTGGCGCAGTGCTACCTGCTCCTCTCTATTTATTAGTGTGACAGAGCAATCATCAGTGCAGAGGCTCTGGGATCCCCCAGCTCCTCTCTGCACATAAAGAGACCTCAGGGGGCTCTAGTGTGCGGATACTTAACATTGTTTTATTAGCTTAATAAACCCAGCCGATGCTGCCAGAATCTCCAAACCAGCCGCGAGCCCTCCTCGCTGCAGAAGTGGGCAGGAGCAGGGAGCGCCGCCGCAGCACAGGCTGCCGGCATGGCTCCCATAGCCTGGCTGGCACCGAGAGCCTGCGCGGGGCTGCCCTTGGCGGGGCACGGCCCCGACGGCCCGGGGGGCCCGGAACAGCTTGTCAGGAGTAGAGGATCCAGCTGCTCATCGCCACCCCGGGCACTGCGAGCTGTCAGCTCCCGCCAGCGTGCCATTAATCACTGCTGCAATTGCTCTCCCTGCCCCATCCTGCCCGGCTCCCAGCACTGCCCTCGGCAGCCCCAACGCTGGTGTGTGTGGGGCTGCAGTACCACCTGATGCTGCTGCCAGCACCAGCGCTGCCGGGGCCCCCCGCAGCCTCCGCCAGCCCCCCGGGGATGCGCTGGGACGGGCTGCGTCTTCAGACACTGTGCAGCTGGTGGGACCTTTCCCCCTCGGCTGACCAAGCTCCAGCAGGTCTGGCCCCAAGCACAGAGGTGCTGGCTGGTGGCATGGGGCAGGATGGCCCTGGGGTGGTTGGTGGCAGCTTGGCAGAGGAGTACGTTGTCCTCCAGCAGCCACCGAGGCAGCAGGGCTGCGCTGGCTGCACGTGCCTGCTGGAGCACGAGTGGCTCCGTCATTAGGAGCTCAAACCCTTTAGCAGGCTGCTGGGTTGTTTTAATCTGCCGGGGTGGCTGGCAGCGAGGGGCTCCTCTTTCTCAGCCCCGAGGGTCCCGGCTCACGGTGGTGCCTGCTTTGCTTTGATCCCGTACAGTTACACTTCCAGTCTCACAATCTAATAAAAGTCGCGTGATCAAATTCCAGGTCATTACTCAAGGAAAGAGACCCCTCCACGGCCGGCAGCAAGAGCTTCAAACCAATTAAAGCGAGCCTAGTGCTCCTGCCTGCTGCCTGCCATGCACAGGTCTCGGCGGGCCCGGGCTTGCAATAAGCAAGATGCAAAAATGTTAATGGAAGCGCTTAAAGGCCATACCAGGGGGATTCTTGTAAATAAGGGCACTCGGCAAGGAGGGGGCAGCTTCTCAGGCTCGGCCGCAAGGCAGCACCGATAAAAGGCAGCTCTGAGCTCTGAATCAGTCTAGGGCAGGCTTCCGGGAGAAAAGCTCGAGTGTTTCCTCCTAAAACCCTTGGCGAGCACCCCTGCCTGCGGGCAGCTGGGACAGCAGCTGCAGCTTGGAGGAGGAGGGGAGCAAGGGACCAGGCTGCCAGGGTCTTTGGCCCTGGGTCTGCTCTCCTGCCCCCTCCCAGGACCGCTGGCATGGGGACAAATCTCGCCATGGGAGAGGGCTTGGTGACAGTCAATACTCAAGGGGCAAGGTCCTTGGCACCGGCACAGGGAATCCCAGCCCAGCTCCAAACAAGCACACCACGGTCCACCTGCCACCCGCGTCTCCCAGCACTCGCAGGTGCAGACATGCACGTTTCAGATGTTAAATACCAAATAAAATCACCGTAACCAAGCCGGAATCGACTCCGGTGGGAGTCGATATAGACATTTAGCACCACAGCTGGGTATCGCCGGCTCCCCACACCACTGCTGTCAGCGTCGATATGTCGATGCAGGTATCCCGCAGGGAGGGGGCAGAGCCCGGGCGGCACGGTGGGGACGGCATCGACAGGCAGGGGGCTGGAGCCAGCAAGGAGCCCCAGGGACCTGGGGACAGAGAGCTCAGGGGCTGGGCAAGGCAGCCCGTGCTTGTGGGTAGCAACGGGGTGAAGGGAGGACAAGTCTCTAGGGAGGCGCTGGGTACCTGCTTTGACATGGGCAGTGCAGGCAGGTCCCCAACGGCTGCTGAGGATCCTGGCGACACAGCAGGCACCAGCCAGGGCTGCCAGAGCAACAAAATCCCACCAGGCTCCTGCCTGGATTGCACCACTGCCGAGGCCCTGCCCCAAGAGGCGCAGGCAGCGAACACCCAGCAGCGAAGGCAGAGGGGCACCTGGGCAGGGGGAGTCGGGCCAAGCCTCAAGCACAGCATCATCAGATCAAGTTTTGCGAGTGCATGCTAACAGGGCTCTGCCAGCCCACGGCTCAGGAGGGCCCGACTCCTGCACCCCCAGGCAGAGACCATTGCCATGGGACAAAGCCTGAGCCGCTGGGCTGAGGACGGCTGGGCAGGAGCTGGAGCTGCACGTTGCTCAGCCGCAAGCACGCGTGTGCCCACCGGCGCGTGGTGGGGTGGGGGCTCAGACAAGGCAGCACCAACGGCCCACTGAAACACCCGGGAAAGGATGTCACCAGAGACACCTGTAACGTGCCACAGGCTCTGCTACGCATGGAGGAGGGAGGGGCTTTGCCTGCCCTGTCCGCTCTGCCCAGCCTATGCACAGGCTCTCAGTTGCCTGTTTGGAAGCAGCAGCAGCTTTTTGCTCAGCCCAGCTCGTCCCAGGCAGAGGGAACACCAGCACCCCAGGGCTGGCACTGCTGCAGGGAAGAGCACGGCGTAGCACGCTGCACCTCGCAGCAGCCAAGCGCACAGACCCGCAACGGCAGGAGGACGGACGACGTACAGAAAGGCAGCTCCCTGCCATGCCGCCCAGGCTTCCCGCCTGCAGCAGGGCTGTGGCAGCACACCGGTCCCCTCCTGCCTGTCAGAGCCTCGGGAGTGCCCGGGTGGCCGCTGCCGGCTCTGGGAGCTGGCGTTATTCCCAGGTGGAGTCACAAAGCACCCAGGGCCACAGGCACCATGCAGCTGGGATTTCAACTGATGCTCCTGCCCCTCATACTGGTGCAGAGAGCAGAGTGGGGCAGCAGCCTTTGGAAAGCTCCCCCCCCCCGAGCCCCCACCTCACCAGGGGTCACGCCATGCTTGCCAGAGCAAACAGGGCTGTGCGTAAGTACACCCATGGCCCTGCTGCCTTCCCCTCTGGCGGGGGGGGCGGCACTCCATTACGGAGAGAGCTCGCGCCGCGTCGCAGTTCCGTTTAGCTTGCAGAAAAAGCAGCCTCAGAGGAGAAACGCACCCCGGCACTGCCCGGCGCTCGGCTCGGGATGATGGACGATTATGGACCATCTGCACTTTCAGGAGGGGATAGATTTATGAGCGGCACAGACATAGAAGAGTGTCCATTACTATAACTCACTGGCCTCTTCAGAGATATTGTAATCAGGGCCCCCTGCCGCTGCAGCGGGAAAGTCCAGGTTAAGCGCTAGCAGGAAGGAAAATCAATTATGTTTTTTTAATACAGTGCTGGCAGTGGGCAGGGGAGGGCAGCCCAGGGACCCCCATGCAGCGTGGGGCGGGTTGTTCCTTCCCTCCTAAATCACGGCTGACGGCAGGGCTGCTCGCACTCCATTACGGAGAGAGCTCGCGCCGCGTCGCAGTTCCGTTTAGCTTGCAGAAAAAGCAGCCTCAGAGGAGAAACGCACCCCGGCACTGCCCGGCGCTCGGCTCGGGATGATGGACGATTATGGACCATCTGCACTTTCAGGAGGGGATAGATTTATGAGCGGCACAGACAGCTAGAAGAGTGTCCATTACTATAACTCACTGGCCTCTTCAGAGATATTGTAATCAGGGCCCTCTGCCGCTGCAGCGGGAAAGTCCAGGTTAAGCGCTAGCAGGAAGGAAAATCAATTATGTTTTTTTAATACAGTGCTGGCAGTGGGCAGGGGAGGGCAGCCCAGGGACCCCCATGCAGCGTGGGGCGGGGGGCTCTACCGGCAGAGCGAGGCTGTGCTGCCGGAGCGTGGCACCGAGGACCAGGGGCCCCAGCTGCCCTGGCCCCACTAACACGTGCTCGAGCGGCCGTGGGCAAACTGCTGGGGCTCCTCACGGCCCCACTCATCCACCCGTGATGGGGACAGCGGCATTGGCTTCGCTTTGCCGGAAAGGGCTGTGCAGATCCCTCCAGGCTGCAAGTGCTGGCGAGGCTGATCCGTCCCGCAGACATGCCAATGAGCGGGAGCCGGCAGCACACGAAGCATGGCAGCAGCGGCTCAGCCAACAAAACACCACGGCTCCCCTCTGCCGTGAGCCCAGCCGGCACAGTGCCCCGCTCCCCGCGGCAAAGGGTAGGGGGGCAGCTCCCACCTCCTCATCCTGTGTGCACCGGCCCGCTGGAGCTGGGACCTGCACCAAGAGCCTGAGCAGGACCAGGCTTTGGGAGCCAAGCAGAGACGGGTACGATGCGACAGCCCCGGCAGCCCCCTCGTCTCGAGGGGTCTCAGCTGTGACTTACAGAGGGCCTGGGGCCACCCGCCCCGCCCCGGCAGCAGCATCCATGGTCACCTTCTGCTTTAACTGGGGACAGCACAAGGAAGGGGGCCGGGGAACCAGCCCCTGTACACGAATGCAGAGGAGCCTCAGGGGAACAAACCAGTAATTTCAGATAACCACGGTCACACAGTCCGTAGGGGCCTTGAGAATCGCCCTCCCGATGGGTCTGTTGGGGGGCTCCTGCCATGGCTGGGGGGGGCACAGGAGCCACACTTCCCCCATGTCCCCTTGGCAGCCAAGAGCTCCCTGATCAATGCATCCTGCACAGCAGCCAACACCATTATTTTTTACACAACAGAAGTTGAAAAAAAGACAAAATCATTACTTAGGAGTGCGTGAGCAAGAACTGCTCAGAGAAGCAGCCGAGCCCATCTCTCCTGCCCAGCCCCCCCCCACCGCTGGCGGGGAGTGGCTGGGAAGGCAGCGGGGTCCCACAGAGGGGATGCTCCGCTTCTGCTCCCGGTGACCAGCGAAGGTGAGGTCTGGAGCACGCGGTCAGGTCCTGCACCCCTTTGGAGGATCCAGCCCCAGCAAGGAAAAAGATGCAGATGGGATACGTGAGCATGGCAGCACGTGCCTCCTCCGCACCCCAGCGCCCACCCGGGCACGCAGCCCGCCACAGCCCCCCCCCCGCCCCCCCCCGGGCACGCACCCCGCCACAGAGAGCTGCAGCTCAGAAGAAAAAAGCTTTGCAAAACCCATATCCAACATGAAAAGCGATTTCCCCAACTGGTTTTTGCATCTGCAGAGCAGCTCTCCACCAGGAGCCGTGGGCAGCCGAGCACGGGGGGGGTGGGGATGGCTCGCTACCGTTCGGGTTGCTTTCAGCTCCTGTTCCAAGACACAGCGAGAAAGGCTGAGCCTCTCGTTCCAGAGGAGCTGGTGAGCACCAAGTCAGCGCCATCCCTGGGACCGCCGAGGAGAGCTGCCCACAGCCCTGCCCAGCAGAAAACCGGGATCTGAAAGTGCCCCCCCACCTGCCCTGCGGCTTGCAGCAGATGCCCACGGCATGGGGGAGGCTGGCGCGCTCCTCCTGCGGACAGGACACCAACTCATGTGCGTGCATCCGCCCCCAGGGACGGAGACAGGTCCCGACTCAGGTGGCCCCAGGGGAGAAAACCCCCTGCGCCCCACAGCTGGCTCCAGCTGGGACCCACGTTTCCGTGCACACACTCCATCACACGCGCTCCCGGGAATGGCAAGCACCAGCCCTGCAGCCCCACGGGCCGTGGAGGAGGCTCGCTGGCAAGCTCCCGCAGGTGTTTCCGTACTGGTTACGCTGCCCCTAAGCACCACAGTTCCCAGACACCTGCACCGCTTCACTTCAACAGCCCCAACCCTCTCTCCCTGCTGCCCAGGGACCCGTGCCAGCTGCAGAGGATGGCACTGCAGCCTCCTCCGTGTTTTCCCTTACTGGCACCCACTGCTTCCACCAAGAAGAGGTCTCTACCAGCAAGACCAAGCGTGCAGCAGCCGCACGCTCAGCGCCGGCCAGCACGTGTCCTGGGAGCGAGTGGGGTCGAAGGAGGCAGCAGATGGGATCTCTGAGTGGCAGAGGCAAGGAAGAGAGAGATACACATTGAATAACAATGGTGAATTCCCCTGAGCTTTGGTGTTTTTAATGGTGGATTAGACTGTCAGGCAGCTTTTTATTACACCATTTAATTGCTAAGTGCTCGTATTTCAAGGTTCCTGCCTCCCGCTCTGTGGGGAGGTGCGGGGCAGGGGGCTGCTCCCGCTCCCCATGGGGTCCAGCCTTGGAAACCCAGGGAAGAGCAGAGGAACTTTTCAAAGGAGGTTTGCACACAGTTTACACAGAATCTGCCAAATGTGGGATTATGGCGCATAAATCTGCACAAACTTCCCCTTCTGCAGCCTTTGAACGTGTGGCTTTTGAATGAAATGCTTCTTGTGTTGTCTGTGGCCTGCTGTTCAGAGACACGGAGGGACCTCCACAAAGCCGCAGCCCTGCAGTCGCTTTCCGAGGAGCCTTGCTTTTGTTTTTCTTAAATTGGGTGGAGAGAAGGAAAGGCAAACATTCCCGAAAGTTAAAGGCAGATGAAGCCGGCGGGAGCCCGGCACTGCGCAGTGAGCTCTGCACGAGCCTCGCCACCACCGCACGCCCTCGGGCAAAGCAACCGGGCAGCCAGCGGCTCTGGTTGCCCCCGGACTCCGACTGCCCACCGGCGTGGAGGGGGCCTGATCCTGCCCCTGTCATCTGGAGGAGGCAGGAGGGCCACGGGAGGAGCTGAGCATGTGGTGCCCCAGCACGCATCTCCCAGCCTCAGGGCCGGGGCAGCCAGCACCAACCTTGACCTGCTGGCGCTCACGGCTCCAAGGACCATTGACGCCGTTTCCTTTCCTCCTCCCACTCCACCAGCTGCTGCTGCACCCACGGAGCCCTCTTCTTCCTCCTCCTCCTCCCCCCCCCAGGCTTGCACCCACAGTGGAAGCAGCGTTTTCCCCAGGGGAACAATCTTTCACCACTGGCTCCTCGCAGAGGCCGGGCAGAAGCAGCCGCCCGCTGCTGAGCTCCCTGCACCCAGAGCTGCCGCTGAGCCCCCCCCCGAAGGGGGCCGGGCCGGGCCAGGGGCTGCAGGTTGCGCGGCCGCTCTGAGCCCCTGGCGTTCCCCGGGCAGGGAAAGCTCTGCGACACTTCCCTTACTGGACTGCAGAGAATTTCAGAGAGATTGTGGGGAGATGGAATAACAACTCTGCAATGGCATTTCCAAACGGCATTAATACCCATCACACCACCTCTTCTGACACCCCCACCCCAATCTGGCAGAGAGCTTTGTTTATTAAACATTTACTCTGTTTGCACCGTGTTTCTGCAGCCTCACGCAGCCCACGCCAGTTTAAGGGTGGGCACATGCGGCGACCACCCAACTCCAGGGCACTGCAGACCCCTCCACTGCCTGTCCCTGTGCCGGGGCAGGGATGGAGCGGCTGGTCCCCCCAGGGGGACACGCCAGCACTCCGGCAACTCTCAGAGGAGCACATTAGCACCAGGAGCCAGGCTCCCCGGCGGGGAGCTATGTGGGACCCAAAGAAAGGGTTTCCCCCTGAAGCCCTGCTGCCCCGACCCCCAGACGCACTGGGGCACGGAGGAAACCACCGCACATAGAGATGGGGACTGTCCTCCCACGCCGGCGGGGACGGGGCACTCTGACAGGCGTCACAGGGGCCGTTGCACCACGGCCTGACCTCCTGAAGGAACACTGCGATAACCCTGAGTGCAACCAGCAGCCACGCATGTCTGCGGAAAGCAAGGAAGAGGCTGCAGAAGGGAAGACACCTTTAAATAACACTCCAAAACATGGAAATGTCATCTTTGAAGACACTCTTTATGATCACAGCCTTCATAATTCGCTACTTGTTCTCAAAACCAATATATTTGAGAGGTATTTCGTACTGAGAAATGCAATAGCAGGAGACGTCCCTCTGATGCCAGCAGCACCCCAAGGTCCTCTCTTTATGCCGGCGCACCCCCTCCAGCTGCCTTCAGCAAGGCCAGGGCTGTGGGGTTGAGCCCACCTCCACTCTCCGGATCCCGGGCAGGTCAGTGCTGCGGGGCCACGGTGGTGGGGACAGCCCGGCAGCTCTGCCGCTGGCACTGGTGGTGAAGCCCTGGCAAACCCACAGGCAGAGAATTGATAGTGAGGAAAGACGGTGCACGAGAGGAGCTTGCCCACAGCTACACCCAGCTCAGCCCCGAGCCTCAGCATCCTGACACGGCTCTGCGGGAACTGCAAAAGACGGGGCTTTTAGGGCCAGAGAAACTGTAGGAAACCCCGCAGGGGAGATCCCAAAGAACCACAGACATTTCACAGCCAGGAGAAGCGCTCCAGGTTACAGATCATGTCTGCCTCCCCGCTCCCCCCAGCAGTATGGACCGCTGCAGCTGGGACCCCACTCTGAAGGCATCCCAGGCAGGGCTGGGAGCATCTCTGCAGCTCCTCAATCCCCTCCGTCTGCCCCAGGCCAGGGGCTGCAGAGATGCTCCCAGCCCTGCCTGTGCCACCTCTCCCCATGGAGGTGTGTGGCCAGGAGTGGAACCGGCTCAGCCTGTCCCACCTCCCCTCTCTCCCAAGGGGCCAGAAGCATCCCTGCAGGTGGCTTCCCCTTCCCACCCTGCCGCTCGCCTCCCCAGCCCGTCACGCAGGATTAGATGTAATGAAAACCATGTGCTTTTCTAACCTCATTGTGCATCTCGTGTTTAGGGCCCTTGCTTTATCAGTTTTTATTCCGTGTAATATTCATCACACTGGTTTATTTATGGGCCCCCTCCTCAGGAAGGTATTTTTCAGGCCTGGTGAATAAAACATAAGCCTTTGCTGCTTGTCAGAGTGAATGCGGCTCCTCTGATGTCAGCCTGACTAACGGCCTTTAGTTTTCTCCAATGACTGCACTTTGAGAGAAATTTATTTGTATTTGAGTTTGCGTTGGTCGGGGAGATGTGAATTCTTTTCCCTTCAGAATAAATGAAACTTCAGCTTTATGGCAAGGGGTGGGAGCGGGACGGGCAGGCGCGGACCCGAGCCCTGAGGGACAGCACGGGAGCGGGACCCCAGTGCACGCAGCCTCTTCTGGACCCCCTCCAGCAGCCGTCCCACAGACGGGAGGGATGCAGGACAGGCCGGGCAGGGCTGAAGCAGCGAGCCTGGCTATTAGCGCTGCCCCGCCACTGGAAAAGCTCCCATCTGGAGCCCAGACCATGCTGCTCAGCTTCCCCCACGCTGCTGTGGAGCCCAGACCCCTCTCCATGGCACCTCCGCACGCAAAACTTCCCCCTCCTTTGAGCTCCCCCAGGAGCTCTGCACCCAGCGCTGGGTGCTCCCCAGGCTCAAAGCAAAATCAAAAGGAGCTCCTTTCCTGCGACAGCATCTCCACCCTGGAGGCAAGAAACACACGACACACGGGCCACACTCTCAGAAACATGCGTTCAGCATCAGAAAAGATGATTTCCTGGATTGTACCTGCCCTGCATGCTCCTGGCTCACTGGAAAAGCTCCCATCTGGAGCCCAGACCATGCTGCTCAGCTTCCCCCACGCTGCTGTGGAGCCCAGACCCCTCTCCATGGCACCTCCGCACGCAAAACTTCCCTCCTTTGGGAGCTCCCCCAGGAGCTCTGCACCCAGCGCTGGGTGCTCCCCAGGCTCAAAGCAAAATCAAAAGAGGCAAAGAGCTCCTTTCCTGCGACAGCATCTCCACCCTGGAGGCAAGAAACACACGTTGCCTCGGCCACACTCTCAGAAACATGCGTTCAGCATCAGAAAAGATGATTTCCTGGATTGTAGCTGCCCTGCCTGCTCCTGGCTGCAGGCAGGGACGACAGGCACACACTTGCAAGTGGAGCAATTAAACCCTTTCAAGCTGGCTGCTGCAATTTCCCTGCGCTTGGGCAATGCCTCGAGTTCACAACCGACTCAGTTTACTGGCAGGTAAGCAGCGGGGTTTGGTGTCCCCCCCCCGCCACATGCCTGGGGACGGTGAATACCACCACGCGCACTCCGTGCCGGCAGCATTTTATACCCACTCTGCAGATAACAAGACAAATCATGCCCAAGAAGCCGTCATCTCACACCAGCAGCACGAGCTGCTGTGGGTAGTTCAGCAGCATTAAGCGAAAGGAGGCAGAATCCTCCTTTGCAGCAGAGACCATCGCAAACAGTCACAGCAAACACCAGCAACAGGCTGCAGCCTCTGCGACCTGTTGAGCATCCCCGCAGGGGCAGGACCTCCTGCCCACGTTACAGCTGAGCCTCTCCCTGCTGCCCTGCTCATCCGCTCCCGCAGGGAAAGCACATTCAAAGCGTACCACCAAGGCTGTCTCGCTACACAGAGAAGCGATCACCGGTGTACCCTCGAAGCCGAGGTGCCTTTACACCCTCCCACCCGCTCAGCACCACATACCCACGGACACCTCTCCCCTCACAGGGACGCGGTGGTGGGCAGACACGCGCACCTGCACGCTGCCGGCACCGACACGCATCTCTGCACCCACGTGCGGCTGAAGGCCGGTGCCGGCCCATGCACACGCGCAGCCCCGCATGGCACGTGGCGCAGCGCGGCAGAGCCAGGCGGTCTCCACCACACCGTGAGGCAAACCCTTCCCTTTGCCGGTTAAGGAATTCCTGGCTGTGACCCAAAACTCCTATTAACAAATCAAACTATAAAAACCAGCAGAAGCAGCCAGGAGATTTCCCTCCATCATCTGCTAATTTATAGGGTTACTGGTGTCAGCAGTTTAAAAGAAGCAAAATTCTATCAAAGATCCACTAAAACCCAGCACTGTGCGCTTTAAAACAATCACAAACGTTCATCTGAAAAGACTGCTTGGGATATAATTCCTTGATGTTTAATTATTAATATTCCAGGCAAACTAGTTAAATTCTACTGAAGAGAAGCAGCAATCAGAGTTAAAAATTAGTTGAAGGAGTATCATAAATCATTCTGGGGAGTATTTTGCAGAAGTGCCACTGGAGCTGCTTGTGCCGAAAAGGAAGAGAGGGTCTGCCCTGCTCTGGCAAACTCGGAAGGGAGGAGAGGGAACCGGCTGCACACGATGCCCCTGAGACATGGAAAGGCTACAGAGCATTTTCCAAAGCAACGCGGAGCCCAGCTCCCCGGACAGACAGGGAGCGAGCACAGGGACTAGCGCAGCGGCTCCATCTATCACAGGAGGTGGCTGCTGCTCTGACCTCCCCGGTTGGTCTTGGCAGCAGCTCTCCTGCACTGTTGCGCTCTGCCATCAGCAGCCCGGCGCGCGTCGTGGCTTTGCTCAGTCTATACGCTGACTCGTTTGTCAATACATCTCTCTGACGCTGATTGATGTGCCTCATCGCCCTCAGTACCAGATAAGCTCCTCTTAACACAGGCGTTTCAGTAGCCCATAATATTTGGAGACATCCCGCTGGCCTTCCAGACCCCACCTGCCCCTGTCTCCCTGCCCGCTCAGCACCCCCAAACCCAGCGCGTGGGATCCTGGGGCTCATCGTGACACAAAGCCAAAGCCAGCGCTTGGTGTCCAAATGCAGATCTCGGGGTGATGCCCAAAACTCCCCCCCCATGCTCTGAACAAAGCCCCCCACCTTCCCTCTGCGGGGTCAGCCCCAGCACTGACACCACCGCACACCACCTCCACGCCCGTGTGTCCTGGTGCAGCCGCCCTCCCAAGCACAGCGGCCGCCCTCCCCGGCGCCGTGGCTGCCTGCCCGCTCCTCCCCTCCACCGGCACCATCCCTGCCACAGGCTCCTCAGACAGGGCTCTGCACCACCTGTGTTACCTGGGGGGGGATCCAACAGCCTCATTACCGGTGGTCATTCCACCTGCTGTCTCCTAACCGGCCACCCCAGCTCACCCACAGCCTCTGCCAGGCACCCACTTCCCCTCTCCGGAGCAGACCAAGCCCCCAGCCCTGCAGGCAGCGCAGCACCTGCTGCCTGTACAGATTCTGGGTTCAAATCTGTGCTTTTCTACTTTTTTTTCAGCTTCCAATTTCTTTTCCAATATGCTTTCAGAAATCCCTCCAAATCCCCTCGGCACAGCTCGGGGGGGAAGACGACAGACAGCTCTGCTGAGCCAACCTCCTGCATCTTACTGGATTCACAGGAACCACATACTGGGGTCTCCCGGTTCCCAGATCACGCACTTTTCTTCCCCTTCTCCTCTCCTCTCCCTTCTTTGCAATTTTGTTTTACTTATTTAGCAGAAAATGAGAGAAGCCAAGGCTTCTTGCTGCTTCATCTTGATTCAGTCAGTTTTATATCTCACAAATGCACATGCAGATTTCTCTGCTTCTTTATTTGTTCATTAAGACTTCAATAAAAATGTTATAAAAATGCCCTTTTTTGTTGTTAATTGCAATTTCTGTTTTAATATGCAAGTTGTGCCAGCTCTCCTCAGAGACTCCCCAAGCCTCTCTGTAAATAATACAGCTGCCCCAGCCTAATGTGCGCTGCCTACTGCGCATTTACACGGCTATCAAAGCCCAGCCGGGGCGGCAGCCACGGCGCCTCCTCCAGACTGGCTTCTCCTCTGCCACCCCCAGCGCAGGGCGTTCAGCAAAGAGCTCCTGCTGCCGCGCTCGCCGGAGGCATCGCTGCCCCTGCCACACATTCCATGCAGGGGACCCCAAACACCGAGCAGCAGGGCAGGATCGGCTGCTCCGAGAGACCACCCCCAAGCCCACAGCATCCTGGTCCAGCCCTGCGGGTTCCCCGGCATTGCAGGCAGCAGCACAGCCTCCCGAAGCAGCCTCGGCCAGGAGAGCAAGGAAAGCACCGCTGCAAGGTGCCACGGGCACCGGATCAGGCCAGAAGCGAGCTCTGCTGAGTCTGCAAACGCTCCGCTGCCCGCGGGGTCACCCAGCGAGGGGCAAGGAAGATTTCCAGCCTGTGTGGATGTCACCTGGGAGGTCGGTGCTGTGTTTCCAAGGGCTGAACCTGCCCGCAGGGACTCTGCTGAAACCTGGGAAGACGCCAGGGATGCAGGCAGCCCGTTCATCTCCGGGTTGCTATAAGGCTTTATAGATTGCGGTGCCACCATTCAGCGATTCCCCAGCACTTTGAAAGGCCTTATTATCACTTGCCTGTGTCTTTGTGCAATGCAAGTCATTTTGCTCTGATGTTTCCCATATTGAGTGTCTGCCTCAGGCTGAAATTTTGAGGGAAGTTTTAGCAAGAACGGTTCAAACATTTCCGAGAACAAGGCTGTGGAAAAATGCTGTTTTGACACATTAAAAAAAAAAAATGTTCTACAACTCTAACGCTCAAAATCCTCACCACCTTCCTGTGGCCCAGCGAGCAGCCTAGAGCAGGGCAGGAGGCAGCGGGTGCCCCCGGTTCCTGCACCCCAACAAGCCCCTGCCTGCCTGAAGCTCCAGCGCTACACACCACTACGCACGCAGCAGCCATTGCTTCTCCTGCAATAAGTTAGGAAATAAGTCAAGAAAACGCTGAAGCTGCAAAGCACCAGGGCACAGCCCAGCCCCTGCGCTCCCACCTCCCCAGCCGCTCTGTGCGAGAGGGTCCGATCCTGCAGCAGGGCAGCCGATTACACATCGCATCCCTTCTGGTACATATAAAGTGCACAGTGTAACAGCACTTTCACCCCGAGCCAGACCTGCCACAGAGGTGGCAGCCCCTCCGTGGCCGGGACATCCCCAGGGAGCAGAGATCAGCTTCCCAGCGGCCCGACTGCCTAATACAAGGAAGTTATTTACACCCGACCCAAGGCGGCAGAGCCTGGCACAGGGGCTGGGAACACGCCGCTTGTGCTTAAGTAACATAAGTGCCCCTCAATAGCAACCTATGATAATCAAATGAAATAAGGAGGGGCATGGCCATCAAACACAGGAAAATGAAGCTGTTAGAGACTCAAACTCATTAAATGGCTGTGATAACACTTTATTTTAATGGTACATTTAATTCATACTTAATTCCAGGGGAGCTCTGACAGAAGCCCCTATGGCATCCACACGAAGAGCAGATAAATGGGTTATACTTAGTGCTGAGACAATGAGCACCCGACCGACAACTCCAGCATGGTCACACATGAGAAATGTGTTAACAGAAAATATATCCTGTGACGTATATCACTGGCATATTTGATAACACATCCTCAAGAAACAGATTCAAAGGGACAGATAGCTCTTCAGTGCCCTGACAATGGGGATTAGCAGGTACGTGCAGGGTCTACGCCTGCAATTTCTACCTGCTCTCACGCCTGCAAAATTCACAAGTGCGAGGAAGAGCAGGAAAGCAGGGGGGCACAAAGGGACCACGGGCTGGAACAGCAGCAGCCTCACAGCAGCGGAGCGGGTGCTTGCTTGCAAAAGAAGAATTCGGTAACTGGCAGCCAGAAACTCCAACTTCTGGAGTGAAAACAGCTCCTGCCAGCGCTGCTGCAGCAGCAAAACGCAGCAAAATGAACCCAGAAATTAGCTTGGCGTAACTACCTCTAACAGCCTACCAGTCAGCAGTAAAATCAACTTTCTGGTTGCTAATTCTGGATGATTGAACTGCGCAAAGCTTAAGATTTCTTTATGCCATCATTTTTTCACTCTAAAAAAACCTCAAGAAAACGTTGGGCTCTCATGGCAAATGCCAGTTTTGGAAGCGAGCTGCTCTTGTGTATCATATTGTTCTGGTACCGCATCACAATCTATCAAAGTCGGAGTCCCCAGAGCAAAGGAAATCAAAACATCATGAATAAAGTGTAACTTTAAAACTCCAGTAGTCTGACAGTGTTAGACTAAAGCCTCCTAACATGCAGCGTTGTATTGATGCTTTCCCCTAATAAAGTCAATGCTGGCCTAGCTTCACTGCCTACAGCGCATTTGCTCAATTAGAGGAGAACAAATAAGGCAACAAGCCAAGATGGAAGTGGTAAACACTGCACCGAGCTCGCAGGGGCTGCTGCACCCAAACCGCGGGCAGCTGCAGGTGCTCACTTTGAACTGCTCTGCCTGCACGCTGCTGGCCCCGGGACTGAGATGAGGGATGTCCACATCTCTTCCCTTGATCCTCCTGCCCCAATGCAGCTGGGTCTGTGGGGCTGAGCACCCACCCAAGTGGGTGCAGCACCTGCCATGGGACCCCGCAGCTCAGGGCAAAGATGATGCTGTGGTATGTTATCCAGACGTGGCATTAGCTCTGCAGCCGCTTCAGGACCTCCCCCTCCCCAAATTGGGGCCACCACTCATTGGGACGGGGATGCAAACCCATGCAAACGCAGCACAGGTTTTCACTGCTGTCCCTCCCAGCCTTGCACAATCACCCGAGTCCTGTTTGCACACAAGCTGCTAGCACTGCTTTTAAGCGCGGTGCGTACAGCACTCAGCTCCCTTCTGCTGCCGGAGCCTGTGTGCCGGAGCCTGCTGGGGGCCCGCCAGTGTTCCCAGCACCCCGTGCGGCAGCACGCTCCGGGTCTCCTCGGGGCTGTCCCGCTGCATGGGCTCACCGCATCTCTCCCCCAGAGCAGACGGATCACTCTGATCCTCCCCGATGTCTCCAGCAGGCAGAGGCACCCTGACTGCGGTGGGCAGCAGTGTTTTCTTGCCCTCACGCGGTGCCTCTGGCTCTCGGTTAGCATTTTAAAGGCAATTAGAACAGCCTGAGCTGTAAGATTTGTCAGCTCTGGCTCGAGCAGCCAGGCAGCACAGGAAGGTCACGCTGTCACACCTCTGCCGCTGTTCAAGTTGTACACCTCAGTGCAGGGGCCAGAGGAGAGCCCCGGGGAACCGAGTGAGAGGGAAGAGGCAGATCAATACCCAATTCACCTGCGCAGCCCTGGGGAGATGGGCAGGTGGAAATGTATGCTGCTGCAGCATCACGAGCAGCCAAGGATGCCCAGGCTGCAGCAACACAAGCTGGCCAAGCGCCCGGCCCCACTGGGAAGGCACCGAGGGGCCCCCTGGGACCAATCTGCCCAGTGCACCCTGGAGCTGCCAGAGCAGGGCTCAGCCCAGCCACCTCCCACAGCCAAAACTGAGCATCCCCCAGCGGATCCCCATCCTCCTGCTGCCATCTGTGCCAGCACCAACTGCTGCCATTTGGAGCACAGGACAGAGGTACCCAAAGGAAAACTCCCCCTGCCAAGAAGAGCGAGCAGGAGAGCCAGGCAGCCGCGGGGCAGGAGAGCTCGGTGCACAGTTAACTGGATGGAGCCGGGCCGGTCAACGCAGAAAACAGCAGGAAATATGGGCACATGTAGCAGGAGCTGCAGCAGGTCTAGGGGGAGCCAGGCAGATGGCAATGGCAGGCAGGAGGGGGGAACAGAGACAAAAGACCAAGGCAAAAGGGACTACGAAGGGCAGAGAGGAGAGGGGCTGTGGGCAGGACTGGCCACCTGGCGCTCTGGACCAGGAAACGCAATTTACACCAGCCCTGTTGCTCACTCCCCGGCCCGTCTCCACAAGGGAAGGGCAAGTGCTGCAAGGCTCTTCCCCAGGAGGGCTGGCAGGAGACCTTTACTGCCCAGGAGCAACCAGCAAAGGCCATGCTGCTGCCCCGCCAGCCCGGGGCACCAGTGCAGAGCTCGTGCCAGGCACCACGAACAGCCCATCAGCACAGAGAGCACAGGAATTAAAAAGCCTCCTGCGTGGCCAAGTCCATCACCTCTCAGAGCGGCTCTTCTGGGCTGGCAAGTGGAAGAGCGAGGCTGTAATAGAAAATCTCCCCATGGCTCCATCCAGCCTAAGAAGAATTACATCAGAGCAGCCAAAATCCCTCAGTGCCAAGCGCTCCCAGCCTCGCCACCAGTGCTGAGCCCAGGGAGAAGTGCAGGCAGGGTGCGCAGGCAGGGTGCGTGGGCAGCTCATGGCACCACGGGCTTTGCCAACACCAAGACCTCAGAGACCTCCCCCTGCCGAGGGCAGCGTCGAGTGCTGCAGGAACTGGCATGCTCCCAGCGAGGTTGACGTGAACCCAGGTAGGGAGAGGATGGGGCTCGGCTCAGCCGGTGGCCCACATCAAACTGGCCCACAACTCTGAGCGGAGTCGGGACCCAGCGCTGCCGGCAGCACTGCCTGCCACACCGCAAAGGCAGAAGGGCCCTGGCCAGAGCCCAGCCCCGGCGAGCTGCAGCATCGGCTGAACCCCAGACTCCTCACCCATGCTGCCTCCCTCTGCCGGGCTCCCACTGCCGGGGCTGAAAGGCACGCGATGCCCTGGCTCCAGCACACAGAGCTCCCACGATTCCCCCTAACCCCCTTCTCACTGTGAGGGCCTTTCTCTGCTCCCATCTGAGGAGGCACACAGGCATTTCTTTTTTTTGCACGTTTTAAAGCTCTGTCACATCCCACTGAGCTCCTTCTCTCACCACCAGCTCTAAATCCACAACCCCGACTGAGGGATTTCCACCCGGCCACCGCCAGCGCAGCGGGGAGGGATTACGGCACCTCAGCTCAGCAATAATCCTCTGCCTTATCAGTGCAGGGAGCAGCCGGCAAGAAGGACAGCTGGAGCTCGCAGGGACCCCGATGCCAGCACTGCCCGCCCCAGCTCCCAGCAGCGGGAGGGAGCTCCTGCCCGGACGGAGGGTGCCGATCCTGCTCCGGCCACTGCACCAAACCCATCCACCAGCAAAGACTCTTTTCAAACAATCGCAGCCCTGTAGGTCAGGGCTTTAACCCCAGGAGATCCGGGCTGGTGGAGCGAGGGGACAGCCCCTGGGCGAGGGGACCAAGCAGGTGCAGGGCTGCCTTCTGCATTGATACAGTTAGTTAAAGCAGTTAAACCACAACTCAAAGTCAGTGCTAAATGAGTAGTGTTTGCTATGACAGACCCTCCTTGCCTCTGCGCTCTTGTCACACCTGTCAGGCACTCACACTCCCCTTACTCCTCTTCCCCTCCGCCCCCTCAGCACATCTCATCTCTCCGCTGTCCTGTAAAGCCCCCTGCCTACCCTGCCCTACTGCTGGGAACGTGCAGGGCACCAGTACAGCAGAAGGATTTAATTGCATGTCAAAATTAAATCTCTTTTGATGAAGAACAATTCAACTACGGCTCTGCCTAATCAAATTAACAAAGTCTTTTTTGATTTTTCAATTATCTTCTTCACTGGAACACTTTATCCGGTGCTCCTGCGATACAGCTGACAAGCCCCGACTAACAATTGAGGTGTTTTGCTGCGTTTCAGCAAGGCAGGGCGACCACGGGAACCCTCCTCCGCCTGTCCCCCCTCACCGAGCCAGGGAACAACTGGAGCAAACGCACAAGGGTAAGTAACGCCCGCAGCCCCTTGCTGCGGCATGGCTGGACCCCCACCTCCACGGCTGGGGATGGACCAGCTCCTCTCCTCGCCGGGATGCTGCCACAACAGGCCTGGTGGAAGGGCTGCACCAGGACCATCTCACCCACAGCACCCACGCTAGCGCTGCTGTAACACCCTCCTAGAGACTGGAAAGGCTGACAGCCTGAAAACACCCTCACCGTCACCCCAAACCAGGAGCCTGGGGACAGCCAACAGCAAGGCCAGCCCCGCCACACCATGCCCTGCCAGCAGCAACAGGGAGAGGGGACCTGAGGGAGCCCACCCACGAGCTTGGGGGCAGCCGCAGCACCCTCCTCAGGAGGAAACCGTGCAGATGCAAGAACCTGGTGCCTCTTCAGCAGCACCCGTCGCCGCCTGCCTCCCCAGGGCACCCAGACCTGCAGCGCCCACGTGCTCCTCAGCCCACTGGAGCGTGCCAGCTCCCAAGCTGCAGTGACAGGGCTGGAGCTCACCAAAGGGGAGCCCAACAGGACAGAGACTCATCCTGCCAGGGCCCCGCATTCACTGCTGTCCAATTATCACTCAGGCATCACACTTAAAGGTCACTTAAGGAAGAGAATTGACTTGTGTGAAAATGTTAATAGAGAGGCTGGTGCATCCATTACAGGGTGCAGAGTGCCTGCCTGACCCTGGCAGAGGATGCAGCAGCGCCCACAGTGCAGACCAGTGGTGCTGACCGCCCTGCCTGCACCCAGAAGGTGACTGGACCCCATCTCTGAGGGGAGCAGCCAGGCAGGGGGTGAGGAGGGGCAGGAGATGTGCTAGCCTGTCAGACCACAGCAGCGGGCAGCATGCCTGGCAGAGGACGGGCAGATCCTGACAATCTTCAGGCAGACAAGCACTGAGGCTGCCCGGAGCTGCCCAGCCCTGGAGCATGCAGGCCCTGGTGCCTCGAGGGACAGCTCCATCTCCTTCCCCTCCTACCAGGGACATCAACTACCCGGTAAGGATGGAGCTCCCCCTCCTGACAGACCCCAGGGACCTGCAGGAGATAACAGATGGGACCCAGCCCCAGCACCCCAGAAAGGGACACATCCTGCACCCTGGCCAGTGCCAGCTCACCTGAGCACCCCCACGCCAGCGGGGCCGTGCACGCACACCACGGGCCCTGGAGGAGCTCCGAGCTCCCTGCAGCTGGAGAGAGACATTAAGCTGTGATGGCAGGACAAAATGTATTAAAAGATGCTAATTTAATTAAAAGAACACAGCAATGGCTAAATTAGCAAGTGAAGGAGAACACCTATCTGTAATAAGGGCACAAATACAAGAGCAGAAGGATGCAGCAAGGCCCCATGGCAAAGGCACAGGCTGAGCTTCCCCACTGCACGAGGACAGGGTTTGAAGGACCATCTCACCTCCCTGTCTGGCTGCAGATGCTCAGTGCACGCAGGCAAGCGCACAAGACTCTTCCCCCGGATTATCCTCCAACTTGCAGCCTTCTCCCTGCCACCGCAGGCATGCTGGGTAGCCTCCAGCAATTCCTCCTCCTCCCTCGCACCGTTTCTGCTCCCAAACACAGGCTACAGCATCTAATCCTACTGCAAGGTCTCTGGGGCAGGGAAGGGGTTTTCATTGGTACCTTCCACTGCATTTAAACAGCAACTGAGCAGAGATCGGCCTTCTCCCCGCAATGCCGGGGGAGCACGGCCCACGCTGCTGCGAGCGGGGGGGAAGGAGGGAGCCCCTTCCGCAGCTCCTGCGGCCCATCCCCAGTGAGCTTCCCTGGCAGCTGCCCGGAGCGAGCTCCATCCTGCAGCGCTTGCAGAGGTTTGAGCACAGCTTTATTGCCTTTTTCGCTTTATTAAGCTGTTTTCAAGGGAAACCATCTTAATTTGTATCGATCTCCGGTTGAGCGGTGCCCCTGCCTGCGGGCTGGCAGCCACCCCAGCTCGTCCCCATCCTCTCCCCCGGGCCCCTCCGCTCCAC
>NW_008795038.1:180652-200556 GCF_000699145.1 Aptenodytes forsteri
CCCGGTCCCGCCGGAGGGAGCAGCCGCCGCCGCTCGCCACCAGCCAGCCCTCCCCTCCCGGCTGGAGCAGCAGGGGCTGCTGCTAACACCTACCCGGGGGAAACAGCCCGTCCCCTCCGGTCGCAATCTGTCCCCTTCTGTCGCTCAAACAAGCATCCCCTCGCCTGCTCCCAGTGCCGCACGCCGCCCGTCACCAACAGGTCCCAGCACTGAAGTCCACTGATGGCACGTTCCCCCTCCAAGGCCCTGTAGTCCCACGGGTATAGCGTTTGGAGATGGGACACTCCAATGCATACACAACTCCCCATCTCCTGTACCCTTTATAACGGGATCACAACGCGGAGGGATGCGCACACAGCTGCGTGTCAATAATTATGCACGTGCCAGACCTTCTGCAACACAGACCGGAGCGAGAGCACAGCAGGGCTTGCAGGATTCGCAGCAGGCTGCGCACAGGGCCTGGAGGCTGGACTGGTTTAGTGCAAACAGCTGCAGGATCCCCAAAGCCCAAGCCAGTGCCAGCAGCGCTCCCTGGCTGTCCCGGCACAGGAGAGCTGCTCAGACTGCCCGCGCAGAGGAAGAGGGTGCTGAGCAGCGGGGGCAGGCACCCTGAGAGCCCACCCGGTTCTGCAGCACCAGCCTGGTGGCACCAGAACACAGCACAGCCTCAGATGGGACAACATGCCCCCATTTTAGGGCTTTGCTTACCCTTGGGGTGACCTGGACCAGCAGCCCCATCCCTCCTCCTCCTGCTGTCACTGGGTACGGCAACGTGTGCGCAGAGGGGCTGGAGGGACACGTGGACGCCGCTCCTCCAGAACATTGGTTGCTTCCAAAGAGAATATTTGATTCCCTCTTCATGGATGAAGGGATGGGCTCCCATTCCCAGGTCTCTCCACTTCCACTCCCTTTTGTGCATTTTCCAAAGAGGGGTTGATCACATCCTGGCAGATGCTGGGAGCAGACGCCTAATGGAGGCCATCTGCCACATTTCACAGGGAAAATTATTCAAACTCACTAGGACTTTAATTTAATCAGCTGGCACTGAAGTGGGCACTGGGCTTTCATGTGAGCAGGTGTGAGCACAAATCGGCAAAGGCAAGCGTTTCATCTCCGTTCACCGAGCCCACAGAATAAGAGCTAATGGCACTGCGTGGCCAGTGCATCCACTGGCACCTTTCACCAGGGTAAAGGCACAACTCACACCACGTCTCGGGCACTCTGCTACCGAGGAGCATTTCCATTAGGAAAGCTCCTCGAGTAACCCAAGCATTCGGGAACTGCAGCACGTAGGGAAGATTCATTGCAGATGACACGAGACCAGATGGGGCATCAGTTACAAGTGGAAGGAGTCTGCTGGCCTTGCTCACAGGCGCATTCATCCCCACCAGCATCCCTGCAGACCCAGAGTGCTGCTAACCCAAGGCCAACATGTTCAGAGGGAAAGAGCAGGAGGGAGCCGTTCCTGGGGACTCAGCAGCTTCGTTCATAGCGGCTGCTGCACAGAGCTTAGCTGCCTTCCCAGCCCCTTCCCATCCTGGATGAAACCGTCCCACCCTCGTTCCCCCAAATGCTTCCCATATGCGAAGTGACAGATCGATTTACTGCGAAGAGGGGGAAGCGCCAGCCTGGCACTTGGAAAAGGGGACAGGAGGAAAGGTGCCGTCTGTGCTGCATCCTCCGAAATCTCTGCCTTACCCAAACGCGAGGCAACTTCCCTGAGCCCAGCGGCTCTCAGCTCAAACACTCCTGGTGCACACGGTTACCCTCAAGAAGAGATAAAAACGTGTCTGTCAAAGAAAGGAGGCTAACACAACACAGCCTCTGCTCGAGGCATCTGCACAGAGAGCTGGGATCTCTCCAAGCGTATGGTGTCTCCTCACTGCCTCTGTCACAGGCCACAGAGGATGTGCAGGAGCATCCCACCACGGCCACCCCACACACTGTGGGCCCACAAGTGTGCAGTGAGCTCCTGCCATGGGGTAAAAGGTGAAAAGATACAAGTGCAACACAGCACAGAGAGGGAGATGGAGACACAGGTCCTAGAAATGGTTCATTAAAGTCCTCATTTGATCACCATAAGCACAACCCACCTGCACTGCAGAGAAGGACAAAGCCTCCAGCAACGCCCCCCCATCTGATCTAGAGGAAAATTTCTTCCTGACCCCAAATCTGGGCGCACATTTACACCCAAGCCAGTAATTATGTCATATCATGCAAATACAAGGCATTTACCATGTTCTCTCCCATCAATTGTATCACTTTCTCCCCAGCATTACAGCATGTCCAGACTCAACTAAAACATGTTTTATCAAGCATAAGCTCTCAGTGAGGGCCCCATGCAGACACCGCACAGACCCGGGGTGCTCGTGGCCCTGCCACACTGGGCTCTGCTGCACTGTTGGTTAATGCGCAGCTGAACCCCCACGGGCACCAACTCCTGCAACATCAACCCCCCTTTCCTTCTACTAACTTCCACGGCCACTCCAACTGGTATGTTCCTATTGACACACGACATGAACAGCACTATCTGCATTTTGCAGCAGTCACCCAGAAGCCTGGTACTAGATGTACTTCAACTACCGCAGGCAGGTCCGCTGTTCCCCCACAGCATGCCACCGCATGCCCCTCGTCGGCAGGCTGACGCCACAGGATCGCTTGTCTAAGCGGTGCAAGCTCCAAACCTGGGCTGAGCTCCCCTTTCCGGCAGGACGCTGCCACAGGTGGGATGCGGCATGAGCAGCCAGAGCCCATCCCTTCGGCACACACCCCCCCCAGGGCAGCAGGAAGGATCAAACCCAGGTTCTCTCATCCCTAGGGCTCCTGGGAAGCTTCACTCACCTGCCTGCTTAGGACCTTTCCAAAAGGCCATGGTCCAGCTTAGCTGGAAAATCCATGGAGCTAGAATGAAATTGGGCAGAGAGGGAAGAGGGATAACTTGGCAGCTGCTCACATTTAGTTTGCACCTTCTTTGCCAGTGTGGAAGGAAACAAACAACCTGTGAAGGGAATAGAGTGCAGTGATTCATTACCCCTGATGTGTGATGATGGCTTAATTATTTTTCTAACTGGGGAGAGATGCTTTCTGACAGCAGGTGCAAATTAATTCTCCACTGTTTTAAGGAGTGATCGGCCCAGGACAAGCAGAAAACTGGAAAACCTAATTAAATCGGGAGCTGGGTGGAATAAATGGAGCGGGCAGTTTGTTTGCACGGTGCTGATGGATATTAATGATTGCTGGTGAAGGCACCAGGGCTCCCAGCAGGAAAGTGGAGCTGTCTTAGTGGCTTCATGCGCCTGGCCGGGCTTTGACAGTTTTGGGCAGGAGCTGTCATGGTAGTCACGGCACGTGCTACTACTGTGCACAGACAGGGAAAACCAGGGTTCTCCCTAGGGAGCGTCATCTACTGCTCTGCACATGTTGAACGGAAGAGGATGTGTTAGCAGGCTGCCAGCCAGATGTGCAGCACCAGGGACCCCTGAGTCCCTCCAGGCTTCGCATCCCTCGAGGGCAACAGGGCCCAGCACCCAGTTACTGAGCCACCAGCACCCACCCAGGCAGCAGGACCAGGCAAGAAGTCTGTCCCATTTTTGTGCAACCAGAGCAGGGGCAGGTTAAATATCTTGGAGGCCAGGCACTGGCTTCTCCAAGATCTCCAGTGCAGGCTTCCAGAAGTGAGAGAGGAGCTAACATGGCTCTTCCCACCCCGGCTCTGGCAGCACCACGTTTCACTGCCGCAGAACGGCGCCTGCACATGGAGCCTGCACACGGAGCCAACACTATCTGCTGCTGTGAAGGAGCATGAAAAATAACCAACACCTGAAGGGCTTTGCCACGGGGGGGAGCAGCCCAGGACTGATCGGAATATCGTTTGCTCTGTAATCAGGGAGGAAAGAGTTTATGTTGTACAGTTGCCATGGAAACGCTATTTATACTTTCCTGCAGCTCCAGATCCCAGCTCTCCCAGCCCAGCTCCCTGACCCCAGCCCAGCCACCGCTCTGTCCCGCTGCCCAGGCGGCACAGCCCTTGCAGAGGCCGAGGGTCTCCATCACACCCTCTCTCCGCTCACGCTTCAGCTCCCAGCCCCCGGGGGCTCGGGCCCCTCTGCAATTGCCAGCAAGATCCCCACAGCCTCGGGGGGCTGAGCCAGGAGCTGCACCGCAGGGCTCTTCCCCAGCCACATCCCAGAGCATCTCCAGGGATTTTAAAGGGAAGAGGTGCCTGGAGCCTGCCCTGTCCCATGCACTTGCCGCAGCCCAAGACCACCCACCGCTGCCCATCCCCTCCGACGGGCCGTCAAACTGCCCCATGCCCAGCAGACCCGCAGCCAGGACAGCACTTAGAGCTTGGCATTTGCAGAGTTGCTCGAGAAGAGCCAGGCAAGCCCACAGGAGATCACTGTTCCCCGGCACACGCGTCTGCCTCTGCAACGCCTGAGTCCCAGCTCAGATGATGCAAAGCTGAAAGTGGGGGAGATCAGCAGCATCAGGAGGTTAAACGGGTGCCCTGTTCTCCCTGCTCATCCTCCCGCCTAGGGATGTTGCTGCCAGAGGAGTTTGCACCTGCCCATGGCTCTCAGCCGCACTCATCCCATCCCACCCCACCACTCCGGGGGGGCCCATCCGCCTCCCCCCCCAGATTCCTGAGCCTGCCTGCTTTGCCAGTCACCCTCCCTGCTCTGACACACCAGCAATGCTGGGAAAGAGAGCCCTAATTGCTTTTTGTTTTTCTGCTTCTCCCATCATTAAATCCCTTCTTCATCCCTAATAGTTTGGGATTATATGAAGGTTAATATGTTTCAGGTTCCACACAAGTACAGCTAATTAACAAACAGTCCCCTCAATTCCCTTTAATGCCTACACATGTAATGCGATCGCTGCAATTACCTGCTTCCCAAAGCCATTACAAACCACAGAAAATTAGCTGGAACAGGTGATAAAAACCTTCTTTTATTGGTTCATAAAAGGAGCTGATCTCCAGGCAGCAGCTCCCCACCATGCAGCTGGAAGGGGCTAACACCCTTCCCCAGGCAGCCTGGCCAGGATCACTCCCTGCTCCCAAAGAGCCCTCAAATGCCATTTACTCCAGCCCCAAGCATCACCTTCCCTTGGGTGGTTAAGCCCAGACTCGCTGCTTCAGACCACAGCACTTAGTAAGAGCCAGCCCTGCTTTCTACCAATGAAAATGAGTCTGTAATTAAAGCAAAACCCACCCAGATGCTGGGGGTACCCCAGGCAAGGGAGCAGAGCTCTGTTCCCAAGGGACACCCTCACATACTTGGTTGCACAGGGTGAGAGCAGAGCCAAAGCCCATCCTGGCCCAGGGTCCTCGGGGCTGGTGTGTTTGTCACCATTCCAAAGTAGAACTGAGCCACCATCCCTAGGGACACACAGCTAAAGCGCCTGGGGATGGGCACTGGGAAAGGGAGAGAGCTGTTCACCATCCACCCCCGGAGGGAAAAGGGGACAGAACCTAAAAAAGCAGGAGAGCCCTTATCCCCCTCCCCATCCTCCCAGAGAAGGAGGATCCTCCGCAGACTTCATGAGAGACCACGGATAAACCTTCGCCCTCACTTAGCCCTGGCTGGTGCTCTCTGCCCGGGGAGCTGCACTATTCCTGCAGCAATCGAAATGCTCGCGGTTAAACTACTTCATGTCTGCTTTTGGGAGCCACAGAGGGAGAGACCCAGTGCCAAGGAACACAATGAGCTCTCAGCAAATTGCTCCATTGGTCTATTAGCCCTCGTTAAAGACCTGTACCTATCAGACAAGTTTCAATTTCCAGCTACTGGATCTTGTTGTGCCTGCGCCTGCCAGATGAAAGAGCTCTCTAATAATCAGTGTCTCCTCTGCTCCATTATTTACACTGCAGTGGCGATACATGGGCTCTCTAAAGAGCCTGTAGCCCTGGGGAAGCACCAGCTGCAGACCCCAGCCGGGCACAGGGCTTCTCCATCGCCTGCGCCCAGGGCGAGTCGCAACCCGGCTGGGCAGGCAATGGCAGCAGCGCAAGGGGACCAGCGAGCACCATCCTCCTCTCCCCAGCACCCCGCAGCTACGGGGGTGCCCCAGCGCCCAGATCCCATTATAGCAGGGAAACCAACCCCCCCCCAGGGTTGTTCAGAGCAAACAGATCGGCTCAGCAGACATGAGGGAGCCCCTTGCCCAGCACAGCGGGGTGGCAGGGCACAGCCCTCCTGTGCACAGCCCAGGCATCCCCCTGGCAGCCAGCGTCCCCCCGCTTTCTGCGGGGGCTCAGCTCCCAGCTCCTCCAGCACTGGCATGGCCACAGCCTTCCCGAGGGAACCACACTGCAGCTCCTGCCAGATGAAGGCAGGCAGGGTCCCTATGCCAGTGGGGTCACTGTTCAGCTCCTGAAGGCAGCTGTACATCTGAAAGTCTTAGGCTGGTCTTTAGGAGATGTTTATCTGTGTCACGCGGCCACTAGAGCCACGCGCAGCCCAGCGGAGATGCCACGGGTCAGGGCATGATGCCTGGGCAGGTACCCGGCTCCCGGGGGTCCTGCTCATCCTGCCCCACCCCATGAGTACCGGCCAGCCTCTCCACAACTGCATCTTATCTTTTCAGCATCCTCCCCAAGTGCCCAGAGCACCCTCCAGTGATGGACCTCCTATACAAGAGCTTCTTATAAATGTAAATTGGGAACAGCCTCACAGCACAGGAGGAAAATCACTGTAAACAAAATCTCTGTTGCTGTGGAAACCATTAAAAATAGATTCCCCACGCTCCCCCTTTTGTGCTGGTATTATACAGCTGGGTTCCTTCATTCCACATTATTATTACTTTTTAATTATGAATAATTTCCTCCCTTCTATAGGAAGATGGAGTAAAAACCAGAACTTTCAAAACGAGGGGCCTTTAGGATATGTTTCAATATGCAAATGATGGCAAACACGCATTCTGTAGTGTTTACGCCACAGGGTAAAAATCTTTCTGCATTAACCCTTCCCATGCCACGCTCCCTATCTTCTCCCCTTTCTTCAGCCAGGAAGGCCAGGGTGCCCTCAGTCCCGCAGAAAGTTGGCTCAAGGATGAAGGCAAAGAGCAGCAGCACAAATGCGTGGGGTAACGCTTCATCCTTGGGGGGGAGACTGCAACAAATCAGGTGCGGTGCTCTCCTGCCAGCCCTGCCACGCTGGGGCAGACCGGCCACTGCCATGCTTGTCTGCCCACAGTCCTTGGACACCTTGTGGCAGGGATGCTCTTGTGGCAGGGACCAGCTTTGCCTTCACAGGAGCAGTCCTCGATGCACATTAAGACCAGTGCAACTTCTGCTGTCCTGGTACGGAGACGGAGACAAGCATGCTCTCCTGCCAGCCCTGCCACGCTGGGGCAGACCGGCCACTGCCATGCTTGTCTGCCCACAGTCCTTGGACACCTTGTGGCAGGGATGCTCTTGTGGCAGGGACCAGCTTTGCCTTCACAGGAGCAGTCCTCGATGCTCAGAAACATTAAGACCAGTGCAACTTCTGCTGTCCTGGTACGGAGCAACCCACAAGCATCAGATGAGCATCACAAGCAGGGAGGGAGGGGGCACGCTGCCCCACAGGGACAGGGCACAACAAGTCCCCGTCTCACTGAGAAGTGACAGAAATCCCACTTAACACCGCTGTCCTGTGGCACTCCCCTCTGATACAGGATTCGGTCTCTGAGCAGAGGAAAGATTTAAAATTATTTGGAAAAATATGGGACCTGGGAAGATGGTCCCATTCCAGAGTCTGACTCAGCTGCTATTTGCAGCCCTAGTCAGTGGGAGAGGATGCTCCTCCATCGGGAACGCGGTCAGCCACCAGCACCACGCCGGGTGCCAGCTGAGGACCTGGCAGCAACGCACCGCAGGCAGCTCCTGCCCAGGCCTGCCAGCAAGCGGACGCCTACGTCCCCCAGCACGCGCGGGCCAGGCGGAAGGTTCCCAAGAAGGCTGGCCCCGGCCCATGGCCATCGGTTCGCTGGCTCTGCACAAATTTCACGCTGCCGTGGAGGAGCAGATGGACAGCCCTGGGAACCCTCCCAATGCACGCTGAGCAAATGTCCTGCCTGCTCTGACAATGTGCTGCCCAGCTCTGCACGAGCCGATGGCAGAGGTCAGACCCCCACGCCTGCCCCAGGATGCTGCTGAGCACAGAGCACACAGGGCTGCGGGACAGTCCATGGTGACCCGGCTCAAGATAAGGAGCCACACAAGCAACAGCCAACACTGATGTGTCAAGGACACCCCAATCTAATTTCATTCCCCCAGAAGGTCACAAGGTCTCTCGATACAGGAGGGAACATGACTGACTTCAGGAAAGTTTCTGATACCCCATACACAGCACTCGTAAATAAAGTAGAGCAGCATGATCTAGCCAGAAGCATTACAGCATGGGCACAAAATGGGCTGGAAAACCACAAACAGGCCTGTCTTTGGAGTGTCTGATTTTCATAATTAAGCACAGAAAGTTTTCTTCTGTTTCCTGCAGATACCAAACAGGGACTGGGCTAGACCTGGGCTGGGGCTGCAGGGGAGAGGGCAGAGGCTGCCCTGCAGCAGGCAGGAACGGCAACCGGCACACACCGAGGAGGGGGCACCCAGGTAACGGGCAACCTTTTCAGGAGAGGAGGAGTATTTATTGTGGATCCCAAGACAAAAAATGAGCAAGCCCTGATATGCTACATGGAAAAAAGGCCAACAACATGCCAAGACGCATGAAGAGAGCATCATCTGCAAGACACACAGCACGACTCTGCCCATCGCTGGTTGCACGTTGGCTGCAGAGCTGGGTCCGGCTGCAGCTCCATATCCCCTGCAGTGGCACTGACCCACAGCCACACACCACATGGAGGTCCTGGAGACAACAGAAACCAACCCTTCCCAGCCCCTTCCTCACCAACTCCCAGGGGGGGTTATTCACAGACACGCCCAGAGCACAAGCAGGCAGCCAGAGGGGCCCAAGCCCAAAAACCTCCCGGGAAGCAGCCCTCTGCCAGAGCTTGTTTCCAGCAGAGGCTCCCAGGGTGCTCCAGCAGCAAAGCCCTCATGCCAGCCCATGGTGTCGTTCGCTTTCTTCTTACCTGACTTCTGAGGGCTGCCACCTCCTTCTAGAAATCCCCAGAGAAAACAAGATTCCTTCTCTACAGCGACGAGCTCTCTCAAGTCCCATTTTCAAGTGCTTTAGTGCTCCGTCTCTCCTGCCATAACCTACATTTTATCCTAGCCCCAAGTATCAACACTGAACATTACTACTTATTACAGCTTAGGGCTAGAAAGGCCATTAGACCTGGCAAACGCAGCACCCAAGGAACACGGGACGAAGACGGCCATGCTCTAATCCTGTGTTCATTCAAGCTACTGTATCCCTGCCAGACAGATATCCGGGTTTGATCCAGAGATGTCAAGTGATGGAGAATCCCCCACAGGCTTAAGCTGTTCCATTGGTTAATTACCTTCCTTGATAAAAATATGCACTTCATTTCTAGTCAAAATTTGTCTATCTGGAGCTTTCAGTCCCTGGATCTTGTTATGTCTTTTCCTTGTTAAATTAGAGCGCTCTGTACCTGTAGAAATCTCTTGATCACAGCCTAAAACGACCTACGTTGCAAAGCCACCTCTTAAACTTCTCTTGGATGAAGAGTTCAACCTACTTAGGCTACGTGTCCCACAGCAGAGCAGATTTTCCAGACTGTGAACCATTTCTGTAGCTCTTTTCTGCACATTTCCCATTTCACCAGTGTTTTCCCAGCACAGACACCAAGAGTGGTCCCAGCATCCCGATGATGCTGCCGGCACTCCCGTCACACACACACCTTTCCTCACCCATGGACTCGCCGCACGGCTACGGGAAGCCTTTCAATCAAGCCATTAGCGGACTGCAGCCACAATCACCCTAATGCAGAGAAGGGATGTTTAGCATCCCGCCCAGGGGGGAAGATGGCCACGAAGAGCGGCTGCCCACCCCCCCTCCCGCTCCTGCCAGCTCGGCTTCTGAGCAGCAAGCTGTGCCTGGGCCAAGGGGACAGATGAAGCCATTGCCGCCCCAACGCCGTTTCCTCCAGGCTCAGCAGGTCAAAGTCACAGGTTTGTCACTGCCGCTCCAGGCGGAGGAAATGGCCCCTCGGGGAGCAAAGCGAGGGCAGCTCCAAGTGCCTTAAAAATACCTTGGGAGCTTGCCTTGGGGGGGGGGGGGGGGGGGGGCTCAACAACCAGAACGGAGGAGACCCAGGGCAGGTCTCCTGTACAGCACCCAGAGCCCATGGAGCACCTGGCTTTCCACCAGCCCTCCTGGTGCCACCCATGCTGGTGCCCACCGAGCAGCGCCCAACCTCTGCTCCCCACCCTGCCAAGGAGCTCCGCAGCGCCCGAGCCCCCGGCCAACCCGGGATGCACCCTGCACAACGAGGCTGCCAGCGCGGGAAGCGGCACGGGGCTGTGGCTGCAGGGAGGGCAGGAGCTGGGAGCAGCTCCTCCCGCAGCCGGGAGCGATGCCGGGGGGAAGGCAGGCTACCAAGGCAAAAACTTCTGACCTGCGCCTGAGGAACAGCCCGGCAAACCGGCTGCATGCGGGGACAAGCTTCTGCAAACACACTCATCAAGTAAAATAAACCCAGGCAGTCCCTGGCCCCGGGACCAAAGCTGAGAGAGGAGATAAACAAGCAGATCATGGGGAATACTCACAGGTTGCCTGGCTCCTGTCAGCACATCCACTCCAGTCAGACCAGCCACGAGAGAGGGAGGGAAAGTCTGCACTGGGGACACGGCGATGCACAGAACCCCCCCCAAAATCCTCCCCAGCTCCAGGCCAGCAGCAGCCTCCCTCCCCACCGGCACAGGGTGCCAGGGAGCAGCCCGGGGAGACACAACTTTCTGTGCTCTCCGTCAGGCAAGGTCCTGCTCCAGCCACAACTGCATCCTTATTTAATTCACAGCAATTATACTCACATTCTGCTAGACAAATAGATTTTACAAGCCCTCAGTTAAATGTGGATAATTACGGCTGCCTGCACCAGGGGACAGCCCTGCCCGGGCTCAGGAGGAAGAATCACATCCTGATTCCACTAATGCTGTAAATTAGCAAGGAGCATCCCAATGGCAGCAGAGTAATTACCAGCTATTGCATCCCCCCCTTCCTGTGGGCTGCTGCTCCTGCGCTCCCCCCACCCCGCATCTTCCTCCCTCGCAGTATGTGTGTGTTTTCAGGCATATGCTGCTGTTAATGGGGCTTCTGTCACTTCAGCTGCTGGCAGAGATTATTTTATCTCGGGAACCCTCTCCCAGTGCCAGAGCACAGGCTTTCAGCTCTAAATCATCCACAGGGAACACACAGGTTGGGGGGGAACAGAAGATGAAAGCATCAACTCTTTGGTCGCACTGGTTGTGCTGGGCAGCGCCTGCCACAAAGGCTCTGACAGCGATGGGCAGGAGGGGGGACCCAGGGGGACAAGCCCCCAGCAGACCCCCGGGAACACACCCAAGCCCAGCAGGCACAGAGGGGGCATCGGGGAAGAAGGAGGGGGCACAACCACCCCAACGGGAGCAGAGATGAACATTTGGTCCCCAACTATCATGAGGGGGCCAATGCAGAGGAGCCCCGGGGCAGGAAGGGAGGCAGGGGACAGGCTCCAGCCTTGCCAGGACACCCAATAGCAAACACCAACTATACCGCATGGTCTGCAGAAGGATGTTAAATCTGACCTGTTTAACAGCCTGGTAAATTGAGGCACAAGGCAGGAAAGGAAAAATAAAAAAAGCCACTGAGAGACTAAAACAAGCACAAAATTCCCTCCGTGACCCCACTAACCTTTTCTATCTCCTCTCCACGCCGCTGCACTCGCAGGCTTGGAGCAGAGCTCCAAAGCAGCTCTCCTGCAGACAACACCCCCCCACCCCTCCTTGGGGGGCTCTTATAGGGCAGCAGTGTTGCTCCCCGCCCCAAGCCCACATTGCTCCAACCACCTGCAGATGTGCCCGATGAAGAAGAAAGCCTTCTGCAGAAAATGAGGGAAGCCCCATTTCAGGCAGCTGCCAGCTTTCCCTGGCGGCACTGCCAGGGACTCTCCTGCGGTCCCAAGCCCCTCCAAAGCCAGCAGGTAACAGAGTGCAGCAGGCGATGCCCCGGGGAGCTGAGGGCTCCCGAGCCTGTCCCCAGGCAGGGATGTGCTGGGGACCCAGCTGGGGACAATTCCCACCGGACAGTGTGACTGCAAGCGGGCTGCGCCAAGTGGAGTCCCTACTCCTCTCTCCCCACCTGCAGCTGCCGCAACGGAATAAAGATAAATAAGAAAATGAGAATGAAATCGCCACATTTTTCAAATCGATCTGTCAAAGCGAACCCGTGCAATCCAGCCTCGTACAGCCCCACGCTAACGCTGCCTTCTGATGCCGGGCAGAGCCATCTCTTGCCAGCCCCCCCATGCGCCCAGCTCAGCTGCACCAGACACCTTCAACCAGCACCTGAGCCGCCGCCAGCACCGCGCACACCACCCACAGTGATGCACGAGGCCACGGGCCTTTTGTAGTGATTTAATGTGGTATCACCCAGATGAAGGGAGGAGGACGTGGAGCGGCATCGCTTCCCTCCTGGCACGAGCAGCACACAGGAGGAGGATGGGGCGCAGGGCCGTCCTGCAGTGGGGACGCTGAGGGAAGAGGGGCCACCTCCACACCCCCGATCTGCCTGCAGGGAACCAGCTCAACCCCCGGGGCCACCTCCACACCCCTGCAGGGATCTGCCTGCAGGGAACCAGCTCAACCCCTCCAAACCTCACAGGCTCCCAGCTCAAGCTCTTCTTCTGGTGCCTGAAGACAGACCAGGCGGCAGCTCTACGATCCCTCGAAGAGCTCCAAAACCAGGACTCAGAGGGACAGATTCAGTGTCTCCCCACTGCTCCCCAACTTGTCAGACCTCCTCAGTACTTGGGCACTTGCTAAGATACTTCAGAGCCCGTGTGTGAGCAGGACTTAGGCTGGGGATGCCTGGGGGAACACAGTGCACTTCATTAAAATAATTAGTTTAACGTGGACAGGAAGAGGAGAGCAGAGAGGCGAAGGTGAGCGGCACTCCCCGTGTTCAGTGCTGGCTGCCGGAGCCCCGCATGGGAGATCGGACCTGATGGCCACAGCGATGGACGAGTGTGCAAATGCAGATTTACCCAGCACGGCAAGCGTGCATCCTCAACTCACGCCGCATTCCTCTTCGCAGCCTGCTTACAGCCTCTGCTGTGGATCCACGTGATGAATCTGGGAATACTCCTGCTCTGGGCAAGAAGGCCAAGCACCAGGCAGGCAGCACAGACGGCAGCACTGCAACACTGCGGAGCACGGGGCACCATGAGCGGCTCGCGGTCACGCTCCAGTCCCCAGCCCCGGAAGCACTGTGGGCTCTGCCCAGCACTGCCATCGTGTGCCGGAGCATCACCGACTCTCCCGCTGCCCGGGCACTGTGCTTGCACCCCCGAGGAGAGGGGGGCACCGCTCCATGGCTGGCATGGCGATCACTAGCATACGGAGGCTCTGCAAGGCTCCTGCCAGGGAAAGCTCGTGCACTTTACCACTGCTGAGAAGCTTCTGTGTTCCTGAAATATCATCTTCCCCTGGGCAACTTCATATGCAAGTCTTGGGACTTGCCGGAGCATTAAACTGACATCTAGGTTAGAGTAAGGAATAGCTCAACGCCTCCAGGAAAAAGGGTTTTCCTTTCACATCCCAGTGCCTTCTCCACCAGCTTGATACCCAGACCAGGAGTGAGCACTTAACATGGGTGTCCACTTCAAGCCTAGCGTGAAGCAGGCTGTGGGGGTGGAAAAGGGATTAAAAAAATTTCTGAGACCTGATGTAGAGATAAGCTGCCATTTCTGGAGTCCTCTCGGCTCTTTATGGTCCCTGGAGCAGCACCTCTGAAGGAAAAGGCACTTACAGAATTTAAAGCCCCGGGGGAGCCTGGCGGGACACGGACAGACCGCCTGGACCTGGGCCAGGGCCAGCAAACAGATTCTCACCATATTTTGCACGGCAGATGCCATGTCTAAGAACCAGCGCTGCGCACCGAAGATATGTCCCAGCCGGCAATACCTGTGACCTTGGTGGTAAACAGCATCCCCTGCCTCGCTGCGCAAGCTCCAGCCCTACCTGCAGCTCCCTGGATGCTGTATTTATTTATGGGGGTTAAGGGGAGGGGTACGGAGGAGGGATGCATCATGCTCCGGCAGCACGGACCACACGGCACACGGCACAGCTGAGGATGCCTGGAGCGGCCATGGCTCCTCCGCTTCTCAGGAGGGAGCACCCAGCCACTGGCAGCCTCACGGTGCGGTCTGACCCCCCCAGGGCTGCCCCAGCCCTCGCGGAGCCCCACAGCCTCCATGGTGCCCGCCCCGCATCGGGCACCGCTGTCTGTGGGTCTCACGGGCTCCGGCGCTCAGCTGGCAGCTGCCTGCCCGCGTATCTGTAATGCAGCGGCTCACGTGCACCGGCCCTGCTCCTCCAGAAATGCAAAAAGCTGATTGATTAAATAAATAATGCTTGCTAGGAAGGACGGCTGAGGGACCAGAGAGCCCCAGGCTCCTGTGGGCAGCAGCTGCCAGTCACTGCCACCCTCAACCCCCGTGGCACTGGGGAAGGGTCAGGCCAGTGCGGCAGGTGGGGAAGGAGACCCTGCCCTGTTATTTTAACACCATTGTGCACGCTTTCCTCTACAGGAACGGGGGACAACGAGGCAGGACTTTGCCTGACGAAGTGTCCTGGTGGCTGCATGGCAGGAGCAGGGCATGATAGATCATAGGAATAAAACCAGGAGAAGGGTGAGACAAGCAATCGGCAGAGACTGGCTGTAAATCTCGGTGCTGATGGGGCTGGAGATGAGCTGGCTGGCTTTTGGGGGAGGCGAGCAGCAGAGAGAAGAGGGTGATAACAAGAGCCGTGAGCGGTGCCGGATCCTGCGTCCCAGCTGATGCAGAGGTCTCGCTGTCAGGGAAATAAAGTGGAACCGCTCAAGTGCATCATTGATTTTTAATAAAAGCAGGTAACACTCTGGAAATCCAACACTTGGCCCCGTTTTCTCTTCCCTGGTCGCCCCATCTCCCCCAGCCCCAGCTCGCTCCACCCTACGGCACTGCCCTGGGGCCGGGGATTCAGCACAGACCCTGCTCCCGCGGGATCGCCTGACGCCGGGCTGTTGCCTGCCCGGTTCTCCTCTGCTGATCCCTGATAGATGGTTGCAGGGATTCGCATCGACCCTGCAGGACCCGGAGCAGGCACTGCCCGCAGCGGTGCTAGCTGTCGGATGTTGTCTCCACGCTGTCACTTTGCCAGAGATGAGTGCCCTGCTCTGTCACGGAGACTGAACCCCGCCGGCGGGGCCCTCTCATTAAACACCAGCAGTTGCACCAGCGAGGAGAAATAGGCAGATGTGAGGAAGCCCAGGCTGCGGGACGGGCTGAGGGGAAGGGTCGGGGCATGTGTGCACGCCCAGGGACAGGAGCCGCGGGAAGGCAGGGCTGGCCCCGCTCTCCTGCAGGAAAGCTCGGCGTACGGCAGCGCGTGCACCTCTCCCCCAGCGTGTCACAATGATTGAGTGCAGGATGCAGGCACCATAATGGTTTCATCAACTTAGCTACTTTTTATGAGGAATTTGTTCCAATACCTTCCCTTTCCCCGGCTGCTGTCACCTTAACAGATGCCAGACCAGAAAGAATAATAATCCTGGCAGGAAACTTTGAACTGGAGCGAGCGGCTTCCCACGGAGGGGGGCAGGAGGTGGGAGAAAACTAATTTTTGCAGGCGCTCAGGACCACTCAAGAGCTGCCCCAGCCTGACACCGCCACTGTTGGAAGATTCACTTCTGCCCTCCTCTTCCTCCCCAGGGGGAAATTGTCTCATGCAGATGTACTGTAGTGCTGGTGAAACACAGCTTTGGACAGGAGCCCTTCAGCCCCAGCCCCATCCATCCTGCCTCCCTGCCTGCTGGACCGACCCCCCCACCCCAGTAAGCACCTAAAATGCGCCTCCTCCCTCCCTGACACAATTCCCGTACCTATTTCTGTCCCTGACACCTCTCGCCCTCCCCTGCTGCTCTGCCCGCTCCCCCAGCCCCAGGCGCCCCACACGCAGCACTGCCGTCTGCGCCCGACCTCCCGCTCCTCCTGCCCACGCTCTGCTGAGCTATGCCCCCGAGCACCCTGCCACTCACTCCTTCCACCCACAACCTTCCCAATTAACTCCAGCACCTGCCTGCTGCCTCCTGCCTGCTCCAGCCAGGCAACAGCCCGCTGCAGCCTGTACCAGCTGGTGGTCTCGGGAGATGCAACGGGGCCCCGGTGAGGTTTGAGCCGCTGTCTTCAGCAGAAATAAACTGTATTATGGGTTAGGCACAGCCACGGGGTCCCCCACCCAACTACGCCCGATGCTTTGCCAGGGACCGGGCACCAGGGCTGCTCACCCAGCACTGGCAGCCCCACGGCTGACGGACAGCAGAGCATCACCGCAGCCGTGGTACACAGCACAGCGTGGGAATACCTCCGCCAGCTGGCTCTCCCCTTCTTCCCCTTCCCCAATCTAGAGAGGGTTTTACACTGACAATGAGCTAAAGCAAATGGTGCCTGAGCAGCCTGCAGGCGACCCTGCCCATTAGCAGGATACAGCCCAGATTTACCACTCACCTGAGTGCCAGGAGCAGGGCTGCGAAGGGCCTCGGGAGGTCCAGTGCTGCATCCCTCTGCCCCGCAGCAGGACCACGGCAAGACAGAGAGGGCAGCACGGGCTCCAGCAGCTGGCACAGCCCATGCCCTGGCAGCAAACGGGCTGCAGGCAGGCAACGGCGGGGGCAAAGACCCACAGGACACGCAGTCCCTTCCCAGAAGATGTAACCCATCGAGGTAACATTTCCATTGCCTGGCCCCTGGGAGATGCTTTAAGCTGAGTCTGCCCCAGTCCTTGCCTGAGCAACAGCTCCCTGCCTGGGGCTGGGCAGGGGGCTGCCCCGGGGTCCCCCACGTCTCCCCATTGCTGTTTCCTCCTGGTGTCTCCTCCCTTCTGTTTTCTTTCCACATCACAGCAGCAGTCTCACCATGTGCCAAGAGCCACAACACTGGGGCGGTCCCGCTAACAGCGCCTGTGAGATCCCCCTCGCCTGCCTGCACTGCTCCTGCCTTCCTGCCAGTCTGCCGAGGCCACGCCAGGCGCAAGAGACCCACGACACCCTTTGGCACCTCTAATAACAATTCATAAATTATTACTGTGCTTGCAGACACCAACCAGCCACGGCCGGGTACACTGGCTCATATGCACACACACGCTGCCCCGGCTGAGCAGAGCCATTGCCATGCTGCTATCCTAAATTTCTTCGCCGTGGCATTTAGAGGACTTTTCCTTCCCTTTGGGAAATGAAAAACTAAGCAGCATCATCAATCTAACCGAGGGGGCAGAGATCCTTTCCCCAGCAGGCCAAGCCAAACGTTTGGCATTCAATAACAAACTGCAGCCACGTGCAGACCATGTCCCCACCTCCAGCCCCCCCAGCCCCTCGTTCTCCGCAAGGACGTGCAGAAGAGCCTGGCCTGAGCCCCCCGCCTGCCCGGGCAGCTGAGCAGAAGCTCCCTCCAGCCCTTCGGCCTCCCTTTGCTCCCCCGGCACTTGCAAGCTGCAGATAGGTACAAGTCGGCTCAGCAATAGTCGTCCCTTTTGATGCACGTCTGCACCTGCCTGTGTAACAAGCAGCCCAACGCTGCATCTCCTGGACGGACAGGAGCCACATCTGCCCACAAAACAGCTACAGAGGCAGCACGGCTATGAGGACCAGCACAGGCAAAGAGCCAGCACCAGGCAGAACAGACACAGATGTGGTGGAAGGGAAAAAGCCATATTTTATCGTTCCCCATGTCCTGCTGCCAGATCCCCCCGGCCACCGCTCGGCAAGGTCAGACACAGCCAGCCTGCTTGGTCCGACACAGCCGGCCAGCTCCGCTCCGGGAGCACATCTCATCCCCAGCCTGTAACACCGTGAGCGCCGGGGGCCAGCGCGGGCAGGAGGCAGCGGCATGGTGCCACCGTGGGCTGTGCCACGGCACAGGCGGGTGGGCAGCCGCGGGGCAGCACGGTCACCTCCTGCCGCTCCTCGCCAGGCGGGGACGGGCAGCTCTGCAGGCTCCAGGGACACCCCAGACCGATCCCCGTACCGAGACCCTGAGCATCAATGACAGCTGGAGCCAGCGGAGGAAGTGGGACAGGCAGGAGAGGCAACCAGGGCAGCTTCCCCCGAGCGCAGCAAAGCACCGGGAGCTAATCTGGGGATTCCCAAGGCTGCGAGTGCCAGACCTGCCCTCGTGCCTGCCTTCTCCTGCGAGGAGCTGCTGCTTTGATATGAGTCATCACTGGAAGACGAATTCTATTTAAAAGACGTTATTCGTAGAAAATTGAGTTTTAATAACAGGGCATCAAACGAGGAGAAAATACCAAACTTCCAAGCAGAGCTAAGTTTCCGTATGTTAATTTATACACATTCACTGCTTGAAGCAATAAAAATCACACAGAGAGCTTCTCTCTCTGACAAAGCACGGAAGGGAGCCCCCTCCTGCTCCCTGCTCCTGCCGTGCCGGAGCATCTCCCAGCCACGGAGAGCAGGAGTCGGGGCCGGCTGCCCTGGCCATGGCTACGGCCCCCGGCACGACTCGGGGAGCGAAAGCTTTGGACTTGTGAGCCGCCCTGCGCCGCTGCCACGCTCCCAAGAGCCTTCAGGCTTAGTTTAGCCTGCTGGTGGGAGGGCGGGAGGAGACAGCGCTGAGCTCGCTTTAAAAATAGATCAAACCCTCTGCTACAGAGCCATTTTATTAGAGCAGCACAAGCTGTCGGGCTGGTGACACCTATGCGAACACTTGGGTAAGTTTTCCCAGATGCTTTTGAAAAGCGAGTGAGGGGAAGAACGACAAAGACAGCAAAGCAGACTTGTTTTCCAACAAAAAAAAAAAAGGAGGGGAGAAGCCTGCCCACACTCATAGCCCCTCACCCCATTCCCAGCCCACATCTCCCGTGCAGCATCAGGAGCCCTGGGACCAGCTCTGCAGTGAGGTCTGAACTCGCCCGCACCAGGGTGAGGCTTTGGCTCATCCCAAAGCTGCCTGCTGCCCGCCGGCTCCTCTGCCCGCTGCCTGCCGGCTCCTCTGCCCAACACGGTGGCTCCCGAGCCCCCTCCCTCACCACGCACCATGCCCGGCTCTGACCAGGGCCAAGGACATCTCTAAAAGGGAGAAAGAATTGCCTTCAGGTTTCCCTGTGCTGCAGCAGAGCAGCAGCCGAGCCTCACCCCAGCCTGGTCCAGCTGCCCTGGAGCCTTTTCTGGGCCGATCCCAAACCGCATGAGAGCTGCAGCTCAGGGATGCTGCCAGGTCCCAAACCTGGCGAGAACATGGACAATCGAAGCAAATCAAATCCCACAGCTCCGAACTTATACTAGAGCTCCCCAGTTTGCCGGGCTGTTGGATGCAGCCATGGGAACCCCAGGTCCTGGGGTGCACACCCGCTTCGGGGGGCTGCGCCGGTGCAGCCCTCAGCCCGTTTGCCATCACCATCCCTGCCGGGCTGCTGCAGCCGAAGAAGCACCTGACGATGGCAGCTGACAAACCCTTCCAGGCTGGCCCCGAGTCAAACCATCACCTGATTTATTTGACTGCCCTCAGCCTCTCTCCCCCTGCCAGCACACGGCTCTGCCTCCGAGGGGGAAACGACTGGGCCAGGGTCCAGCTCTGCCAGAATTTAAAAAGTAATCAGTAACAGGGGTCACCTTTCCCTGGGTGCGGCTTGCTCCGCTCCCGCTGCCATGAACACTGGATACGGACATGGGAAAAAAGAGAGAGATAGAGCAGCTGGCCGCAGGTTGGTACCGACTGGGGGAGCACATGGGCTAAAGCGGAGGCTCGCC
>NW_008795038.1:201178-206824 GCF_000699145.1 Aptenodytes forsteri
TCGGATGGTGGCATGGCATGGCGGCCGCGCCCAGAGAACACCGGCCTTGTGTCTGGGGATGTAGTGGGCTGCATGGGGACTGAAAGTGGAAAGGGAGATAGGCAAACAGAGCCTGAACCCTGAGCAGGATGGGCTGCTGGAAAATTGCTGCTGGTTCCCCCCTGCAGCCCCAGGAGGTACAGGGCTGCTGCCCGTCCCGTTGGCGGAGCTGGGGCCATGCTCCAGCCAGCGGCAGGGAGACGCCGCGGGAGGCCCGGGCAGCCGAGGACACTCTGACTGTCCCGGGGACCTGAGCCTCCACCGTGCCTCCCGTCACCACACCAGCAGTGGGCACAGCTCTGCCCTGGCTCCAAGCGACGCCCTCACCAGCACCGTCCCCCCCAGAGGCTGCCCAGGAGGGGGGTCCCAGGGCTCAGCAAAGCTGAGGGGTTCAGCTCGTGCTGCAGAGGCTCCTCCCAGCCGGGCACAGCAGAGGGAAACCCCAGACACTGAACTGGAGGACCCAGCTCGCCTGCTGCCCTGAGCCCAGCGAAGCCTCCCCGAGCTGGAGCAGCCGAATGCCAAGGACAGGATTTATTTCAGTACAGCTCCACAGCTTGCAGCATCCAGCACAGGCTCCCAGTATTCCCCTTTGTGCACACTACAATTGACTCATGTTTTTAAAAGGAAAATCGGGTTGGGGGGAGGGAAAAAAAAAAATACAGAAATGCCTCAGAATCAAATCTCGGAGAAAGCGTGGGAGCTCTCCGGAGAGGAGGAAAGCACTTTCTATATAATTCACCTTTTGTCATTTAATCACCACCCCTCTTGCTGCCGGCAGCCGAGCGGTATGGCTGGGTAATGGCCGTGCGCTGGGAAATCCACGGCGGGGCCTGGGGAACGCTTGCTCCCGCGGGTAAGCAGGTTCCTGCCCTGGACGCCGAGCTGCATCGGAAAACTTCCATCCCCTGGCCCAGTTTGCCAAGGAGACGAGCTGATTTCCTCTCCTCCGAAGCAGCTTACAAAGCAGCTGGCAGAACGCCAGGGTCTTTTTAGAGAAATGTTAATGATGCCCAGGGAAGAGCTAATCATGTGTCATGGAAACAACTTTGTGCCAGTCAAAGTGCTACACGGTCCCAGCCCCATGCGGGGCGGCCGGGGGACACGGTGGCTGCAGGTGAGGGCAGGACCGGGGCTCCTCTCCGTGGTGGCACCGCGGGGGTGCCATGGGTCAGCCGCTGGTGTCCAGCGATGGCCTCCATGCACAGGTTTAGCACCTGCAGCTCCTGGGGACTGCTCCTGGCGATAGCAGATCCCTCCTGGCCCCCCCAGACCAAGGCAAGAGCATCATCCACCACTGGTATGCCTTGGCCGGCAGGACCTGGCAAGCACCGGGGGATGGAGCAGCCGGTCCAGCCCAGCACGGTTGGGGACACAACCGAGAGCTCCCGAGAGCCTCCCAGCTGCCTCCCGCAGCCGGGGGCAGCAGCCGCCTCCTCTCCCGGGGAATATCACCCAAATTGTGGTATTGCAACAAACAGACAGAACAGGGGAGTAGGATGGTCGGCAGCGCAACAGAAATAGCTGGGACACGCTACGGACGGGGGAGCTCTCCCAGGAAGGACAAAACCCAAAGGAACCGGTGGGGAACATCACGCCCTGGTGAGCAGGGAACGGGTGAGAGCTGAGGGGAGCCATCCCCTGCCTGCACCAGTGACCAGCACCTCTGCCCGGCCACAGCACCCGGCACCCCGAGCTCTGCCATGGGGAAAGCACGTGCCAGCTCCCCAAAGTCTCACACCGCCTTCTGGATGCCCCCGCACCGCACTGGCACACCCCGGGGAGCAGAGCACCTGCCTGCCAGATCACCCAGGGACAGTCTTGTCATCGGGCACAATTTAAGGGAAAAAAGCTCAGATTTTGCAAACCATATCTCTGAGTTTTTCAGCATTTTGCATCCATTTGTCTTTTAGCTTCTCCTCTGACGGGCAGCACAGCTTCCAGCAGGAATCTTTTCATGACTTTATGGCAGTTTGCAACTTACAGTAAAGGGCATCGTCTGCACCTCTCTGGCAGCCTGACATTTCCAGGCACGTTGTGGGGCTTCCACAGACTGTCCTCCTGCCACGCGAAGGGCCTGGCACAGACACAGAACAGGGGGAACGGCTGCAGAAAACAACCTTGGCTCAGATGGCCACGTGTTGAGTCAGTCTAAATAACACAATAGCAAACAAAAATGTATCTGCACATTAGGGCTAGCTCCAAGAGTAAAGACAAGAGGACCTAAGAGGCCGCAGCCTTCAGCTGTAAGGCCAGCAGAGTTTTATTTAATGCAGGAGGAGTAAATAAAGTCCTCAGCAAGAGGAAGAAAGCTCCCAGAGAACAGACCCAGAACTGAGCAGATAAATAACCCAGCCGGCAGGACCTGAGCCGTGCGAAGGGAGCCTGCAAGGAACGGGGAGGGGGGGAGGCGGCAGCAGCACAGAAAACCTCGTGTGCCAGGCAGCATGGGGCAGAGCGAGGATTGCCGGGGGCGCTGAATGAGATGCTGTGGCAAAATAGTAAAAGGTTCATTAGTTATGTAAATAAAAAGATAATACAGAAAAAAGTGAGGCTGCTACACAGCATGGATGAGTAGAGATAAAACTAACCTAGGTGTTGCCTGAAAACTGATTGAACAATTACCTTCGGCTTTCAGGAGGGATGGTGATTAACACGCTGTCGTCTGCAGGCTGCTTTACTGAACAGGGGAACAGAAATTGAAGCTACAGTCTCCAAAGCAGGAGCAAAACTCAAAACGTCCAATGAGTTCAAATCAGAGGAACGAGGAAATCTCCATCCCAGAAACCCATCAGAACTGGCCCAACTCACAGCCCAACCACAGACGTGTCAAGCTGCAATGGGCCACAGCACTGGAAAAGAGCACCACGGAGCCAAGAAAGGAGCCAGGGGCAGGGAGAGACACCCCCCCCCAGACCCCCCCAGACCTCCCCAACACGCAGAACAGAAGCTCAATGAAAAACAAGGTGGAAATACATGACAAACAGGTAAGATGTAACATTGCCTTACCAAAGGCAGCTCGTGCCAGAATAAGTTGGTATCTTCCTTCAGACAAGGGGAACGCGAGCGGCTTGGCCAGCAGCAGCACCCCAGCGAGACGGGCTGGCGAGGGCCAGGGGAGGCATTTGCCGTGCAGGAGGAGAGGCATCAGCCCTGGCGGGCTGGCAGACCTCGAGACTGGAGCGACCGAACAGCACAAAGTTCAAAATGCTGAACATAAGGACTACGCGAGAATGTCTGCTCTAACCTGGAAAAACACACAGAGAAACATCTAGGTATATTACTCAGTTACAAGCTGACTATGAGTCACCATCTCCTGCATCTGTGAAAAAAGCAAGTGTGTTTCTAGGCTGCCTGGCAAAGAGATTTCCAGGAGAAAGCAGGCAGCAGCCACGCCACTGCTCGACGCTCTGCTGGGGCCGGATCCACACTGCTGGATGACCACGTGTAAGAGGGGTTGGAATGGAGGAGCAGGGCAGGACTGCCCAGGGGACAGAGAGTTGCTCCGGGGAGCGGACAGAAGGACAGAGGAACTCGTCCAAGCCCAGCCAAGGCTTCTTCCCTATAAATACGCAGGGAGTAGGCACTGGGGAGGGAGAGGAGCTGTTCAAGCTAAAGGACAATGTTGGCACAAGTATAAACAGGCGTAAAAAGCTGCAAATAAAGGGAGTCAGGAAGGAAATCAGGAGGTTTCTGTGCACGGAGAGGGACAGGCACCGTCCGGGTGCTTGATCGGTAAGGAAAAGGGCTGCAGCTGGGACTGCCTGGACAGCAGGGACCGGGCTCAGGGATCTGGGCCTCTTCCTAAAACATGCCTTTAAACTCCTTTTAAACAGTACTCAGATGTTTCACCGTTTCCATTACCGGAGCTGACAAGCGATGGCCCGCAGCTGAGCAGCCCTTTCCCCCACAGGGCAGTGACCGGGAGCAGGCAGAGAACAGCAGGTTCACCCACGGACGCCCGCCGGCCACCGCCACCGCCACACCAGAGCCTCTTCCCACCGCGGCCCTGGAAAACCGCGGGCCAGCACCGGAGCCTCTTCCCACCGCGGCCCTGGAAAACCGCGGGCCAGGCACCGCTGCTCCATGCGCTGTCCGGATTGCTTCCCTAACTCCGCGCAGAAATCCAGGCTGCTAATCAGATGGAAAGTCTCCATCCCATAATAAACAGTGTACTATTTATAAACCTGAAAATGTCTTTATTATTATTATTTTCCCCCAGAAAAAAAATAAAAAACCCCTTGCACAATACTGTTAAATACACCCCACCAAGGACTCGCAGGTCTGCGGCGCTGGGATCGCTTCCCCAGGCAGTGCCCAGTGGAACAGATGGCAGTGTGGGCGTTAGGTACCAGCCTCCTGGCAATCTGAACATCTGTTACCGTTAGAAAATGCTAATTGCCATCAATCAGGACAGCACCTACCCACATTTACATGCAAGCACAAAAAAATTACGTCTAAATTTCTCCGAGTACAACACTTGCTGCATGTTAAGTAACTGGAGCTGCTCAGACGCTGCAAGGCAGCCTGGCACCGGCGGCTGCGGGCGATGCACCACATCTGAGTGCCCAGCAGCACCCGGCCTTCCCCAGCAGCACCTGCAGTGCGAGGGGCAGGGGACCTGGCAGGGCCCCTCCTCCCACCCTGCCTTATCCCCGGGGCAGAGCCCTCTGACTGCAGCCACCCCTGTCTCTGCGGGCAGCTCTCCTGCCTGGGAGCATTGCCACCGGTGCAGGGCACCCCAGGGAGGACAGTCCCCATCCCCTCTGCAGACGCTGCAGGGTACATGCATCCTTCTCTTCTATGCAATGCTCCCACCTCACCCAGACACGCCAGACATGCAGCAGGAACACTTTGCCCCCGGCTTGCTCCCTCCGGTGACTCCAGAGCAGCTTTGGGCCCTGCACCCTGACCCGCTGCGCTCGAAGACCCGCGAGACCCCTGCACACCCTCTGCTACTCCTCTTTGCCCTGCCACATTTCCACATCCCAGCTTGGAGAGGCTGCCTGGCAGGAGCTGCCCACTCCACACAGCCCCCGGGCAGGGGCCAGCAGCATCTCACCCCATGGGACACCGTGACAGACCACTTGAATCCAGCTGGGAATTGCCCGGCCCTGGCTGGTCCTTGGGGTCCATCCTATGGGAAGGTGAGACGCTCTCCATCCCCAGAGAGCACAGGAACAGACGGGAACAGAAACAGCCCCACTGTGGTTTATCAGATCACGTTACAGGAACTGTAGGTAAAGGTTCGGAGAAGCCCACACCGGTATCACCGCGGGCAGCCTCCTCCTAATGGCCCCTGTCAGCCCCGAGGGACACACGGCCCAGCTCCCCCCTCGCCCAAACCCCCGGCAGCCCGTGGGCTCCATGGGAGCGGCTGAGCTGGGACGGTGCTTGGAGCATCTTCCCTCAGAGGCGAGGGGAGGCACCGGCACACCGGCCACCAAAGCGAGACGGCAATTCCCATTTTGAAGAAGCAGAGGCACAAATCTTGGGTGGCAAACTCGGACACAAAGTTGAGCAGAGAAGCATGAAAACAAGAAACCTGGAGCGCAGTGCTCCCCGAGACACAGCTCCCTCCGTGGCGGTCCCAAGAGATGCTCTTAC
>NW_008795038.1:206839-216874 GCF_000699145.1 Aptenodytes forsteri
CACGCTCCTCACCCTGAGGCACTGCCGGGGCCCCCGCCTCCCTCGCAGCGGGGAGCTGCGCCTGAATGCAAATCATGCTCCGGGCTGGTGCCAAGATCTCCTTGTTCCTTCCTCAATTTAGGACACCTCTTGGTGCTGCAGCCTTCACGTAGCTGGTAGGCAGCTGCAAGGGTGTCAAAGGAGCGTGCTAAGGCTCACCCAGGAGTGACTCTTCTTTGATGGCAAAGACGACCCTCGAAGTGCTGTTTTACCCACACTTAGGTCTTTTCTCTTCGGACTGAAGTCCTAGATCGTAGCTGTGAGACAAACTCTGTATTGCAAAAGCCTTTCTACTGCTGCACTCTCAGCCATCTTTGGCCTCTGGCTCACAGAGGCAGCGCCGATACAGTGGACACAGACCTTCGGACACCATCCCTGCTGATTTAGGGGGTCAGCGGGTCGGGGTGGAGCCTGACCTCCCACAGGGGGGGACCAGGGCGGGCAGCGGCTGAACGGCCCCAGTGCCGGGGGCAGACGAGCTCTGCCCGCTGCTGTTCCGCTGTGTCTGGGGCTGCGCCCCGAGCGGCGACGCCAGACCCAGCCCCCCGCCGTGCCAGAGGTGGTGGGGGACAGTGAACCCCGCGCCGCGCTCCTGGGGAGCAGAAAGCCCCACTTCTCGTGGGGGGTATGTCCCACTTCACGGTCCACCCTAATCTGCTGGGTTTGGGCCAAGGCAGAGCAGAGCAGGGACTCGCCTTGCCGCTACAGACCCGCCCCAGCGCTGGGGGTGCGCAGCACCGTCCGTCCCTGCCCTTCGGGCTCAACACCCCCACCAGCACCCAGTGCACTTGCCAAGCAGCTCAGCCCCCGTGGGCATGACCCGGCCTCCCTCATGGCGTGCCACCACACACCCTCTTCCCGCGGGGCTCAGCACAGGCAGCAGCACCATCCCGCAGCACCCGCCGTGGCAGCGGCGCAGGGCTCCCCCTCCATGCCTGGCCCCAGCCGCGCTGACTGCAGGCGCTGCTGCCTCGGCTCTTGAAGAAAGTTCAGGCTCTCCCCAAAGAAGAGCAAGAGGAGAGAGGAGGAGCAATCTTGCTGCTGAGGCGAAGAAGACGGGGGCACGGGATGGAGGAGCTGTCAGGGAGCGTCAGAAGAGCCTCACCAGACACGCCGTGCTCTTCCCACAGCATGCCTGGCCCCAGCCGCGCTGACTGCAGGCGCTGCTGCCTCGGCTCTTGAAGAAAGTTCAGGCTCTCCCCAAAGAAGAGCAAGAGGAGAGAGGAGGAGCAATCTTGCTGCTGAGGCGAAGAAGACGGGGGCACGGGATGGAGGAGCTGTCAGGGAGCGTCAGAAGAGCCTCACCAGACACGCCGTGCTCTTCCCACAGCCGAGGGGAGCGGAGGATCGCGGTGCACATTTAATTTCCTTGCAGCCACTACATCACAGTTGTACATCACATCAGGCTTTGGCTCCAGCCCCTGCCTGACCCCACATCTCTCCCCAGCCCTGGCTCCCTGACAAACTCCCACTGGCGCGAGCAGGTTGCAGCACCACTGCTCGCTTCCCGCGGCTCCCACCATTACTCAGCAGCCGAGGGAATCGCTCAGAGCTACAAGGTCACTCAAAAACACCATCTGTCCAAGAACCGATCCTCGCCCTGGAGAGAGTAGGAGAGAAATTATTCCAACACGCCGAAGGCCACTGTCCTCCCCTCCACTGTCCCCCCCTCCACTGTCCCGGCTACATGCCAGCACCTTGCAGCGCTCACTCAGCCCTGGCTGCAGCGAGGGGGGCACCACAGCATCCCCACCCAGGGAGACCCCCGCCCCTCGCACCAGCGAGGCAGCCCTGGGCAAGCAGCACCTGGGCTGGAGCAGCCTCCCACACTGGGGAGCAGAGAGCCTCCGCATCACGACGGCACCCAAAGCCTCCAGGAGCAGACGGGAAAACCTCCCAAAGCGCCCAGCTGCAGGGCGAGGGGTTTGGTGCTGAGGAGCATGGGGAGGCCACGGCTATAAATACAACTGCCCCAGGCAGGCAAACACGCCGAGGCTGCCAAGATAAAATACATTCACCCAAGCCAACGAGCTGGCTGTGGGTCGCTGCCTGGGCAGCAGGCGAGCGAGGAGAAGCGTGCCCGGCAAGCGGCACGGGAACAGCGCCCGGCCAGCCCCGCTCAGCCACACGCTCCATCACCTGTGCCGGCCAGAGGCCACCGCCACCTCCCTGGCCCCTGGCTGGTGGCCCCCTCCAATGCAATGGGGTGGGGTGCAATGGTGGGGTGCAATGGTGGGGGTGCGACCTACCTTGCATGGGGGGGACCAGCTGCAGGAGCACCACGACAGCCCCCAGGAACTGCCTGCTCCAGGCCCCCTCCCTCCAGCACCGCCCGGGGACTATTTATGGGGAGCTGAAGTCACTTGCACTCCGGTTCTGAAGTCACATTCGTCTCTGCTTGTGCTACTTCTCCTGCGCTTCAAAGTGTCACAACACAGGCGCTATCTTTATCGAGGCGGTTGTCCCCCACACGCTGTGTCCCAGATGCACTTTCGTAGCTGCTCGCAGCCAGGCGCTTTCCCAGCCCCATTTTCTCGCCAGGAAAGGCACGGCGCGGCGCGGGGCTGCCAGCGACGGCTGGGCGCTGAGCGGAGGGACTCTGACTCACACCCAGCCCAGCCAATAAATAAATATTTGACTTGAGTTCATTTGCAAATTTAATAATGGGAAGCATGTCCAAGGCGCTCAAGCGGCGCTTGGATGCGCGTCCCTGTGCTTGGGGCAGCGTGGCTGCCTCTGCTGAGGGGGCAGGAGCAGCACCCGGCTGTTCCCCCCGGCAGCAAACATCCCAGTGGCTATATCCCATGTTCACCCCCAAACCCCCATGGCTCTATCCCACCTCTGCGAGGCCCCCAGCCGTGACGCTGATGGCAGAAGCGAGCATTGCCCCTGGGGCTGCACCGCAGCGGGGCTGCCCGCCGGCTGCCTGCACCTTGGTGGCCCTGGGACCCCGCGCCAGCCCCAGCGCCCACGGGCTGGTCCTTGTGGTCCCGCAGCGAGCCCTGCTGTGCGTGAGATCCTTTCCATATGGGAGCAGCCAGCGGAGCTGCCAGCTCCCAGCTCCAGCGCTTGCCGCTACATCTGGAAACTCTTCTCACCCTTAATTGTTCTTAATGCTTTAACACGCGGAGTGACTAATAAGACACTAATTGGGCGGCGTTAGCAGTGAGAGACGGAGTGGGGAGCACGGCTGGCAGTGCCCTCTGTGCCGAGCCGGCGCTCTCCCAGCCACTTAGCTGCTGGTGTGCCGCAAGTATCATAAATCACTACAAACCCAAGTGCTTTTCCTTTCTCGGCCTTTCCCAGAGCAGTGGGAAACCCGCCTCCAGCACCAGGGATAGCAAAGAGCTGCAGATTTTAGCTCTGTCTCATGGCCACCTGCGCCCCGGGAGCAAGGGAAGAGAAGACGCAAGGTCCTCTCCGGCACGGGTGTCCCGCACACCTTCCCCCTCTGCAAGCAGAAAGGCACCCAGTGGCTCTGTGACCCCCCCCATCGCTCCCCTCTGGCACCCAGCCCAGGGCTGCCGAGTCTTCACACCACCGCTGCTGCCGGCATCACCTACCCTGGCCTGCCCACAGCTTGTGTGCCGGGCACCACCGGGACAGGCTCTCGCTTGACATTGCTCACGTCGAGCGGACGCGAGAAAACAAGTGATGAATGGCCACGGGGAATGCACCCGCTCCTGAGTGATTTATGGCAGTGGCTGCTGCTGTCGGGGACCTGGGGCAGAGGACATCTGCGTTTGGGACCCTCCTGCGCCCCGGAGAGCTGTGGGGTGACGGCCCCCCACTGCCGGGGCTGCCTGGTCCTTGGGGCCAACCTGCCTGGGGAGCTCCCGCGGGGCTGCCAGCCCTGCCTGCGCATCTGCCGGCAGCACCGCGCTTGCTGGAGCTGCTCGACAGCGGGAAATAGGCACAAATCTTGTTACACACTGGCTAAGCCTCCCTGGGCATGTTTTCTATAAATCTCTTGGAATTTATTATATGATAACTAGCCTGGAAAAGCTAAATTAAATCCACAGCCAAGAAACTGACTTTCAAGTGTGACCTAATTTACTTGCTCGGAGGGGAGGGAGGGAGCGGGGATCCCGGTGCCAGTCATTCCCGGGATGACCTCCCCATGCAGCCGCACACCCCCGTCCTCCTCCTCGCCGTGACTTTGGGGACGGAGCTGAGCAGCCTTTCATGTCTGAGCGGATCTCGCACTCCCACTCTCTGGAACAAAAGTGCCTCGAGGGCTCCCCTGTCAGATGTTTCTCCATTGCTCATCTTCAAGCCTTCCTTTAAGGAGCGCTATCCTCCCGGGGGGGGCTCCAGCGGGTTTGGGGATGACGGGGAGCATTGTCGCAGGGGCTCTGCATCGGCGCGTTCCTCTGTGCTCCAGGCTGCTCCCCGCCATCCCAGCGAGCCTCATGCATGGCACCTGCACCCTTGTTTGAGGTTCATGACCGGCAACCCAAAGCCTTCATGCAAGGCCCCAGTGAAGAAGACGGCTCACAGGGAAGGGAGGTTTAAGGGCATAGGAGAAAGTAGCAGGGAGAAAATCTGGCTGGGGAAGAGGTCCGGTGGCCGCAGCACAGGTGAGCCCACCTCTCCCTGGGCGCCCAGAGCGGGTCCCGGCAACAACGGCTGCACCCGCCCGGCCAGACAAGGCGCATTCCCCTGGAACAGGCACCTCCCTCCCGTGCAGGGGCACAACACACGTCACCACCGGGGTAACAACCTGACTCCAAACCCCCGCGAAAAGCAGCACAGCCCCAGTCCCAAGACCCGTACGTGCCCCAGCGCACCCCAAAGTCCCGGGAGAAACTGCCAGTGCTCCTGCTCTGGACAGGGCGTACATAAAGGCCAGCTCCGGTGCATCACGGTGCTGTGGAACAGCCCTGCACGGCCCCTCTTCCCGCAGTGCTGTGGGGCGCAGTCCTGCGTGACCCCTCTTCCCACGGTGCTGTGGAGCGCAGTCCCACGCTTCCTCCTCCAGCAGAGGCCAGGCAGGATCACGCATCCCCCTCGCCTCACCGTCCCTGCCCACCCGCTGGGCTCACGCCTCTTTGCAGGAGCGGGTTGCACAAGGCAGGAGCGGGTTGCACAAGGCAGGAGCGCAGTGCGGGCAGCGCAAGCAGCGCAGGCTGGGCCCGCGGCGAGGGTGACGTGGGCAGAGCGGGACCGCGGTGCTCCGGCAGACCCGGGGGTGGGCTCGGGGCTGGCACGCGGGCGCGTGCTGTTGTTCTGGAACGGAGTGCACTGGCAGAGCGGCATGTGGGAAGCTTGCATAATAGTGCCAGCCCACACTACGCCTGCTCCTTCCCAGCATGATCAGCCCCTCGTTTTCATGAGCAATAACATCCACCCAAAGTTTTCTAAAAGACAAAAAAAAGCTTCAAGGTGATACACAGAGCTCAGCTGCCTTTGCTGCCTTCAAACTGATTAATGCAACTGGGGAAATCCATCTGCACAGCCTCTTCACAGAGGCAAGGCTTCTCTAATCCCCCACTCGGGATGACCTCTGCCCCAGCCAAGGGACGAGGATTCTCAAAATCCCGCTCCCTATTTGATGATTTCCGAGCATGCACTTGGGACCGGGGCCGAGCAGAGGAAATGCCGTGCAGCGAGCAGCACTGCGAGGCGGGGACGCATGGCTCCCCGGCGCCGGGACTCCTGCAGTGGGCCAAGATGGCTGGCGATGCACGGCTCCACCGGCACCCGCTCCTGCCCAGGCGCTTCCCTCTGCTCATGCCAGCTGGGGGAAGAGCAGTCCCGGCTCTGGATGTCCCCACAGGAGCAGCAGCCGGTGGGGCAGTGCACCAGGAGATGCGTGCAGTGGCAGACGGTGCTGCGTGGCCTGTCCCCGAGCAACACCCGTTCCTGGCCATCGCTTTGAAAGCACAGCTGTGACAGTGCTGCCACAGCCCCTCCAAGAGCCGCCTGCACCCTCGGGTACTTGCAACACTGGGAGGAAACGGGGACGATGGCTCGTCTGGAGGAGAAAGTCACACTGCCTTTGCTAGGTTTAAATTTTAACTACTCATTAGGCTAGTGCAAGCTCCCAGTGCAGGCTGGTGTCAGCATGAGGCAGGCTTTTAGTCCATGTAACGTGAACTGACGGGGACGGGTTCAAACCAGACCAAATGGAAACCACACAAGCAGCCGCGGTGGGTTTTTGCGGCACGGTCTGTGCCAAGAGCTGGGTCTTGGCAGGTCCAGCCAGGCTGCGACACGCAGGGCTGTGTGTGCATCACGCGCACGCACTCCCCTGCCTGTGCAGGGGGACCACCGAGATCCTGCGCACTCCAGGACCCCCGCGCTCCTGCAGCGAGCAGGAGGGCGATGGCTGGGACAGATCCCTGCAGAGCAGCGGGGAGCCCAGCCCGCGGGGCCGGACCAGATGCTCCCCACCCCCGGTCCCATGAGGACCAGAGCAACCATGGCTTCTCCCCGCAATGCTCCCCTTCGCCAGGTCATCTCATGGAAGCCTGGACCTCGGGCATTTGTGCCACCGTGGGTGGGCACAGGACGTGTTCCCACTGCTAGTGCAAAGCACACGATGGGCTGAATTGCGGGCTGCTGCCCCAGGCATGGCCCGTGGGAAGCAGCAGCTTCATCCTCAACCAAAAAACGTCTCCACGCCCCCCCCCCTACCTGGGCTGCTTAGTGGGAGCGACGTACCTGGAGGCCAAGAGCAGGTATCTCGTGCTCTGGTAGCAGGTGGGAGCTCACGCTCGCATTCGCCCCTCGGAGCCGTCGGGAAGAGCCGTCGGGGTCTCACAGCAGCAGCTTCTCAGCCTGAAAGAGAGAGGGAGAGGCTCCAGTCCCGTCCCTGTGTAGGCATCGCTGCTAATAACGGAGGAGGACGCGGCAGAGCTCGGCGCGTCTGAACGCCACGGCTTTCAGGGACTCGCACACTGCTTGTCCCACTCTTTTAACAGCACAATTATCTCACGGCTGGAGAGCAGCTTTGGAGCGTGGCCCGGCTGCCTGACACGCAGAGAGGCAGCCTGGCAGGCAGGACCCTGCCCACCGGCAAAGCCCCCCGGAGAGGGGGAAGCGTGTCTGGCCCTGGGGAACAGGGCTTGGCAGCAAGGGGTGCACGGCAGGTCCCCGGCTCGGGGGTCCCCAGTGGGACCACGGCCCTGTCTCCATACTGATGCAGGATGCTGAGGCTGGTCCTGCCTCCCCGGGGAGCACAAGCCCTGGCCTCAGCAGAGCGCACAGGATGGAGACAAGGAAAGGCCAAGGCTTCTTCTAAAGGGAAAAAATACCCCCTGACCCACCCGTTCCCCTCCAAAGGCTCCTTGGAGGCAGCCCGCAGTCCCACATCACTCTCAGCAGGTCTGGTGTGGTTTTCCCCGACCCAGGTTGAACGGGAGATAATTTAACAGCTTGTCCCCCATTGTAATGGGACTTTTTTCCCTGCTTCCCCCCGGGCAGCCCATCCATCATGGCGCCAAGCGGCAATGTCCACCCCGCGACCTCCGCCAGGCAGCCCCCCCAGCCGCCGTGAGTTATGACGCCTGCACGGCATGGCGGGACGGGCTTGGCACACTGGCTCTGCACCGGGAGCAGAGATTTATCCCCTCGACAGAATAGGGGGCAGAGGCCGAGAGATAAGTCACAGCAAAGCTGCAGGAGCGTCTCTCAAGGTCCCCCAAGGTTGGCTCATTAAAAAGCAAGGAGAAGAGGAAAGAAAAAAACATGCCCGCAGTGGTGTGGCTCACGAATCACCCTCCCACCTTCAAATCAGCCAAAACCAAGAGGGAAGTGAAAGGGAGCCAGCAGCCCCCAGGCGGGGTCTGCAGCAGTCCCCAGGGGAGGATGCTGGCCGGGGCCGTGCGAAGCCACCAGCATCCCCCAAGCACCCGTCCCAGCAGCATCCCAATAAACGAAGCAGCACAGAGGCCGGACGGGGATGCCACTTCCCAGCGGTGCAGGAGCACAGCAGCCCTGAGGAAGGGGTGAGAGAGCCAGTAAGCAGCTGATGGGCAGCCCACAGAGGCTCTCAGATGCTAGCCAGGTGAGGACATGGAGGAAGATGGGCAGAGGGGTCCCAAACATGGCACAAAACTGCCCCTGTGGCTCCCTGGCCTCCCAGGGGAGCAGATGGCCAGGGCTGCCGGGTGGGCACACTCCTGCGGACGTCTCCGTCAGTGCAGAAAGCAGGCAGGCGTGCAGCCCGCGGCTCGACAGTCAGCAGGTGCCCTCAGCCCCACATCGCTGCCCTTGCCACAGCCCCACCGGTGACACCCGTCTCCTGCTCTTCAGGCTCCAGCATCCCCGGCTGCCGAGTGGGGACGGACACCTCCGGTGGCACATGTCCCCCGGCCCCAGGAGCAGGCTGGAGTGCGCAGACACACTGGGACCGGCGCCTGCAGTCGGCCGGCTCTGGGGTGCAGCCGTCAGGCTCTGCCACAAAACCCAGGCATGCCAAGCACGCTGCCGGGAGCAGGCTCCATCCCCATGACGGGAACCCATCACCACTTTTGGGGAGAGACCACAGAAAACCCCCAGAGAAACCGTGAACAGCGCAGAAACTCCCCAGCCTCCCCAAACTTGCACTTTTGGGAGAGACCACAGAAAACCCCCAGAGAAACCGTGAACAGCGCAGAAACTCCCCAGCCTCCCCAAACTTGCTGGAATTCCCCTTCCGCCTCATTAGTCCTGCTCATTAGGCTCTGCTCCTGATTAGCACACGGAGCTAGAGCACAGCTCAGCACAACTTCACGCTCCCCAGCCCCTCCATCCCAGTCCCCTTTAACGGTGGTCTGTCCCAGCCCAATCCCCTAATCCCCCCAGCACAGGAGCCCCTTTGCTGTCCTCTCCCAAAGGGAGCTGCTGTCGCAGCCCCTCTTCTCTCCGCCTTGGGTTATTTGTGTGTTACCAGGAACCGCAGCAGAGCTGGGGGTTCAGCGGGGATTCAGCTGTCCCAGCTCCTGAGGAGCTTTTTAATCACGCACACATCTCCCCTCCGCTCACCACCGATGCAGCCCCCACCCTGCTCGCCAACTGCCCCCGGCACACGCCGCTGGCCAGCCGGAGAACAGAGCGGGCAGCCAGGAGAGGCACCTCCACTCTGCCCAAGCCAGCGTCGGGCACCCCGCATCCCCTGGGAAAGGCGAGCCTGGCACCTCCGGGGAAACTGGCCCAAAGCAAGTGCTTGAGGCACGAGCCGTATTTAAGCCTGCAAGGGAGCTGGGCGCGAGGGCTGGGAAGAACACGAAAATCATCTCCTCTGAGTTCCTGCACCACACAGGGCAAAGAACTTCACCCAGAAATCCCTGAAATGGCAGCTCCTGCCTGAGCCCAGCTTCGCTCTCGAATCACTTCCCCCAGGACTTCAGCAACCAAGAGCCCTCTCCCCCCAAACCCCAGCCCAGCACTGGGCAGCATGGAGGCAGCACCCCTGGGTTTCCTCCCTGACACCTTATTTCCAGCACAAACTCATTTAGCCACAGCTTCTATGCTCTCATTGCAGGGTTCACCCAAGACCGAAAAAACCCCCATGAACATGCAGCGAGCGCAGGACACGATAAACACAGGGAAAACCCAACAGCGTCCCTAAAACAAGATGAACACAGTAATATTTTTTCAGCACCTTCTATTTTCAAAAGCAAACCCACGTGTGTGCAGGGGGTCGGGGCTGGTGCATTCCCCACCGGCGGCGTGGGACCGGCGGGGGCCCGGCAGCAACCCTCACCCGCCGGCAGCCAGCCTGCAACCTGCAACATCCCCCCCTCGGCAGGGAAAGCGGTCCAGCCCCAGGAGGGGTGTGAAAGCGGGTTACCGATCCCCACGGGGCATCTCCCCCAGGAGCCACCGGGCTTTTACTACACAATAAAACATTGCGATTAGATCTACAAGCCAACCCCCGGAAGGCTAAGAGGTTTTATCAAAGCCAGCGGCATCCCAGGGAGGAGACAGAAAGATAAGAGCAGCTGCCCGCAGCATCCGCAATCCCAGGGCCAGCCCGACGGCTGCTGCTGCTGCTGCTGCTGCTGCTGC
>NW_008795038.1:216956-228009 GCF_000699145.1 Aptenodytes forsteri
CCCCACACTCCCAGGAGGATGCTTGGCCGCAGCCCAGCGCGGTCTGTCGGACTTCACCGTTGCAGTGGGGTGACAGAGAAATCCCCCTTGGCGGGGCAGTGCTGGAGGGGACAGCCGGGGGGCTGTGAAGGCGAATACCCACACTGATTTTTCCCTTGGTTGCAGAGGAGGGGGAGAGTGGAATTTTCTTTCAGCAGAAAACGCAGTGAAGCAGCACTCCGAGCCTGTGCAGCCCGAGATACAGCTCCTGCTCCAGCCCAGATCAGGAGCTATTTCCCACTTATCTGTGCCGAGCCTGATATCTGTGCAGCAGAACACGGCACTTGGTAATAGGATTTTGATGCTGAACAGAAGATGTTTTTTCCCCAAGTCTCACTTACGTCACACCTGGAGGTATCCATGGCCATAGAGGTGACACAGAGGAAGGCTAAAGAGTTTCAACTCTTGCGCTGAGGGAGCAGCTTCTCCTTTAGCTGCAAAATAGCAGAATTAAAGCAATCTAATATTAGCTGCCCGCTTCGTGCCCCCACTCCAGCACAGTCCTGGGGAAAGGAGGGAGAAGAGCACATCCCTGCTGCAGCATCCCCACAGCACCACTGACCCCACCGGCCACAGCCCCTGGCTGGTCTGCTCCTGCCCACAAACCCCCGCGGGAGCAGGCAGAGCCCTCTGGCCCCTGGAGCGGGGCTGGCGGCTGGAGCCAGCCCGGCTGCCCACCGCCAGGTTGTGGGGAGCCAGCGGCCTGCGAGCATCACCTGTTCCCGGTGCTCCCCCGGCCCCGGGCTCCGCTGTCAGCTGCATCCCGCGCCGCAGGGACCACCCACGCGCAGCAACAGCAGCAGCAGCGGCGGCACGCAGCCTGGCTTGGGTGGCGGAGCCACGCTCGCAGCTGCCTCGGGGAAAGGGGAGGAAGGCTTGTCACCTCCCTGCCACCCTCCTCCTCATCTGAGCGAGAGGAAGGTCCCACGCACCCCTGCTGCCGGAGCTGGGAAAGTCTCTGCCTGCCACAGACAAAACCAAAGGGATGGGAACCACCCCCGCCAGGCGCGGGTGACATCTCACCCGTGGGAACGCTGCCGGCGCGGCGTCGGGGCTGTCACCGCCTCCCACGGCGCAAACAGGGCGGACGAAGGGCACTTGCAGAAAAGCACCAGGCTGGCGGCTCCGAGCATCCCGCAAGCGGCGGCGGGGAGAGGGAAGTCCGGCCAAGGCCAGGCCGTCTGTCAGCGCACCGCAGCTGGGCTCCGGCAGGCTCGAGCAGCCAGGCTGAGAGCACACGCACTAAGAGGTGCACACGGGGCGCACACTGCTCTCGCAGGGTGCACGCTGCTCACAGGGTGCACCGCAGCACTCGAGAAGCCCCGAACAGACTGCGAGCAGGCACGGGCTGAGCAAGCCGGAAGGAAAGTGCTCATTAGGAGCAAAGCGGGGAGGCAACTCGAGGAGCAGGATGCGTCCTGCTTGTAGCATTTGCATTTTCCTAGCCCAGCTCCAGAGAACAGGGAGTTATCAGAGCCTTAGTAGAGAGCCCCGCTGCACTAAAGGTACATCGCTATTAGATAAAAGAGCCAGGAAAGAAGTGAAAGACAGGAGCGGAAGGAGAAACCATCTTGCACAAAAGGATGGAGAAAACAGTCCCAGGAAGTGCCGCAGGAGCCATCAGCCTGGGGCAGGAGATGGAGGGGATCTGTCAGCTGCCCCTGGCCCCCCCCTCCAGCTGGGATGGCAGCCTGTGGGGCACGACCCCCCCAGGCTTCACAGCTCTACAGTCCTCCTGCAATTTTGGTTTCAATTTTGCAGTTAGGAACATCACCCTCTACCTTTTTATTCATCCCCCGATGCTCTGAGGCAGCACGGTGGCTGTGAGCGGCTGGGATGCTTCACCACCCACCTGCAGCACTAGGAACAGGGGCCCAGGCAGGGCTGCGGGTGCCTGCTCCCCCGGGGCAGCCCTGGGAACCCCAGAGGCTAGGGCACAGCTCCCACTGAGCCCAAGAACTGCTCTGCAGACGCACCCTGCCCCTCTGGCACAGGCAGTGGTGACAGCCCCCGATGTCCCGCACGGCCACGGCGAGTGGCCCCAGCACCGGCGCTGACAGCCAGCAGCTCCCCCCACACCCAGGGAAGCGGGTGCCCACGCCAGCCCTGCTCTGGCTCACCCAAGGAGCACCCGTGGCACCTGTGCGGGGAGGGAAGCACGGCACTGTGCAGGCAAGGCAAAGCAGCGATACCGCTGAGCCGCTGTGGACCCCGTTCCGCACGGACCGCGCTCAGGCAGCGCATGCCCAGGAGCCGGGGCAGCGCAAGCGTGGGCAGCACCTGCTGCGAGGGGACAGGGGTGCCAAGTCGACGGTTGCAGCCTGTTTTTCTGCACAAGTGCATTAAGTATTCTGCACAGCACTTTTGCTGTAAATCACTTCCTATTCAGGCTCACTGCTGAGGGTCTCTGAAGGTCGATTTTCCATGGTTATGACAACAAAAACTAAAATTGGGTCAAACCTGAAAGGTATTATCTTCCTCCAAGCTGCTAAATGCACAATAGTAATGAGGTTGGTTAAGCAATTCACCCACAGACTGCATTATTTGCTCTGAAGATGTATTAACCAGTTAAATGAGCGTGATAAGGCAGCTCTGCTTATTTCTCCCACCAGCCGCACAGAAGATCTGAGGTTCTGGGTCTCTGTATCCCGGCTAATAACCGAGACCGCAGACATGCCAACAAAGGCGGCCGGCGCCGCACCGCTCCGGGCCAGGCTCTGCCCAGCCTGACCCGCAGGAACACAAAGAGAACTTTAAAGGCATCCAGCGGCTAAGAGCCATTTGAAAAAATAATTATACTTCCTCCCTCCCCTTTCTCTTTCTTCTTCTTAAACGCTCTCCCCCATCCAACCTCCTGATGAAAAAGAACGAACCCGCTGCCCACACCGGCAGAGGCAGGTTTTAGCAACAGCCCTGCTCTGGGACGGGGGTTTATCCCTAGCAAACGCACGCGGCCGACCCGGCTGCTCAGCGGCCACTCCTGGCGCTGCCGGGGCATGGGACCAGGGGGTCAAAACCCACAAAACCCACCCGCCCATCTCAGGGTGCTGCTCCTCGCGCACGTGAGAGGAATCCTCGCGGCCGGTACCCAATGGATGCTGGAAGCCGCCCGTGCCCACGCCGGAGCTTTCCATACCCACTGCGGTGGATAAGGGGCAGCTGGGCAGGGACTGCCCAGGGCACCCACCCCAGGTGCTTCCACCCCAACGGGGGAGCGGTGGCGGTTGTGGGACACAAAGAACATTTGTTTTTACAGGATTTCTGCTGTTTTTCCTAAAACAAACACCCATTAATGTAAACACAACTGATGTAAACAAGCACGACCCTAAAATCCATGTGCAGCTGTATGTAATGGGGGAGAAGGAGGGAGGGAGGGAGGAGAAACACTTTAATTAATCCCTAAAATGAATGAGATGGAAAAACTCAAACTGCACGGAAAGCATCTTATACTGCTGCAGAAAGGGACTGCCCAGGACGGAGGGTCGCGCTCTGCCGTGTGACGCCGCCAGTCGCGCTCTCCCGTGTACGTGTAACCCTGCCGCCAGCTCCCACACCGGCCACCCCACGGCACCAGCCCCAGCCCGGGGGGCCGTCCCCCGTCCACACCACCCGGGGAGGGGAGAGGGGAGAAAAAGCCAGTGCCGCCAGCTCCCACACCGGCCACCCCACGGCACCAGCCCACCGGTGGGAGAGCCGTGCCACGTCCACACCACCCGGGGAGGGGAGACCGCGGTGGTGCCGGTCCCAAGTGCTGCAGCCCCGAAGCCCCGAGCTGGGTGCATCGCAGTCCTGCCTGCCCGGCCGCTGGCTCCCCGACTCAGCTCTGCTCCAGTGGGAGGCTGATCGGACAACATCTCGGTTCTCCTGTTCATCTCCAGGCGGGCAGGAGGGGTCGCCCAGCTCTCCTGGAAGCCGGGTACCCACAGCCCAAGGCCCTGTGGTCCTGCCAGGGCAATCGCCCAGTGCAATTTGGGCTCAGTGGAGCTCGGGTTCTCACGGGCTGTGGGAGCCAAACCCTCCCACTCCCTGCCAGCACAGTGCCCCAACAGCCGCTAAGGGCAGCTCTTGGGGTAGGTGGCAGGTAGGAGGGCAGAGAACAAAAAAAAGCTGGGTGCTGCAGGGTGGCAGCAGTGCCCCTCGTGACCTGCCCACAGGTCCCTGGCTCCTTCCCCAGCACAGGGAGGGTTTTCGGGGCACCAAGGAGGCACGTCTGCAGGACCTCCGCAGGCAGCCTGCCCCATGGGATGACAGGAGACCAAGGGAGGTGGCAGGAGGCTTCCACCACCCGCAAGAGGGACCCAGCCATGAGCCGGGGAGCACGTGGAGGAAGCACAGAAAAAGCCTCGGTCTCTCTCTCCTGGTGATCCAGCTGGTGCTTTGCCAGGAGGAAGTAGCTGCATGGAGAAACGCCAGCACTTTCTAGCACAGAAGGATGAAGGTAGCCTGAAGTGGGATCCGTGTTGACAGAAGCTCTGGGACCAGCACTACGACCTTCACGAGCCACCTCCCGTGTGACCGAAATACGGCTGCGAAATGGTACCTGAGGAACAAGGGGGAGAGAGACCGCGGAGCAGATCCGAGGATCCAAGGAAAGCAGATCCAAGAAGGGAGGAAAAGGGCTGTTTCACGAGGTGGGCAGGGGTCAAACGGAGAGGCATCAGCAGATCTGCACGGCATAATGGGACAGCAGAGGTCCACACGATGAGCTCTTCCAGGCCTCCACCACAAGCTGCTGGTGCACCAGGTAGCTCATCAGGAGTGGCTATTTGAAGCCAAATGCAAAGAAAGTCAGATAAACTGGAAAGACAACTTTGGTGCTCCTGCCCTTTTAAGGTCTGCAACTCCAGACCGCACATGGGATCTGAGAGCAGAGCAGAGAGATGGAGCCCAACCTGGAGCATCACCTCCAGAGCTCAGAGCAGGGGCTGCCCCAGGGCCCCGCAGCACAGGGCAAGTGGAGACACGTGGTGCCCAAAGCCACACAAGGAGACCCAGTCTAGTCCATCAGTGCCAGGGCCCCTTGGCAGAGGGTAGAACGTACCACAGGGCCAAAATGCCACCGTATAGAGGATCCAAGATGAAAGAGAGAGGAGACGTGTCTTGCCTCTGCTGGGCTCTGGACAGGCATCACCCCAGGAGAGCTGTGGGCAGCATCAGCTGGCTTTGCTGCCTGCAACACCACCTGCCCGGCGGGGCGAGGAGAAGGAAGAGGGAGAGACCACACCTGAGGCTGGTGAGAAACCGAAAGGACAGCAAGGACCTGAGCCAGCCCCCAGCCAAACCCATCGCTTCGCCCTCTCAAGCAGACACCCCCCTGGCCCTTGGCGCCCACACCAAGGGCTGGGACTGCACCGCACCGCTGTCCTGGCAGGGAGAGGCTGGAGGACCTGAGTTTTGCCAGTGTTGCCCTCCACAGCGTGAGCAGAGGCAGGTTAGCATGCAGCCCGGCATCGCTCTCCAGCCTGACCGCGCTGAGCCCCTGCGAGCTGCTCAAGGTCCCCACGATCATTCCCAATTCCGGCAGCCTGCCCATCCGCCAAGCTGTGCCTCCACCCCTGCCCTGTCCCTGCACACACACACCAGGCTCTCAAGGTGACACCGTGGCTACCCAGGGATGTGTCCATCAGATCCATCCCGCTCCTCCTCTCCTTAAGGATCTTAAACCCTGTCCCTCGCCATTGGCCACTCACTGGCCATAGTTTAGAGAAGCTGCCTCATGATCTGCCACTGGAAACCCCGCAGGGCCAGGCACCAGGGAACAGGGGAATCCCTCGTTCTGGCTCAAGGTGGATTCCTGATGCCCGGTCACCCCATGGGATGGCTGACACACTCAGCCCTGGCACACCGGCAGCTCTGACCACGCTCACGGTCCATCTCACACCTGTGGCAGCCTGGGATGGGGCTGCAGTCCTGTTGCTCCGGGCCAGCAAGGTCCTGAGGGACCATCCTTGATCCCAAACCTGGAGAGCGAATACACGACATGGCTCCTCCCGGAGCAACGCTGACCACCAGCCCTGCTCCTCCAAGAGCTACAGCAGCTTTTCGGGTTCACCTGCCAGCTGTGGCCCCAACGCAGCGTGAGTCGGCTGCACCAGCCAAACGCAGGTGCATCACCAGCTCCAGTGCCCACCTCTGCCATGGCAGTGGAAGGCCAGCCCGTCCCGGCACAGCACTCTGCTCTGGGAAGCACCAGCCCCTTTTTCCTTACCTTGCCGCAGCATTCATGCTGCCAAGGCTCCTCAGCAGCAAAGCCTCTGGGATGGGCAGGCAGGACGATGGCACCCCCCAGGACTCACCCAAGCACCGGTGCCGGCGCCGTGCAGAGCTCCGCACCTTGCCAGCCCTCCCGGCCGCCACGCGGGCGCGCGGCTCCCAGTGCTGCCTTTGGAGCCGGCTGCCGAAGCGCACACGTCCTCCCCCCTGCCCTTTCCAACGCCGCCGGTGATGGGAGGGAGTTAGAAATGCCAGGAGAAGCATTCCTGGCAACAGACCAGAGCCCGGCAAGACAAGCCCCAGATTTATGACCAGCGTGGACGAAGAGACAGAAGAGCTTTAGCGAGCCTGGTTAAGACCCCATGGGAAAGCGACAGTGAGAGATCTGAGTGACCCGGCAACTCCACCTCTCAGTGGGAAAAACAAAAGCGACACAAGAAAGGAGCCCAATAGCCCCAGGAACCGAGGGGAGGGGGCTGCCATGGGACGGGGTGCCCGGGGCCAACAGGACACACATCGGGACACCACACCCTGCTCAGGCAGATGCTGGGACAGCAAAGCATCGCTGCTGGAGCACCCCGCGCTGCCTGCAGCACTGATCCAGCCTCCCCCCCCCGCCTCCTCCTCCTCCTCCTCCTTCAGGTACGTGCCGCCATATTCTCGCCTTTGCCGGGCTTCTTCCTCTCCTTCCCCTCTTTGTCATTCCTCTCAGCTCACGCCTCTTCTCTGCTCTCCTTCAGCTGCTCGCAGCAATAATCCAGGGCACTAACGCCCCGGCAGATTGCTCAGTGCCGCTCCCTGGCTGCTGCTGACCGGGGTTTTAATGACTCCCCCGGCCGCGGCAGGGGCTGATCCCCACCTCCGCCAGCTGCCAGCAAGGCTCCCCCCTCTTCCTCCTCCACGAAACACTTGCACCTAATGAGGCCTGGGCACACTGCAGGGATGAGCGAGGAGCATCCACCACCTCCAGGCTCAGCAGGGGCTCAGCCCGGGATCTGCTCTTGTCTCGCACCTAGGCTCTCAGCCACCCCGGGGACTCATGTAATCCCCTCCGAAACCCTGGCACCGCAGGGCTCCCCGGCCCCCCAGGACAGGCGAATGCAGCCAAGGGCACCAATGCAGCAGAGCCGGAGGGGCCGCAGGCTGACAGCACGTCACATATTCCCCAGGGATAGGGAAGGGACAACTGCGGCTCAGTGTCGGTCAGATGGATGCTTCTCAAAGCATCACGGCACAGGACTCTGCAGAGGCAGGGACCGGGCAGGGGACCGAGGCTCTGCCTGCCCGGAGGACGGGCAGCACCCTGGGCTTCAGCTGCCCACACACTGGCATATGCCAGCTCTCAACACGGGCGTGAGCGCCCTGCCGAGGGCTAAAGCTACCAGCAAGAGCAGCGCAGGGTTCCAGCGCAGGATGGAGAGCAAGAATCTCCTCCCCGGCAACGAGGACGAGTATCACTCAGGGGAACCTCATGAAGCTCGGGAAGGAAAACACTGAGCCCTGTCCCCAGAGCAGAGCTGCCCGCAGCTGGCCAGGCAGGAGTGCACTGCCAGGGTCAGAGGGATAAGGCAGCAGCGTGCCCCCCCAGCCGGCCCTGCCATTGCCCCCCACAAGGCCACATCTGGATCCCATGTCCAGCTTTGGGGTCCCAGTGCAAGGGACTGATGTACTAGAACGAGTCTGGCAGAAGGCCACGGTGATGGTCGGAGGCTGGAGCCCAGGACAGGGATGCGGAGGGAGGTGGGGTGCTCAGCCTGGAGAAGGAGAGTCTCAGGGCACCAGGAGGGTTACGGGGAGGACAGAGCCAGGGCAAGCAGCAGGGAGGGCAGCAGAGCTCCATCTGCAATATCCAATTTCCTCACCAAATCTTGCCATCCACATCAGCAAAGAAATTGTGGAGGCAAGCAACAGCCACCATCCAGGAACCACAAAGCACAGGCAGTGCTAACTGCCGGCAACCGCAGCCAGCCAGTCCCCTGCCCGGCATCACCACGGGTCGGCACCTGCCCCGGCTGCAGGGAGGAGAAGCAGATGAGCCCGGGGGCGCAGGGGTTACCCCCGCAGCCTCCAGCTCGGCCTGACCCCTTGCAGCCCGGCACACCGCTCGCTGCCAGGCTGCAGGTCCCTGCATCTTGTCCTTTAATTAACATTCCACATGTAAAGTTGGGATTGTAATTACTGCAACTGATTAACAGGCCGAAGGTAGCCCGTCTCCGAGGGAGCAGATTAGCAGAGGCTTTCTCGAGCTCCTGCTCTCACCTCGGCACTGTCAGTGCATTTTAAGCAGGGGCCCGATGCCCCCGCAGTCAGTGATTAATGGGCAAGCTGGGCGAGGAGGACGTGCGGTGGCTCCGTCCCCGCTCCTCTTCCCACGCTCCCGCCGGGGCAGGACAGGACGGGGCTCCAGCGGCCGGGGACCATCGGAGGGGAGGATGCCGGGCAGTGATTCCCAGAGCCTCCTCTCCCTGCTGCCAGCACGGTCCCTGCCCAGGCACCGGCACCGGGCAGGGGGAAGTAGAACATGATTCCCGGGAAGCCAAGGACCTTGTGCACAGAGAGGAGAGCACCAGCTCAGACCCACAGAGCAGAGGAGACCCCTTGAGAGCAGCTCCCTGGTGCAAGAGGCAGCGGCACATGGGCAGGAAGCGATGCTGCCAGATCCCTGCCTGTTCTCACGTGCGCTGGTCGTGGGGCCGTTTCCCTGGGCTCTGGCTCTAACCTGGCCGGAGCAGGATGCTCAAGGCTCAGCCAAGCCAGGAGAGCCCCCACTGCTGGGGCTGGGGTGCAGGGAGCTCACACCTTCCCCACGAAACGTTCCCCTTAACAAGCTATTCCAAAAAATTAAGCAGCCAGAGACAACTCCCCTTGTCCTGGCTACTTGTCACCCCAGGATGCAAGTCACCAGCCTGCTCCCACCCCGGGGTCTGCAGAGCTGTGGGGCCAGGGTGTCCCATGGGAGCGTGCCCCTCACCTCCCATCAGGGCTGCTCGCAGCACAAGGCAGTGGGAAGGGAGCCCAGCCCTGCCCCACAACAGCCCTCCAGCACCCAGCCCTGCCCCATGGCAGTCCCCCAGCACCCAGCCCTGCCCCACGGCAGCCCCCCAGCACCCAGTCCTGCCCCACAGCAGCCCCACACCCGGACAGCCCGACTCCTTAGAGCGTGCCCCTCACCTCCCATCAGGGCTGCTCGCAGCACAAGGCAGTGGGAAGGGAGCCCAGCCCTGCCCCACAACAGCCCTCCAGCACCCAGCCCTGCCCCATGGCAGTCCCCCAGCACCCAGCCCTGCCCCACGGCAGCCCCCCAGCACCCAGTCCTGCCCCACAGCAGCCCCACACCCGGACAGCCCGACTCCTTACCTCCCTCCTGGTTCCTCCTCAGGCTCTGCTCATGCTGGCGGGGGGGCCCCCCCGCCAAAACCCCCCCCGGGCCCTGCTCATGCTGGCGGTGTCACCCAGCTGCCAAGTCCTGCCCTGGGGGTGTCACAGCTGCCTCCACCACTGGGCAGAGCCGTGCCAGTGCTCGGGACACATGCCCCTTCCCCTGCAGGGCCAAGCCCAGCCTGCGCCGTGGGCTGCTGCCCAGCCGCCTCCACCCCCCCCAAGCCAAGCAGCTACTTGGCCGGAGCTCCAGCACTTCTTGGATGTGAAAACGCATGAGAACATCCCACATCCCCAGCTCGCCCCTTCCCAGCTCACCCGCAGCTTCGGACCCCGCGCTGCACATCCATGATCGACCTGGGGTGTGCAAAGGGGAGCCACCAGCAGGAGCACGCCCAACGCGACTCCAGTAATTACAAGCAGATAAGGCTATCAGCTGTAATTAACCACTATCCACAGGCAGACCGCTCGGCTGCAGACTTTCTTCCCTTCTTTTCCCCAAGACTGCAAAATAAATTATCCTGCAAAGTTAGCAGAGGCTGAGCTATGGAAACAATTAAACAAAAATTAAATCTAATTCATTTATACTCTGAGCACAAAGTGGATAATGTGGGGGTTTTCTTCTCTCTCCTCTCTTTGCCTTGGTGTTACAGAGGACTATTATGGGAAATTAATCACGGGGAAAAGCAATGAATGTGATCTATCGCTCTTTAAAAGTGCACTGTAGTGATTATATAAAAATCTATTAGAGAGGCCAGGAAATAGAAGAGTGACACCATTTAAAAGGAAAAAGGAGACAGGGCTGGTGGCAAAAGGATCGATTTCTTAACAGACGGATCTGTGACAGAAGGAGCGGGAGGAGGTCAGGCCCATGCCACCACAGACCCCGGCCCCCGGCAGGAGAGTGCAGTGCCAGCAACACCGGCAGCGGCACCAGCAGCGCGTATCTGCCCTGCCCGGCACAGCCCCAACACCCACCCCAGCCGTGGGGGTCCCAGCCGGAGGCAGCACCGGCAGCTCACAGACCCCTTGGGCAGAGCTGGACCCATTCGTCCGGCTCCGGCTGCTCCTCCGCAGACAACGGCCCTGGGTTTCACTGCCCAAACAAGCAGCGCTCCGGCCCCTTCTCCCTGCACAAGGACGGCCGCTCCCGCGCAGCTGCAGCATCGCATCACACCCCCTCATAGCTCGAGCACTGCCCCCCATCCGAGGGGTCCCCAGGAGAGCGACCCCCATCATTAACGATGATTGCGAGAGCAGACCCTCACTGCACCGGCAGTAAACAAGGCTGGACCCTGCCCAGCCGCCCCCGGCACTGCCCCCCCCAGCGCACGCTCGGCTGTTTAACAGCTGCGATAAAACCTTCGCCAAGGCAGATTCCACAATAAATCCTGGCCCGCGGCGGGGCCAGCCCCGGGCCAGC
>NW_008795038.1:228356-238140 GCF_000699145.1 Aptenodytes forsteri
GACCACCCCCGACCCCATGGTGAGGGGGTCAGGGCTGACCCCGAGCCCCGCAGGGAGCCGTCCTGGGGCCGGATCTGCAACCACCTGGGGGGGGACGGGGCATCGCTCCAAAGGGTCCCAGCACAGCGCTGGCAGGTGCCGCACCTCGGGGCAGAGGCTGCAGTGAAGCAGCGATCGGCCACTCATCTCCGGGTGCATGACAGGCAATCCCGTGCCGACCGGCTCACCCACAGCCACCGCGGCCTCCCGGGGCCATCATCCCCAAACCAACAATTACAAATTCTCCACTTCTACATTAACACAGGCAAACGCCTTTATGCGAATTTAATGGAAGTTTCTCCTCCCCACCAGGCGAATGGAAGCCAAACACACCACTCTCCCTCCAATGCATCTTTTCAATGATTTGGAAAAAAAAAAAAGTGGAAAAAAAACCCCTTTGATCTCAGCAGCCCATTTGTTTAGCCTATGCCAGGATTTAATTGAGAAGGGATGTCCTTGAATAAATGCGGAGATGTCCTCGCTCCCCAGGAAGTCTGCTGCGAGTTGTGCAATCCACTGTATGAGGTTTTCTGCTCATCCAGGGGTATTCTGGGACAACACAGCCCCAGGGCCGCTGCCGCATGTTGCCCATCCAGCCCCTGCACCGCTCATCACCGGGCACCCCAGCAGCGAGCAGGCTGCCGTGCCACAGGGCCGAGTGAGGGAGGCACCAAGCCCCAACGGATGGATGCTCCCAGGGCCGGGGGACACCGTTCTGCCCCCAAACCCAGTATGGAGGGGAGGTGGAGGGCTGGCTCCCTATGGCCACCGGTACCCCACAGGGACGCGTCCAGAGGCTGGAGCAGCCACGTACCCCCAAGCCTGGTGGGAAGAGGACCAGGGCTTGCTTGGCGCTGGCAGAGGGGCTGCAGGTGGGACGCACCGCCCCAGAGAAGCCAAGTTACGGCACAACAGAAGGTGAGGGGCAGCCTGTCCCGGAGAGCTGGCACTCGCGCCCAGGGTGCCGGCACCGTCCCCTGGCAAACGCCTTCCATGCTGCCAGGCTTGGCATGAAAGGAGGAGCCGCAGCAGAGAGCCTGTCAGCCCCGGCGGGGAAGTCGGCATCGCCGACCGCAGCAGGCAGCTTCCTGCTCATTTCCTCCCAGCCTGCCTGCGGGCTGCCGGCCCCTGCCAGCGCTGAGCACCCCGGTCCCCCCCATCCCTCTTCTGCCAAGTCCCTCCTGGCAAGGGGCAAACGCATGCCTCCTGCCCAGCCCGGCTTTCAGCAGCCGCAAAGCCTCAAGCCGAGGAAGGGAACCAGCCCTGGGGATCACCCTGCGCCTGCACGCCTCCAAAGAGAACCGGAGAGAGGCAACAAAGGCTGGGAGGGGGTCCCTCGGAGGTAGCACTGCACCCGCAGATTTGGGTCTTCTCATCTCCTGCCCCTCCGCCCCTGCCCAGCGCAGCCGGTGTCAGGCGCTGATCAGCCGGCACCCTCCTCCTCCTCGGCGCAGCCGCGTGGGTGTCTTTCCACCACGCGGCTCCTGCCGCAAGGCTCCCTAGCTGGGGAAGCGCCGCGCTATTTTAATCCGGCACTCTCCCATCCATCCCAGCGAGCCTGGCTGCGAGCACAGCCCTGGGAGAGCTCTGCTCCCATGTCCCCGCAGCTGGCCGGGGACGGAGAAATGCCCCAAGGCTGCGCTTGGATGAGGAGGGGGCTGGAGGGCACCAAACCCAGGGACAGGGCTGGCTGCAGCCCACCCGCTGCCACCTCGGCCCCTGCGCCGCCACCACGAGAGAAGCTGCAAGTGCAAAGCTGCAGCTGCGGACTGGGATGTGTCCCCCTTTTCCTAGGGGCTGGCTGCACGCTGCGTGGGAACGAGGAGCAGGACCAGGGGGTGTCCTTGGTCCCCCTGGACAGGATAAGTAATTCTGACCATGGAAAAGAATTAATGGTGATAAAGGTGAGCGCAGGGAGCTACAGGAGAGGACACAGGGAATTCCCAGCTCATTAAAGCATTGGCATCCTTCAGCCCATGGTAACAGCAGTTCCTTGTCTCCTCATTTGTTAAAGTCCTTGTCCTCCCCCTCCCCAGGAGACCCGCGCTCCGCTCCGCAGCCATCCCACCAGCCATCCCACCAGCCCATCACCCCCACAGCTGAGCCCCACCGCCGGCACGTGCCAGTGCAGAGCCATGGGGTGCCGCAACCGGGGGATGCTGGGTCCCCGTGCGGTGCCCGGGCTGCAGCTGTGCCTGGAGAGCAGGGGGTTCTGCGGGCGGAAGGGGAGCAGGAGAGCTCTCAGCCCCTGGACTCCACTGGCTGAGCTGCGGCTAAAGGCGAGCTGATTAAAGCAATTAGGATTTTAAATAGTAACATCAGAGTGGCTCATCAGCACTGAAGAGGCAGTCAAATGACGAGTCTGAGGATCCTATTTAGGGATCTCAGTTGGCTGAGGATCCTAAGCGAGGCCCCAAGGCTCCCTTGCAACGAGAGGGGTCCAGCCGGCGGCCCGGCACAGGGGGGTCCCGGGGACCCCACGGACCCCGCACCCCCCCAGACCCCGCAGCCTCCCCAGCGCCCGCCCAGGCACACAGAGCAGCCTGGCCGGGAGGTGCCGACGGGGACAGCCCCGTGCATGCAGCCAGCTCCGTCCACTGCCCTGCGGCCACAGCCAGGGAGGGGATCGTGCGGCAGGGGCGCCCTGCAGCACCAGCGCCCCAGGCACCCAGCGCTTCCCACAGCGGCTGTGCCAGGCTGCGCGGCACGCCAAGGAGTGCCCGGCTGCGCACTCCTCCCTTTCCTTAAGCTTGTTGTTTATTCTCTCTAATAAAGGCTCCGTGAAGGGAACGTGGAATGAATTCAGCAGCGGTTCTCAGGAGGCAGCTCTGCACACCAGCAACCAAAAAGTACCTTTTGCAACAGATAAGCACAACACACACATTTTGTCTGCTTGGACTCAAAGTCTGATATGCCAGAGATTTAAGGCAGTCTGGTGGGAAATCTGTCTATTTTGGTGTATATGAATCTCCAATCACAAAGGAATCTGGACACAAATACAGATGCAGGAACAGCTTAAACAGCCGTGAAATGCTCCATACCCTTCCCTCTGCTCCCTGATTTCCTACGCTTGCATTTGTTCCTCCCTGTTGCTGGCTGACTCTGAGACGGGTGCAGCACCCAGCCAGAGAGCCTGCCAGGCCCAGTGCCTGGGGATGCGGCCCCCAGGGACAACAGTAGCAGCGGGGACGCCTGCAAGGAGCTTCCCAGTCCCGTCCCGATGGGCACTGCAGCCTGGGACTGGGCTGCTGCTCCAGACCCCCCCGTCCCCGCTCCCACGGCTGCATCCCAGTGGGACAGCATCGCTGCGGAGGGGCTCAACGATCCCAGGCTCCTGGGCTCCCTGGGCCTGGGGGCACGCGTCCACATGCGGTGTTGCGCTGGGCATCAGAGGGATGGGGCCGGTGCTGCACCCAGGGTGGGAGCAACAGCTCACCTGGAAGCAGGGCAAAAAGCGACGGCCTTGCAGAGGGGCAGGCAGGGAGCAGGCAGGGCTGGCCAGAGCAGGGGAGCACCGACACAGTGCTGGACCCACTCGCCCTCAGACGGGGGGAAAAGGGAAAAAAGAAAAGGGCAGGAGCGGGGAGGGGAGGGCAGGAGCTGCAGCCTGAGCACAAGCCACTTGTCGACTTTCTTGCAAGCTCCAAGATGCTGTAGGAGGGTACTGGCACAGGCATATTACATTTATTTATAGGCATTTCTGTGGCACTCAATTAAACGCTGTGGTGGAGATATTGCAGCGTGAAGAGTATTTAGAGCCGTTTAACACCTCTTAGTCGGCAAAAGCCCATCTGACTCCTGCAGCGAATTGGGAAAGTGAGCATAGCAAGGGCAAGAGCAAGGAAGACTGCCCTTTCCCAACCCCAACTTGTGAGGAGAGATGGGATCACTGCACACGTGGCAGTGCATCCATGAGCCTCACGCAACGCTCCACTGCTTCTAGGTCAGCAGGCGAGGGACCTGCGTCCCGCAGCAGGACACGCATACCCACCCTGCCCAGCTCCGGCAGAGCTGCTTCGCTCCAGCCGCTCCTGGGCAGGCAGGGTGCTAAGCCCCCGACAGCAAGGATGGCCAGCCCCGCTGCCCACGGGCCCTGCCTGCAGGGCGGTACGGCAGGGCTCCTGCCCGTCCCGCTCCCCAGCATCGCCCCGTGCTTCCCACGCCCTGCTAAAGGATGGGACCCGCTCACAGAAGGGCACGGAAATTCCTGATGCTCAGGAAAGGCTCTTTCACAGCCTTCACTGGGTTTCTATTAACCACTCTGCAAAACCTCACTGCAACTTATCAGGATGGCGAACGGCTGAGCCAGTAAATCTCTAGATCTCAGGAAAGCCATTGGGGGAGAGAGTTCAAAGGAAAGGCTGACAAGTGCACGCCAAGGTTAGCTCTAATTGCACCGCTCCAAATTCACCGGTGGCACTTTCACCCTCTGATCTATTCGCTCCTCTCTCCCGCTCTGCCTGCAGTGCTTGGCCTGCCCATCCCCCGGCCACGCAGCTCCCAAGCACAGGGGAAAGACATGAGACCATCCAGCCTCGTGTCCCCACCGCTGCTCGCCAGCAGCAAGCTCAAGTCACGCAATGGAAGTGAGCAAGGGTGAAACGCAGCCAGAGGGAGATAACCCGGCCCCGGGTGATGCCAGCGAAGCACCGCCAGCCCGCAGGGCTGCTGCTGCTGCTGCTGCCTCCCCCGAGGAGGAGCCCATTCCTGCAGGCTCTCCCACGCCATCCCCCCAGCGCCAGAACCCCGAACCCACCAGCACCCCGGCAGTGGTGACTTCGCTCCAGCCGAGCATGTACAGGAGCCCACCACGGCCGCTCCTGGAGCGCCCAGCGCCGGGCGGCAACACCGCGCGCCTGCACGGGAGATGCCCTTCCTTCTGCTCAGTAATGAATCTGCAGAGTCGCAGCCAGCGGAGCAGCGAGCATCATCCCCTGGCCGGGGGACAGGACAAGGGCCGGCGGGCACGGGGCAGCAAAGGCTCTGGCCGGGGCTCACCCCACCAGCTGTGCCCATGCACCCGAGCTCGTGTCACTTGCAAATGGATGCAATTAAGTTGATACTGCAGTGGGACTGTAATTGCTGTTTCCTTAGCTTGGCAACACGACCCCGGAAACCCCCATTATACTAATCACTGTCAAACGAACACAATCGCAGAACACATAAAAACCTGGTGTACTTCATGGTGAAATATAACACCGCAGAAGGCTGAACCGTGCCATAAATCTGCTTAGCACTTAACACTGCCTGCTAAATGGCCCCGCTTAATTATAGCTCTATAAACATGACTTTATAGCAGTATCAATACAGTCAAAAATCAATCCTGCTGATGGACAAATGGACAGACTCACGTCCTGCTGACCCCGGGGCTGGGCCACCGCTGCTCCCCACGGCACGGGGTGAGCTGGGCTCCGCGCTCCCACGGCTCAGGGGGGATGCCCGTGGATGTGCCGCTCCCAGGCGGCTCGGCCCCACTCCTCACGCCCGTCCCGGGCACGCCACGACCCAGCCGCTCTCCGCTGGATGTGGTTTCCAACCTGCCTTCGCCCAGCGCTGCTGCCGGAGCTGCAGACAAGACATTAGCATTACAACCCACACTGATCTTTGTCAATTATGCTACAGTATTTGAGCTCTAACCAGCTTTAAATTGAATCAGGACGAAATCATCAGTATAAAAAGAGCCCGCACCAGCCTTTCAATTCCAGCACTGGGAAAAAAAAAGTTATACATCTCATAATGGCCTTCTACCCCATAATGAACAGGAAAAATAAATTAGATTCCCAGCTAAGGGTATATTTATACAATTTCATTATGTGCCCATGAGCAAGTCTGGTTTTCACCAAGATAAAAATGAGCTCTCAGCAATGCTCGTACTAAATAAATGGAGTGATTTAACAGCTTAACAAGGAGCGCGATAGAGGGGTTGAGGAACAATGTCAAAAATGGAAAATAAAAATATAAAAAAATTAAAATGCTCACGTTTCTTGAACCATGCTAGCGCTGCCAGGCCAGACTCCACCCGCTGCCTGTGCCCGGCAGCTCCGGGAGTGCTCACGGGCTGGGGGAGACGGGAGACGGCAGCGCTGGGACTGCAGGCATGTGTATCCCCAGGCTGTGAGCACACGGCATCCTGCCCCACTTGGAGCAACACCGGGGAGACACCTTCCTACTGCTTCATTTTCTGGCTGCTCAATGTACAAGTGATCCTCCTGAGCCAAAAACAAAAAATCAGGTCCCTCTCCTTGCTTGCTGTCAGCAGGGCAGGAGCAGGTCCAGCCTGCTCCCTCGCTGCCACACTGTCCCCGTGGATGCCAGGGCCATGTGTGCTGGCTGCCCGCAGGAGCAGTGAGGATTTTTGTGGCAGCTTTGGGGCTGGAAAGGGATATTTGCAGCCTGGAAGTTGCTCCCAGACTCTGAAACATTCACGTCAAGCAAGGCTCCTCTCCCGATGCTGCCCAGCGGGGAGAAGTACAGCGGTGGCACTGGCTGGCCATCCCGGCAAGCTGCTCCCACGCCCGGCCACCAGCACTGCCCTGCTGACGAGCTGCGAGGGTGCAACACGCTCGCCATGGGAAAGAGGCACTGAGGAAGCCGGGAGCTCGCCCGCTCGGCTCCACAGCAGGTTTGTAGGCAGTGCTGCGTGGCTGTGGCACCGTGGCACAGCGGGTCGCAGGGATGAAGCAGCCCCGGCCTCATTGCCCGGCACGTCCAAGTCCCTCTCCTCCAGTGTGGCTGCACGTGCAGCCAGTGGTCCCTTCCAGACAATTTCACCAAACCCAGAGGGAAATTCCCAATTCCTTCCTCCGAGAGTAGCCTGTTTAATCAACCTCCTGTTATCCAATTCGGCCGCGAGCAGAAACCCGGGCTCGCTTTTCCTGCTCTGCTTTCAGCCTTTCTGCTCGTGTGTCCTTTCAGCCTTTCAGCAGCGCGTGTCGTCCCCTCCCGCCCCCCGTGAATCTGCCTCGCGTGCAGCCAGGAGGGGACCCGGCCAAGCAGCCCGCACGTGCGGACGGAGGAGTTTGGAGGAGCTTCTTGCCCTTTGCAAGGTTATCTGCTCCTGGTGAAGACTCCTCCATCCCACCTTCTGCTGCTACTGAAAAGAGCGTGTCAGCTCCCCCCGGGCCCCCATCCCGGACCACACATCCATCTGGGCTCAGCATCATGTATCTTCTCCAGCACAGTCAGGCTGATCCTAAATCCATAACCCACACTTGAATAGCTCATCCATTTAATGGCAGATAGCTGCCAGCAGGCAAATCTGTCCTCTCAGCAGCAGCAAAACCAGAGCTAAGCAGTTGCCTTTTTTTTTTTTTTTTTCCCCTCTCCTTTTTAAATCAATTGTGAGGCCACATGGTCCATCGGAGTGATCTGGAGACCAGGAGCCATCTCCAAGACAGAGCTGGCTGGCTTGGCTGCGTATCACAGCTCTCCTGTCACAAGGTGACATTTCCCCCTCCATCCTCCCTACTCCAGGGAGCCGGGAGGATTAATAGTTCAACAGGGCTTTGGAAATATGTGTGCTGAGAGTTATGAGCCTGATTCATAATAGGAGTTCCCTCCCCTGCTACAGAGATTAATCACCGGTGCAAATGCAAACACCATTTGGGCTCAACCGTCCCAAAATGCAGCACAGCTGGAGAGGAGAGGAGCACGCTGCCGGCTCGCCCCGTGCCGCTCGCACCCGCTGATGGGGCTTTCCGACGCGTAATGTTGTCGCAGCTTTTTGTCTGCACCTTTACCTTGAGTATTATGGAAAAATAAATTTGTTATGGAAAGTCAGTTCAAAGCTACCGAGCGCTGCATGCAAACAAGGCACGAGCCCTGGAGCCTGCCCGCGCCTCCTGTTATCGGGAAGAATTACTGGGCAGCCCTGAAGAAAGCTCTGCTCCAGCCCTCCCCTCCGGAGACCAGAGGAACTCAGTCCATACGGGCACAAGCTGGTTAACAGCCGATTTATCCTTAAAACACCTTAACAAATGCAGTGAGAGCCCAAAATCGTCTCCAGAGGAGCCATCCCCCTCTCACCTCCTTGGCTGCAGGAGCAGCGGCAGCTCCCGGGGTGTGTGGGGGGGGGAAACACAAACGCCGCTCCCGGCCGCACGCTGCTCTGGGTGCCTGCCCGGCTGCTCCCCTGCCCGACAGGGAGCTATGGCTGGAAAACACACAAACCCAGCCCTGCTAATCCTGCTAATGACCCGACTGCGCCCCAGTCACGTTCCTGGCTGCTCTGCCCTGGATGGTGCAGAACTGGGTGCCTGTGCCCCAGCACCAGCGGGCAAAGCTCTCGCCGGTTAAACCAGCCCTCCCGGCGCTGTGCCCGCCCAAGGAAGGGATGGAGATCTCCTTCCCCAAGAAGGCAAGGACCAGCCCCGCAACGCACTGTCTTGGCTGCTCTGCAATTAGTTCCTTGGGTCCCTCTAATATAAATAATGGCCAGATAATTTTTAACACGCTGTTTTACCCAGCCCCAACCGGAGCAGTTTCCCAGGTTGCTGGAATCCTTCACAACCCCCTAAAGTGATTTTTCACTCTTTCCTTTTGATTCAAGAGAAGGAGAGGGATCTCGGCTCAATAGTAATTAGAGTGAACTGCAGCTTTTAAGCAGTCAAAGCTCATGTTACCACTGAGACACAAGAATGATCTAATCAGACACCGGGGTCAGATAACCAAAAAAATAAATCCTCAAGGAGATGATAACAGTTCATATCTGCCCCAAACTGAGCTGCCCGCCCTTCCCACGGCTGCTGGGCCTGGGGGAGATGCAGGGAGGGGTGTGATGGAGATCGCACAGCAGCGGGGGGACCCGCATGGGGACCCAGACACAGCAGCAGGAACCTGCCCTCATCTCCACACGGTGCTCAGCCTTCCTCCCCAGGAGGAGGAGGACTCCTGCACCTCTCCGCCAGTGTCGGCAAAGGGCAGCACCCGCCCTGCCACCTCCCCGGCTGACGGCAGGGGTCTGACGCCAGCTCCCTGAGATGGATGAAAACAGGCAGCCGTGGGGGGGACACCCTGACTCTTCTTCCAGCTGCTCCCCCCCGGTCCCACCCCCGCAGGCCCCCGCTGCCCCCAGCCCCACATCTCCCCTCCTGGGGCCAGGGGCCACGGTGCCAGCAGAGGGGTCCCGCCACAGCACCAGTGCTGGAGGGAAAAACGGATTTGCTTTCCCTGGCTGCCCTCCCTCTGCCCCCCCCAGCCCTCCTGCTGCCCCCCTTTGCCCCTCTGCACATTTAATCTGCTCCTCACCCCGAACCAAGGAGGATGCAAGTTCAGTGGGGCTGGATGCTACAGATAGATTGCATCTGTCTGGGTATAAATAATTTACTGCTTGATGGTCAGAGTGAATTTAATTAGTTCTTGTTCTCCTGATAGAATCAGCCCACCGCTGCTAAAGCATTTCACTCCGAATTAGCCTGAAAAGGACTAACAAGGCAGTGCTAATTTTACACACACGACATCCCCCGCAGTCTCTGAAAATACAGCTCCACGGAGCACCGTGCACCGCCGTCCCTGCGCGGGGCTGGGGAGAGGGACGGCGTGAGGGAGCAAACCAGGGGCAAAGCCTGGGGAAGGAGGGAAGTGGGGTGGGCAGAGACGGGCGGGAGGTGGGCACCGGCTTGCAAACACCCGTCCCTTCTGCTTTTGCTCTACCTTTACTTCCAACTCCTGGGGGGATCTGGGGAGGGGGCAAGGGGACGGGGACCTTGTGGCCGGCAGAGCCGGTGCTGCTGCCCACCAGGCCCCC
>NW_008795038.1:238209-258897 GCF_000699145.1 Aptenodytes forsteri
TGCCTGGGGTCAAGCCAGGCCACTTGCTGCAGGCTTGCCACTGCCTTGGAAAAACACGAACACACATCAGTGCTCCCTGGAGACACGTGCCCGGTCACCTGGAAGGGAGAGGAGAGAGGGGAAGGGAGAGGAGAGAGGGGAATGGCAGGGCCGGCCTCAGCCATGGTCCCAGGCGCGGGAGACAGGCACAGAGCCCTCTGGCAGCGCCGGATCCCAGCAGCCCCCCAGCCCTTGGCTGCACCCCCAGCCCCAACAGACAGCTCTGCCCCCCTCACTATGCACCGGGGCCCCTGCACGCTCAGCATCTCATCCAGGCACTGGCTGTGCATCAGCCTCGGCCAAGACAGAATTGGGCTGTCCCAATGGGTTTAGGTGCAACCCAAGGAACCGAAGGCAGCAGAAACACCCCCGTTCTAAACACCGGCTGCAATCGCTGCAGCCTTGAGAGCACGTTGCTCCAGGCTGCGTGCAAACACATCAAAAAGTGGGCATGGCCCCCAAAAGCCCACTGGAGCAGGGAAAGGGCTGGCAGCAAGGGACACAGAGGCAGCGTTAGCCGATGCAGCAGGCAAGGACGCCGGAGCTCGCAGCGCCGGCTCTCCCAGTGGGCAGCAGGGCAGGGGCAGGGCGGCACTCCCACGGCCGCGCCGGCCGCCCGTCCATGTAAAGCATCACTGCGTGTTTTCCCTTCGCTCTGTAATTAGACCCCGGTTTCTCCTCTAAGGACGGAGTCTCATTGACCGCAATGCTTTACTGGTCCTGCCTCCCTCCTCTGACCTACCCTGTCTCCACCACGATTTATGCTCCACATTAGCAGTCTACCAGAGCCGCTTCCTGCGCCGCCGGGGTGAGGTGGCACTGCAGCCGGCTGAGCCCCACCGAGCCCTGCCGGTAACCGCAAACCCCACCAAACAGCCCCGGGTGACACCTGCCCCAGGCACAAACCCCTCTGCAGACATGAACCTGGGACATTTCTGCCTGAAAGTGAAATTTTGGGGACATCGGGCCAGCAGGGAAAGACTGAGCGAGCACTTCCAGCAGCACGGATGCTCCGGGCTGTGCTGGAGGGAACTTGCCCGGGGGGGAGCGCACGGGGGACTGGACGCTCCTGCTGATTTCTGCCCGGAGAGGAGGGAGCAGAGTGGCACCTCCACCCCGAAATCGCCCCCCGGCAACTCAACAGCCGCCTTCCCTGCCAGGACGGCCGCACTCCTGCACAGTGAACTAACAGGTTCGTTTTCTCCACTCCGCTCCTAATCGCAGGGCTCTGACTCTAAGCCTCTAATCAAACATGCAGCATCTCACTCAATAAATCACCCCGTAAAGGCGAAGCGGCTAACAGCTATCGGCAGCTGTCAGGAGCCTGCAGGCAGAACCCACTTGCCAGAGCTCGCGACCTCACCCTTCACCCCGACAAACGGCTGCTGGACCACTGGCGCTGCAGACAGGGACTGCGACAACGCCGCACCGCACAGGCAGGGCCCGGGTACGGAGACGTCCCCAGGGCACAGCGGCATGGGTGGGGAGCAGCATTCCTCCCTCCTTGAGCTTGCCCTCCAGGGCCAGTGCAGCCCCAGAGTCGCTCTCCCCCCGCTAGGAGCATGCCTGTATGATCTTGCCATCTCTCCTATTTACATGTAAGCTGGGCTGACAACTCCTCTTCATCACAGTGCCAGAGTCTTCCTCGGAGGCCATGCATCTCAAGCAGGACAGCACCATAAATATTGCATAAGAGGTGTTTCTAATCTAGTTATGGGTTCAGCCCCTCACGCTCTTCCATCAGGGAGCCTTGGATTGAAATTGAAGTGTATTAGTATAATTTTATCAGGTTTTATTAAGCCTAGGGTCTTACGTTTTTGATATATAGTTTTAATTAAGTTTTAAGTCAAAGAATGCAGTTGCTCATATTTTATCTTGCCATGTCACATCAGAGGGAGGCAGTTAATCAGCACGTACAAAAACTTCCCATCAGCAGTGATGAACGTTCATGAACTTTGCCTGCAGAGACCATCCTCCCTCCATCGCTCACAGCGGGAGCCCACAGCCTAACCGACCCCTCTGCCCAGCTCCAGCTCCCCCTCTCCCCATGCCTGCGCTCTCCTGCCTCCAACACCAGTGCTCCCTCAGGAACGCACGCAGGCAGAGAGGGAAAAGCCTCCGGACAAAGAGGGGAAGAGGGAAGGCGGCCCCAAGGCAGCTGGCACTGGGGGCTGCTCCTGACCAGGCTCCGCAGCAGCAGCTGCCACTGCCAGCAGGAGAATGGGCACTTAACCAAGAGCAGGTACTGGCAACGCTGGCGAGAGGCACTGCCTGCCCGTGCTGCCGCCCCGCTGGGTCCTGCAAGGGGATGGAGGCAAGGACAATGCTCCGGTTGAGCCTGTTACCCAAAGCCCCCCCACACCCCCTTCTCCACCAACAGCAGATGGGCAAACCCAGCGTGCAGGGCTGTGCACGGCCACCCACCGTGCTTACCCAACAGCCAGCCCATGCACCACAGCGGCAGGGAGAGGGGAGGGGGACTGGGGGGGGTGAGGGAGGGGGGAGCGATGGCCAGGAGTGGCTCTGAGGCCAGGTGCTCATCTCTCAGCCAAACCCCTCTGGATCTACAGCACCCCCGGGGCTCTGATGGCCAAGGGGACCCTGCCCCACAGCGCAGCCGTGGACCAAAGGGCCCCGTCTCAAACCACGCAGTGTTTTGTGCTTGATTTGCTGCCTGTCCACAGACTCCCACTGCAGGCAGGCTGCCTCCTCAGCGTGCGCAGACCAGCCAGCCCTTCCTGGGAAATCAGAAACAGGGAATTTCCCAGCCAGCGGAGCAGCGCCGCGCCAGCCACGCACAGCGAGCACAGAGCCGGACCTGTTCCTTCCGCAAGCCCCTTCCCAGCAGCAGCCCTCTCTGGTTTTATGGCTGGGCCCTCCGCAAGCATCTGTACATCGGCCTGGGGAGACTTCAGCCGCATGCCCGTCCCAGCTCCGGGCTGGCTCCCAGCACCAAGACGAACGGTCACCACTCCCTCAGGGCAAACACGGGGCTCCAGGCTGAGCCACGCACTGGAGCCAGGGGCCAAACCTGGATACTTCCCTCCAATGCGGGAAAAGGGAATCCCAGCCCTCAGCCGTGGGGACTGCCCCGAGCCCACAGCAGGCACCCAGTGGGCGCAAAAGCTCCTCAGGGGTAGTTACAACCCCCAGCAGCTGCCAGTCCCAGCACATCGGCACTGTCCGGGCCACTCACTCCCAGGAGCATTGCCGGCCAGGTGCACTTCTCTGAAAAGAACAGTTTGGGGACCCGAGGTCTGTGCCTATATGCCAGCAACGGCAGCAGATGGCATCGCAGCTTGCACCGCCGCTGCCCTCGCCCTCCATGGCTCCCTGGCCCGGGGATGGCTGCTTCTCCCCAAGGACCTGAGGCTACGGTGACAGCAGATCACTCACGGGTCCTTGGGAAAGGCTGATTCATCCCAGCTGGAAGGAGCTGCAGACGCAAGGCAGAGTAGAGGCTTCCCACTCACCGCTCTGCCTGGGCACCGCGACGCACCCGGCTGCAAGCGCACCCTCCCCACGCGCAGCTGGGACGACGCAGCCCTGGGCGCTCGCTCTGCATCGGCCCCCGCGCACCTTCCCCCGGGTGGGAGCCAACGCAAACCCTCCGCTGGCAGCCCTGGACGCATGCCAGGCCAAGCTCGGGTCTCCGGAGACCCAACCCAGAGCACCCCCACACCCCTTGGCAGCGCCAGCCCAGGCAGCAGAGCTGCGGGGGACAGGAGCTTTGGGGACACACACACCCCCCCACGCACGTACCAAGCTTCCCCTTAGCTGGGGGCAGAGATCTCAGAGGATTTCTGAGGACAGAGACAGCGGCAGTCCAGAAACATTTCAGGTCCTGGAGCTTCTCTCGCACGAGAATTGGAGGAGCCGAGTGCAGACCTGTCTCTCCAAGTTGAGGTGCTTAAAAATTTATCATTGAACTTGCAGAAATGAACTCAATTAAAAACCATTTTAATGGTATTACATTAAAAAAAATAACTGTCATATTTCCCACGTCAAGGTTCCTGTCTGTAAGAGCAGCAGAAACCTCCAAGTGTAGCATTACAAATGATGGGGTACGTGCTCTGCCAGTAAAAGCCCGCACCACCGACCAGCGCGCTCCATTTTTAAGGCAAAGACTGATGGAGCGACGCAGCCACGTAATGCAGCAAGCACAATCCACGGAGCTCCAGTGAGCCTCACGTCCCATGCAGTTTTGCTCCTGGTTTGCTCCAGGTGCTCCAGCAGCAGGGCCAGAGGAAGGACGGAGCTGCTCTGCTCCCGAGCGGCGCTCGATGAGCCACCGGCAACAGCAGCAGCATGGGGGGAGCTCACCCCAACCCTCCTGAGGGGCTGCAACGAAGCGAGGCCCGTTAATGCAGTAGGCAAGGGTGCAAGGGTGGGCATGGTGTGCCCACCAGCTCTGCTCCATCACGGGATGCCCCAACAGGCCACACAAGCAGGGATGGGTCCTGCCTCGCACACAGACCCCACAGTTACAGCCCCATCCCCGCAGCAGCGCGTCCCCCTGCTGCAGGCACAGGCAGCCTCTATCTATTTTAGGCTGCTCATGGAGAGCCCCAGTTTCTACTCAGGAGGGAACCAGGAGAACCCCGGCTGCTGGGCTGCTGCCGCCGCTTGCTGTGACTTCTGTCGCTGCTTCCCCAACTATGCAGCCCTCGTCTCTCAGTGTCGCCATGCCCAGACCTCTAATTATTGCTGCTGCCCTTCCCTGACCCGCAGCCCCCCAGCCTGGGCTGGTGCTGGCCCGTGTCCCCGAGCCCTGTGGGATCTGCACCGGCCACAAGAGCCCCGTGGCACATCCAGGTGCAGAAGGAACACGGCGGCCCCGGCAGCTCGCCCGGCCCCCGAGACAGCCCTGGGGAGGAGGTAAGGAACTGTGGGAGCTCTCGGCACTCGAGCAGAACCTGCTCCCCTGCGACCTGCTCCAGCATCCCGTTGCTTCCCTGGATAACGACGTCTCATCCTGGGGAACAGCCGAGTGGTGCTCGCAGCCGGCCCAGCAGCACGCGACTACGACACCGTCAGCGACTTCTTTCCGGAGAGAAGGGAGGGAATCCCAGGAGGAGCAGGAGTGGTTCTGCTTATCAGCTGCAAGACTGATAGACTCAGGGGGATGGGGAGCGTATTTTGCATTTCCTTCCTTCTCCTTTGCAAAGAAATAGAGATTTGGGGTTGGATTTGAATTTCATCCAGAAGAAAATAATTTTCTTTGAAAAGAAAGCAGTTGGATTGCCTAACTCTCTCTGTCCCTATATTCCCATTAAAATGGGATTTGAGGCAAAGAGAGAGTTTCAAGCCAAGAAGCCCCACTCCTGCTGAATCACTAGGAGTGTGGGTTACCCTGGGGCCACACTGTCCCGGGGCTGGGGCAGCTGCTCGCCCCTCCGTGCCCCACCGGCACAGGGACCCCGACCGCAGCAGAGCCACCGCTCACCGAACAAGGGGGGCTCAGGGCAAACAAGGAGCGGCTGCGCCGCGGCTGAGGGGGAGACGGGCCACATCCCAGAGCAACTGTCTGTGTTCGTAAACCCAGCCCATGGCAGAGCGAGGCTAGGCCGCCCTCCGGCCCACAGCTGCTGCAAGGCAGAAGGTGTGGACAGAGCTGCATCCAGGCTGGAAAGGATTCCCAGGGAGCTCGGGGTGCAGCCTGTTCATGGGCTCCTGACCTCACAGCGGCTGCAAGCACATTACCAGCCCTGGGTAGGGCTGCCCGGGCTGCCAGGCTCCCGGGGTGCCTTTGCATCAGCTCCCCCCCTTTTTTTTTTTTTTAAAAAGAGGCAAACTTGGGTGCTTTGCTGGGATGGAGGAGCCCTTTCCAATCCAGCGTGGTTAGCACTGTTTCCTCGCCGACGGTGCCCCGTCCCGCTCCCCTCACCACAGGCACCTCAGCCCCTTGCCTGACAAGGGCTTTCTGCCTGCATCCTGCTGCCTGCGCCTGGGCAGCGGGAAGGCCGCTTCAGGCAGTGCTCAGCTCCAAGGCACCGCACCAGCGAAGGCTTCCCACACACACGGGCTGCAGGTGTTGCTGCCTGGGGTCTCCTGCCTCCCATGCTCAACGGGGAAGCTGCTGCCCAGCTGCACCCCGCTCCCTGCAGTGCATGCAACACCCAAGCCCTGTGCCCGCTGCAGCAGCACGCTGTGCAGCATGTCAGCCGCCCACCCTGCATCCCTTCCTCCCACACCAGCGCCAGGCGGGCGCAGCGGTGCTGCCGGGAGGGCCGCAGGCACCTGTGCCGCGGCTGCAGATAAATTTTAACTGGGCAGCAAGAGAGCAGGGAAGAGCGAGCTGGAGAGCGAGCGCGCTGCGTGTCATTTCAAATGCGTGTATTTATATCCTTCACCGACGCAGCATTCCTTTGTAAAGCCACGGAGCGTGTATAGTCAGGGCTGTCAGTTCAGCGGCATGTTACAAGTGTTTGATATGGAGATTTTGGCAGTGGGAATGGATGTACCTCGCTGAGAGGTTTATGTAAAATGACAGCTTCTGGAAAATGAAGCACTCAGTATTAAAAAAAAAAAAAAAGTACAAACAAAAGGGAAGAGAGGCCTTCCGCTCGGTGAGTCCAAAACAGATTTCTCCTCCCTGCCAGCCCGTGAGCATCTCCCCACTGCAGCCAGAGGCAGCGTGCAGGCAGTGTGCAGGCAGCGCACCAGCTGCACCAGCCCAGCTCAGCTCAGCTGGTTCAGGCTTCACACCCGCACTCCCCCGCCTCAGACCGCTGCCCCATTTCCATTTCATCACTCCTCCTCTCCCCCTTGTTTACGGGGCTGAGCCTTTTATCACTGGCTGCGCGTGGGCGTGCACGGGCGGGCGGGAGGAGGATGCCTGGAGAGCGCTGCTGTCAGCAGGCCCAGGGAGATGCTCTGCAACTCCTGCCATCGCAGGGCTTGAAAGTGGGGGACGCTGCGCAAATAGAGCGAGGCAGCAACCGGTTCCCCCTCCCGCCATGGCAGGTCCCCCCCCCCCCCCCCGGGCCCTGCAGGGGGGAGGGGCCACGGTGCCTTGCCGGGGGATGGACGCTGAGCTCTGGTTGAAGAGCAACTCCAACACCCATCTGGGAGTCTCCGCTGGGAGACACGGCTGGAGTAAGCCTAGCCAAGGCTGGAGGCACCGCGGGAGGAGCAGATGGGACCCCACCCCCAGACAGGTCCGGACCTGGCTTTCCTGGGGAGCAGGGGGGTTTGCTCCCCCATCGACTCCCACCAGCCCGGGTGCCCGCCGCCCACCTCGCCTCAACAAGCTCCAGCATCCTGCAGCCACAGGAGCAAGGGAGGGAGCCAGCCCCCTGGGCAGGGTCATCCCAGCCAGGAAGGAAAGCGGCTGCAGCACCCAGCTCTGTGGCGAGGTTGGAGCCCGGCTCGCACCTCCAAAGACACGTTTGCCCCGGCGTGCTCTGCCGCAGCCGGCTTACTCCTCCGGCTTTACACCCTCCTCCACCGCCTCCGGCCCAGCAGGGATGTGTGCCCATGGCCGGGGTGGAAGCAATTCCTGCTGCAGCTATAATGATCCATAAAGAAGCTGACTTGTTTCTTACCTCTCCGAAATGAAGGATGGTGATTACCCTACATCCCAGTCCACAAAGCTTAATCCAAATTGATGGCCTCCTAGAGATTGCTTCTCTTGCCTATCACCCAATCTAATACCCGACTCTCCCCTACCCACGTCTACTCAGTAGCAAAACGTCAGAGTAACTCACGCAGGCTCTGGACAGAAAGGCCATTTATCCTGAAGTGAAAGGCTCCTAGACGAGACATTAAATTAACGGCACGTTAGGGAGAGGTGGCAGCACCAGCCTTGCCTTCCTACGGGCCCCAGGCAGCAGGGCAGGGGTCTGCTTGGACCTCTTTGGGAAGAAACCCCTCTGCAACCCCTCGACTGTTCCTCAGGGTCTTTGCAGAGGATCCAGAGGACGGGAGAGGACCAGGATGCCCCCAAAGCCCATCTACCCAAACCCCACCATACACCCCAAATTCTAAGTCATATCTGAGGATAAATGCAACTCCAGACACACATGAGACTATCACCACTTTGCACAAGGGCTAAAGCAGAAGGAAACAGCAGTCCTCAAGTTCTGACCTGGGTCACGGTCTGAAGCATCCCCCTAACCCTGTGGCTTCCCTGGCACGGAGCAAGCTCAGGAACGAAAGAGCATCTATGGGCTTTGAAGGCTGCAGCAAGAGTTTCCTCACTAACCCCCCATCAGAGCGGAACGCTGCAGGGAAGACCAAAGCCCCTGCAACAGCACACGCTCTGCAGAGATCCTGGTTATGGCCACAGCCATGCACCTACGCACAAAGCCAAGCAGCATCCATGATGAGCTTTCATTTCTAACAGCCATGACAGAGACCTCAAAACTCAGTGCCCGGCTACCCTGCTCCTCCTGGAGCAGGACAAACAGTCCGGCTGCACCAGCCACGCAGCAGGATATGGCCACGTCGGATGCCAGCGTGTGTCTGGAGAGCAGCACTGCTGCATCCATGCACACCTCAGGCTCCAAACCCTGTTTGTCTGCTCAGGTGGCAGCAGAGCACCGACACAGCACACCGGGGCAGGGTCCCTGCCCCACGCTCCCCCCCCACAGCACCGATAAGACCCAGGTCCACCAGCGCCCAGCTCCCACCCTGCCCGAGAATGCCTCCCCGGTGCCAAGCAATCCACCCTCAAGCAGGAGCCCAGAGCCGCCCCTGCTCCCCTCCCCGGGCCAGGGTGCAGAGGCACCAACACGCAGAGGGAGCAGCGCTGCAAGGCAGGCGCTAGGCTGGGCCAGCTCTGGTCAGCTATAAATATCCAAGAGCAGAAGTGACAACAAAGGCTACAGCTGAACTGTGCGCCATACATCCTGGGAACAGCACAGTCACCGAACTTCAGTGCCCTGTATTTCCCCCCACGCTTTAGTGAGACCTGGGAGAAAGCGCTCCCTGATGTCCCATCCATTGGCAGGATCTGCTGGCACACATGCCTTTGTCCCTCCAGCACAGCCAGCTCCTCGGCTACCCGAGCAGCAGGGCTCGCCGGTGACCCGGCAGGCGAGGCGGTGGGGGAACCTTGGCCACGGGCACAGGGACACAAACCCGTGGGAGGTGGCAGCTCTTCCCCTGGCAGCACCAGGCTCAGGACATCAGGCTCCACCAGCTCTAAGCATCCTCGTTACCGAGAGCCCCACCGCTAACCCTGAGCGTCGCTGAGCAGGAGACCAGGTGTCCCCAGCTGCCAGCAGCCCCCTCCCCTTGGCCGGCCAGCATTGGGCCAGGACATCAGGCTCCACCAGCTCTAAGCATCCTCGTTACCGAGAGCCCCACCGCTGACCCTGAGTGTCGCTGAGCAGGAGACCAGGTGTCCCCAGCTGCCAGCAGCCCCCTCCCCTTGGCCGGCCAGCATCGGGCAGCTCTCCCTCATGCCAGCCAGGCAGCATGGGCTCCCACGGCCCCGACCCTGGGCAGGCAAGCTGATGAACACTCATCCGTCAGCCCTCCCTTTTGATCGCTTAAGATACCCTCATTTCTACTGCACCACAGGTGTGCGCGGCACTTAAGAGCCAGAGAAGCAGCCGAGCTCCCTGCCAGGAGAGCTTACTTTCTAATTAGACAGGTAACAGCAAATCACAACAACAGACCACCGTGGGGAACGGTAGGGACTGCTGCTCCGCGGACAGCGGGAGCTCTGGGGCCTTTCTGACAGCTCCTCCGCTTGCTCCGCACTCACTTCCCGCAGCCGGCTGTGGGAATGCAGCGGCAGCCCCCGCTGCAGCCACAGCCCTGGAGAAAAAAACAGCAGGAGGAGGAGGAGGGAGAGAGGAGCTGCTGGAGGGCAGCGGGTTCACTTCATCTGCTCCCCACCACAGCCCATCTCCCCAGGCACCGCAACGTGCTCGGCAGCTCCCCGGGCACAGAGAAGTCGCATCCACACTCCCAAAGAGGCAGGCGGGAGGGAAACGCACTCTGCGCAGGATGAGACCAAAGCCACAGCCGTGCCATGGGCACTGGCCTGCCCTGCAGAGCGCTGCGAGCCGCTGCAAGCCCCGCTTGCATGTGTGGGGAGCACCCCCGGCAGATAGCACCCACCGCAAGCGCCAGGGCAGGGGTCCGCAGAGCCAGCACACCTCACTCCAGCGAGGGACACCCCATCCCGGCCCTCCCCACCAGCTCCGGAACCGACCCAGCACCCATCGCACCCTGAGGGAAACTTCTGCGGGGAGCAGCCAGGGGAGCCCCACACCCCTCGGGGCTTGCACAGAGCCAGAGAGTTGCCGGGGAGCCCAGGCAGCCTGACTCACCGGCTGCACACCCAGTGCTGGCTGTCATCGCTCCCACGGGTGGGCGGCCGCGCCGGGAGGGGATGAGCAGGGATGGGGCGGGGGGGACGGACGGGACACGGACACACCGCAGGGAGGGTGTCCCCAGAGGAACAATGAAAACAAACCCAAACCCAAGGGATATTCAAGGAGCCGCCCCGGCCAAGGAGCGAGCGCAGCCACAAACACGCCCGTCCAAGAGGAAGGTCCCGGGCAAATCCAAGAGGACCCAAGCGCTGCTCTGCTCCCTCATCCTCCCCCAAATTCTCCTCAAAACCAGACAACCCCTCACGGTGCAAGGCTTCAGTGCGTGCGTGTGCATGTGTTTTCATCCCAGTCTTTAAATGAGGTCTTTGCTGAGAATTTACAATTCCCTCATGGCCTCAATCTTGCAAAGATTGCTTTTTTAACACTGTTGGGCTTTAATTCTAATAAGCCTCCTCTTTATTACGGAACCAGGTCACATTGCCTTGACACTGCAAGAAAATCTTTCATCAGGAAAGAAAACGGAGAAGAGAAAAGAGAAATAAAGAAAGGGGGGGAGGAGGAAGAAAGGAGAGACAAACAAATAAAAGCTGCTCACTTCATCCGGGGGACTTTTTCAACCAGGCAAACAGCCGGCGGGCCAGCAGCAGGGCTGCTGGGGAGAGGTGCCTTCCCGCAGCGCCGCTCGCACCCCCGAACGCGCAGAATTATTTCTGGTGCGGCTTCACCTCCCACGCACCCTCCCACCCTCCGCTGCTTAAAAATGCCAAGAGGAGCAGGAGGGGAAGCTTGACAAAACTTTGACAGACATAATGAGGACAGAGTTCAGCCCTGCCCTGGACAGATGGCCATTATCACCAGCCCGGCGCAGGGCTTCTCACTACCTGGCCGGCACCGCGGGGACGGGAAGCGGCACGGCAGATTGGAGCGGCAGCGCCAAGCACCCGCGAGACCCAAATGCCCCTGCCAGCAGAAATCAAAGCCCTTCACTGGCAGGAGGAAGCGGCAGCACAGCTTCTCCTTCCCATCAAACACAACTGGTTGAATATTGATTTTCCCTTCTGGAGGCTCCCCACCCTCCAGCATCCCGACCAGCTCCCGGCCCCTCAGCTGGTTGGGGAGGTTGCCGCCTCCTCAGCTCCCTGACTTCTTGGGTTTCCCTGGCTCAAGATGTGTTATCACAAAACATCTCCTGTCGCTGTCTTATGTCATGGCCATCGCCATGGAAACGGGCTGATCTCATACCCTACCTCGGCTCCCTGCGCCTGCATCCGTAGCTTCCTGGCGCAGGATCGGGAGAGGGCTCATTTGGGGCTCATTAAACCCCCTGCCTCCGTCAGCTCCCAGACAACAAGGCTCTATTAGCCAAAACACAGAGCGAGCCGGGACTCCAGGGCACCAGTCCCCGCTCCCAGCGCCTCCTGCCACCTTCCCCATCCCGCTCGGGACTGGGCAGGCAGCCCCGGAGCCCCCCCAGGCCCTGCAGGAGCCTTGTGTCACACAGCGGGGAACATCCCAGGCTGTGCCGATGCACAACAGCGTGTGTCCGCAGCACATCACAGGAATCCTGCATGCTGGCGAGGCAGTTAATCTCTGTCACCGACGGCCTGCTTGCTGCCCGTTGCGGGGAAGCCTCTTCCCATGCCTGCACCGGAGCAAAACTCTCCTGCGGCACGCGGGGGCTGCGCAGTGACGGGGGGGCCCATGGTGGCACATCCCCTGCAAGAGACATGCCCGACCAGCATGTCCCTGGTCCCCAGTCTGCTTCAGGGGACAGCTGCAAGGGTGCTCCCACATGCGACAGGCTACAGCCACTGCAGTGTCCCACAACACCCGCTCACGGGGCTGCCGGGGCCACGAGGGACACCGAGAAAGCAAAGGAGAAGAAGATGGAGGCCACCTGCGCTGGCCAGGCCACCACGGCACAGCTGCCCTGGGACATCCCAGCAGCATCCTGATCTGGGACATGGGCTGCAGCACGGGGCACCCACAGCCACACCTGCACAAAACCACCAGTGTCCCCCACACCATGCCCCCGGCAGCAGCCAAACCCAGCAGCCGATCACAGCGCAGGCAGAGACTCCAAAACCAGGCTCCTAGCACTGGTACAAGGGCAGGGGCCAGCAGCTCTGCTCAGCAGAGGCACCGCGGCAGGAGGGAGCAGCTCCACCAGCAATGAGGTTTGCACTGTCCCAGACAAGGAGCCAGAGCCCCAGCTCTGGTTTTGGAGCTCAGAGATCCGGATGGGGCTGTTACGCCGTTTAGCATGCAACAGCGTACGCAGGGCAACAGCCACACGAGGTGCATCACTGCAGAGGCAGCTCAGCTCAGGAAGCACGAGTGTCTCTCTCCCACGGTAATGGGGACCCAAACCCACCCTCCAAATTCTTCCCGCTGGGTTGCTTGTTTAGCACGGGAAAGGCAGGGCTTTACTAAGCCAAACAGCTCAAGCACAGGAGCTGAAAATGCCTTTTCCAGGGTCAGCAAAGGACGAGGCTCCTGAACTGCAGCCTCTCCCTCCACGAGAGCACAGCCAGGATTACAGCGGGGGGAGGGGGGGGTGGCGGCACAGGGCTGCTCCAAATGTAGATGTTTTAATTCTCAACGCTAGCAGCTGCACTTAAGGCAAGAGAGGCAGGGAAGCCATGCACAGGAGTAACCATGGCAACTTCACGGAAGTTAAATAAAAACTTCTTTAAAAAAAGATAACGAGGTCCCTGAATCATGCTTTATCAGCTATGTTGCTATAAAGATCGAGATACAGCCAGCTCAGGATTCCTAATTACTTCTGCAATATACTGTAGATAGCTTTATTTAAAAAAAAATCTGGCTATGCGTGTAATTATTTAGGCCCTTCTCCATACCGGGATTTGCATATTCCATGAAGCACCTTCCCAAGCGGATCTGCCTGTGAGAGCCCGCCCGTGCAACGCCTGCCTGCTTGTGGCTCTGGGGGCTCCTGCAGCTGTGCCCCGAGCCCTGCTCTCGTGCAGGGGGGACAAGGAGAGCCCCACCGGCGCTGCTGCCACGCCACGCCGGGACGCTGCTGGCACGTCCTCCTGCCACTGCACTGCCAGAGCCTCCAGATCGCAGCGGGAGCATCCCGTGCACCCGGCCCCGGCTGTAACACGGCTCTGGGCGACTGCAGCAGCAATGCGCTGACATGCAGATTACCTGGGCTGCCTGCAGAGCACCTCGGCGCAGAGTGATGTTCTCCAGCAGCATCCACCATTTGTACATGCTGAACATCCGTAGCTGCACACAGAGCCCCGCACAGGCAGCACCGCAGCCCCTACCCTGCACCCGCCAAACAGGGGCTCGAGCATCAGGGTTGTGACACCCCAGCCTTGGGGGTCACCTTGCCAGGGCCCAGAAAACAGCCAAAAGCAGTGTTTGTCCCCAGTTCAGCCAGCAGCTCACACTAGCTCGATGCCTGCTGCAGCACTACGGCAGAAATTCCTTCACTGCCCAGAAACCAAACCACAAGTTGTGAGAGATCCCTAAGCCTTTTTTCCTACAAAACAGACTCTCGGACAACCCCAGTTTCTCCTGGAGAGCGAACAGACCTTCCCAGCCTGCAAACAGACTATGCTCGATCGTATCCATGACCCGACAGCGCTGTGCCCATCAGGCGTTATGGACCTAAATGCTGTTTGGGAAAGTTTCATTAAAACCCACGGTTTCCATCAGTCACAGCAGCAGCAGCAAAGGCACCTGATGGAGGATCTGCCAGAGCCCCAAGGTCTGTCAGCGCTCCCAGTGACCTGGGGCCTCCCAAACCCGTAGACGTGGGACACCAGTGCCGTCACCACCCGCCTCCCCTCCTGCCACCATGCAGTTTGAGCCCCTAAGAAAACGGTACCAAAAGCTCCCAAGCCCAGCCGGGCACACAAACCCAAACCCACCCAGTGAGGATCTGGATGGTGCAGCAGCTCCATCAGTCGACATCACACCATTTCCCAAGAGCATGCGGCGCCTGCCAAGCCGCCCTGCTCGAGCGTCCACCGAAGGGGACGGGTTTACTCTGACCATTGCTGCCTCGGAGCCACTGCTCCCTTCCTCGTCCCCTGCCTGCAGCCTCGCGGGGCAGGCAGCAGGGCCCTTACAGGCAGACCCTCACCCCTGGGGCACTGCAGAGAAAACAGGGCGCGGGTGGGATGGGGAGCAGGGAGAGCGCTCCGGCGGCTCCGGGGCTCGCCCTGCCGTTGGCTCCCTCCATCCACCCCAGGGATGCAGGGCAGGGAGAAGCCAGCCCAGCCGCCCCAGGCTGCCTGCAGCGAGGATCAGCGCCGCCACCTGCCCGCCCCAGCTCCTGCCCCGCAAACAGGCAGCGCCCGGCACACACGGACACACCTTCTTCACACGGGGGCCGATTCCAGCCAGCGCTGCCGGCCACGGGGCAAATCCCCCAGCACAGCGCTGTTAACTGACTGCACGTTGTCACGTTTCCATCTGGACTCTGGTTACCGGCTTAAAATGAATATTTTTTTCTTACTGGCCAATTCACAAGGACGTCACATTGAACAAAAGGATGCCGGGTCTTCTGCCAACGAGAAGGATGCACCGTGTGCAGGTTTAAACAGTTATTTGGATTCTTTATTTTCACAGCTTATGGTAAAACTAAGTGAATTATATGTGTTATTTACTATGTTTTTAAACTCATTTAATTTAAGCTGATCCTGAATGGAAATTAGAAGTCAATTAAAACGCGGGGGGAAAGTCAGCATTTTGAAGCAGATTATTAAGTTAAGCTACATTAAACACATTGGAAGCATAAATATCTAGGAACAAGTTCTATATTTAAAAGTGGATTTATTCAGCAAAGGAAGTATCATCTGCAGTCCAGGAATTGAGGAACCAGTTATCAAGGTCAAGATTTTATCAGTAGGTCTCAGATTCTCATATCTATGTTTTACCCAGGGCTTGATTAAGAGTTTAGAAATCTAGAAAACTCTCCCTTTTTCTCCGGCTCCCTGCTTTAGAATTAATTGTTTATCGATCCGACAAGAGGAAAATATTCTCTGCCGGCTGTGGAGGAGGTGAGCCTGTTGTCAAAAGTTGTTTTATCACTTCCATAAATTCTAGTTGCAATGACTTCCTCTGGTTCAATAATGCCGGTTTCTCTAAGCACCGGCCATGCACACGCCCTGCTCACCGATTCCTTGAGATGACTTTAGCAGATTACAGGAACTCAGGCCATTGCCTGGATTCCCAGTTGCAAGAAATCCTGAATTCATCACACTTCCCAAAGGGAACGTTAGTGGTTCCACTCAACTCCCAGTCCCCTTCTTTAAACCCCATTTTTACCCACCTCCCACCTGAGCAGAGCTGTGGAGCCGGGAGGGCACGCCGGGCACTGCGGCACGCTGGGCACTGGCGAGAGCGGGGAAAGGAGGGAACTGGCTGGGGCTCAGCAGCCGCCATCCCTGCCCGGGCCCTGGGCAGTATCTCATCTCCCCCACGGCAGCGCCAGCCAAGATCGCAAAAGAACCTCTTTTTCGTTTTCCCAGGTAGAAAAGCATCCCCGCAGCAGGGGCGTAGGCAGCCTGGCAGGGCCCACACGAGCATGCAGTTCCTTGGGAAAACCAACAGCAAAACGCTGGGAGAAACCAGCTTTTCCCAGCAACAAAACCCTCCAGGGACCCCCCCCCTGCCCCGCCGCTGCAGGATCCGTCCTTGCAGACCCTGACCCCCACAAGCGACGTGGGTGCAGTGCGGCAGGGCCCGAGCACCGGAGCCACTCTCTGCCCAGGAAGCTCACGGGAGCAGAAACGGCTTCAGTTTCTGAGCCATAAAGCCAAAAAATAACTAAGGGAGAGAAAAATGCAACAGCAACACCCAGCCCCGCGACGGGTGGCCGAGCTGCCCAGTTTGTCCCGCGCATACCAGCCAGAACACCTCACAGCCAGCAGCATGGCTGTGTACCGCGGCCGTAAATAAAATAACAGCTCTCCTGCCACGGTGGTCTGAGGAACACGGCAAGAGCCACAGAGGGAAAACACAGCCTGAAAGGGAGCTTTTCCCAGGGGAGCTGGTGGTACCGGGACACCGGGGCTTGGGGCAAGGGGATGACATGCAGAGGAGTTTAAAACTGCACAGATTCCGCTGTGCCACCGAGGCATGCCTGCAGTCTGGGGCTGCGAGGGGAGGTCAGGAGATGCCAACGAGGGAATGGGATCAAGGCTGCCCAGCAAAACCCGGGACAAGCACGAGCTGCTGGCAGGACAACCTGTACCAGGCAGCGAGGGGGGAGCACGTACGCAGTGGATAATGAAACATGAAAAGGGATCCCGCACTCGTGTGCTCATTTCTACCCATTAGAAATTCAATCTTGTCTAGTCTGGAAGACACAATGATGCCTGGAGCATCAGCATGCGAGCTGAGCAAAGGAGAGAGCTAGCTTTAGATTGGTTTATTAAAAATAAAGTTTCAAAAAAAAAAATTTAATCTCAATAACTAATAACAGAGAAGAAAATTTTGCTTCCTCGTCTGGTATCTCAGCCTGTCAATTAATTTGCAAGAACGCACATCCCAAAATACCTCAAACGATTCCAGCAGAAAGCCCTGGAACAGCACCAACAACAGCCCCTGCCTGTACTGTGAAAGGTTAGAGAGGGGAAAAAGCAGCTGCTGCCGGTAGCCCTGAGCATCCCAGCCCGGTGAGGGAAGCAGGAGCATCCTGATGGGAGAAGGCGCCGGAGCACTCGGCTCAGGCTGCTGCCCTGCTCGCTGGCGAGGCGCGGGCGCTCCCCGAGGGTCCTGGGGGCAGCGAATCCCCCGGGGCGGCCGGAGCCAACTGCCAGCAACAGCCTGGGCAGGACAGGGGCTGGGGAGGGCAGAGGAGGGTCACGGCGGGCTCTGAGCTGATACGTGGGAGGCCTGTCAGTTCGCACGCATGAAAATATGTCTCCTTTCCACTTCATTGTATTCATCGCCAACAAGCAAAAAGAGTTCGAACCCATTTGAAAGAAAGCTGCTCTGCAGGTCACCTTTCAAACCCAGCTGAGACACTGACTCACTCCACAGCCTCAGGAAAGGCACCTCAGTCTCCTGTACTTTCTTACTCCAGATGTGCAAAAAGGAAAGATGTTGCCAACCGATCCACCCCTGGCACCTCTGCAGGCTGCTCTGTGGTGATGCCCGAAGAGGTCCAGGCTCCCAGCACCGCACGACTTCAAGCTGTGCACGTCCACGACTGCACCACCTCCAGCTCAACCCCCCTCTACTGAGCTCCATCTCAAACCTCACCACTGGCTCCCCTTCCTCTTCCACGGTTGTTTGAAAAGAGCAAATCATTCATAAGAACTAATTATTCAGCGTACTCTCACCCCATAAGACTATAAATTAAAAGAGAACTCAAATAAATTAAGGAACTTCCCTCATGCCTTTTATTATCTCAATAACCTTCAGAGGCATTTATCTACCGTCAGCTGATCCATTTGAAAAATTGTGACGACAAACTAATTTAGTAAATGCACACACTTAAAAACCTTTATTTTTACACTGAATGAACAAATACGGCCCGTGCTGGACAAGCTGCTTGAGATGCAAGTCTGATGGGGACACTTGCATCCCCCCCGAGTGCCCAAGCCCAGCTGGCGCGTGCTCCAGCCCCGCTCCTGCGCTCCCTGCCGGCTGGGGAGACCCGGGGATCCCTCTCGGGCATCGTGGCAAACAAGCTAAACCATCCTACCCAGGGTGGGAAAGAAGAAACCTGCTGCGCAGGACGAGGGGGGGCAAAGCATCAGCAACCAGCAGCAACGGCAGCACGGAGAGAAAGCTCCATCACCAGTGAACACAGCGCACAGGCTGCCCGGCCATCCCACCGCCTGGGACATGAACGCAGCAATTAAGGACGACATGTTCTAGTGATGGGCGATGGAGAAATGAGTGCAACTGGGAAAGAGGACCTCTGTTTTGAAAAGGAGAAAAAATTCCAACCCTTGTCAAAAAGGGACTGTGTAAGCGGGGAACACATGGAATTCCCACAACTGGCCAGGTTTGGGAACGGAAAGCTGGAGGAGCCAGTTTTCCAAAGGCAGCATCACACAGAGCAAATGTCAGCATCCTAAAATGTCCCAAAACCTTCCAGCCTGCCTAGGTCCCTCTTGTTCAGGAGCAGCAGGAAGGGAAGGGACGGGCGCCGCAGCAGCCCTGCGGCCAAGCACAGGGGTGCCCACGAGAGACGCCAGTCTCACGCTCCCGACAGCACTGCCTTGCGCCGAGCAGGCTCCCCGGGGAGATGTCTGTCGGTGATGGCTCCTTCAGCTCCTCCAGTTCTACGACGTCTGTCCCCATGCACTTCCTAAACTGGAGGAAGGAGCGAGAGGCGCGACCGCCAGGCTGGGGGGTTTCCCAGTCCCACCCTGGTCTCTCTGCACGCCTTTGGGTACCTGGGGTTGGGCTCACGGCCACAGTAGTTCACCAGCCAGCTGGCCTGCAGACTCCGGACCTCTTATCGTCAGTGCTCCAAAACCACCCCCTCAGCTAGCTACACAAAATTTATGTCCCTGCGAGAGGATCCCACAGCCGTGCCCCAAAAGCAACCACCTTAACCCTGGCAAAGGTTTACCTAATGCTGCAGCAGAGTGTTTGTGTGCCCTTGCGCCAAAGCTTTCTGTGGTGCTGAACAATCCCCACAAGATCACTTCAAAGGAGAGGGGAAAACAAAACCTCCTGTATTTTCTGTGAAATAATAAGCAGAGCCTCGCCACAGCTCCCCAGAGCCAAGAACAAGTTCCCAACGACTGGCCAGATCCAGGCAGCCCTGCCAGCCCCAACCCGCTGCAATCATCACTCCACAAAAATTATCAACTTCAGGCTCTTTCTCCATCTATTATCCAGAAAAATAGCCTTCATTTCTTGCTTTGTGAGGCTTTATCACGCCTCAACCATTTTAGCCTGAAACCAGGAAGCTCTTTGGGGAACAGACTGCCTTCATCTACGTTTGCACAGCACCCAGCACAGCGAGGCCTCCAGCCTGGCTGCTGCCTTTGGGTACCGCTGGAATGCAAATAACACCAGGGTAGCAGAATACACCCTTGAAGCGCTGAGAGACGAACCACGAGCCCCGGACATCCCAGAGAACGCCGGGCAGGATTAGCAGGGAAAAAGAGCAAGGTATTCCCCGACCTCGCAGCCTCCCGCAGCACACAGCGACCTGTGGCCACCTGGGGCTGTGCCCCCCGAGACACCCTCAGCCAAGCTGGCCCCCAGGACAGAAACCCAGGTGGCAGGAGCCACCCTGCCTGAGACCAGGCTTCCACGGAGGCAGCGAGAGAGTTCCAAACCTTCATGAAAGGCAACCGAAAATACTCGGTGTTGTTAATGTCATGCTTACTGGAGTGAGAAGCCGAGAAATCCCTGCTTCCCTGCTCTCCCCCCCATCCCTCCACCTGCGCACACACAGGCGCTAACAAAGCCTCCCCAGCGCTCTCCAGGCTGCTCCCCGGCTGCTCCAGCCAGAGGGACGGGTCCCTGCCCCCGGCTCCTGCCAGCCCGCTGCCCGCACCTCGCTGCCCGTCCCCACACAGGGCCTGCCCAGCGCCTCGGCAGCACGGCCGCTCCCGGACCCCCGCGCCGCATTTGTTTACTTCAGACATCTGCCTTTAAGCATTTGGAGGCAATGCTGCGTGCGGTGCAGCCTCCTGGCACGCACACCGATGGAGGACCGCCAGCCTATGGGCAGCTGGATAGCGGTGCTGGGCATTTACACCCGCAACACAAATAAACCAGGTGACTCCGAAGAGCCTTCTCCATCCGTCCCTCCCCACGCAGCAAGCCCTTAACACGCCAGCACAGCGAGCTCGTCTTGCGATGAAATTCCTGGAGACAGGCAGGAATTCAGGAGAGGAAAAACCCATCGAAAGCTGTGCAAGCTCGCGCTCGCTCGCCTGGCTCTGCCCGTTCACAGCGGGGCCGAGCTCTGCCCCCGCAGCTTCGCCCGCTCCCCAAGGCTGGCCAGCCCGAGCGGGAGCCTCTCCTCCTCCTCCTCCTCCTTCACCCCATTAATCCAGACTCCACCTCACCCAACTTTTTCTTACAATTTACCTTCACCTGGAGGGTGTGATTTTAATTAGCGTCATATTCCTGTTAACAACAGCACCTAATTAAGACATCCGTTAAGAACCTATAATGCAAACTTAATGAGAAGTTGTGCCAGAACCCTTTCGCAGGCACATCAAACGCTGCCGACTCCAGTTTGAAGAGACGTTGTTAACTGGCAGGTTCAGTTACCGGACCCGAGCTAAGGCTCCCAAGCCGGCACCGCCCGCCGCAGCGAAACTTCGTCCCGGAGCGCAGCGGAGCTGCTGCGCGGCGCTGGGGAGGGCGCTGCCGCCCAGGGCCCCCCCCCGCGCCC
>NW_008795038.1:259957-262449 GCF_000699145.1 Aptenodytes forsteri
GCGAGGGCCGCCAGGGGGGGCTGGGGGGCGGCCTCCCCCCTCCCCCCCCCCCCCCCCCCCCCCACCCCCGGCCGCTCCGCGCCTGAGCGCGGCGCTGATTCCATCCCTGCGCAGGATGCCCGAGGGCTGGGTGGGATGCCCGGGCCCACTTCAGCCACCCGGCAGGACTGCAGCGAGGAAGGAGGTTTCCGTTCCTCATTGCGAACGCTGGGAAAACCGAGGCAGTGCAGGAAATCCTCAGGGTGTAGATTTGCAGAATACCCCAGATTCACTAAAGCTCCATGCATGTCTCAGCCCCTTACCCTTCCTCCTCTTTAAATCTAAGGACATCTGGGCAGCGATCCGGGCATTCCCACAGTGGCTGGAAGCAAGAGTCCTTCCTTGAGCGTTATGCAAGAGCAGACCTCTGGCGTTCTCGGCTCTCCCCCATTCTCCTGCTGTTTACCTCCTCCCCCGGGAAGCCGGCTGAACACGGTGCAGAGCTGCATTATCATCTTTTGCAAACCACAGGCTGTCAGAGGTCCTGTTGTCCTGCCCTTTCTCCTCTGGCTCGGTAGCGGGAGATGCCGTCTCTCTGAAATAGCCATGAGCGCTGGCTGCTCTGGCAGCGCGGGTCCCTTGTACCAGGTGTGGCCGGGAGGCCCCAGCCCCTACCCGAGCCTGAGGGAAGTCACGCAGCACAGCAGCAGCAAACTGCTCCTTGCAGACCTGCTGGAGTTACTGGATGGGGCTCAGCACCTTTTTCTGGCTCAAATGATGTATTTGTGGTTCCCAACAGTTAAGACTTGTGAACCCCCGTAAGTTTTATTTCCTGAGAACTATCTGGAATACCTGCAGCCTGCTTAAGCCATCATTTACTCCCCATGAACTTAGCACAGGGTCCATCTATGAGATATTACCAATATCCTGCAGAGTCCACATGCGGCCCCCTGAAAACAGGCACCACTCCCCCCCTTCCCCTCCTAACACAGTTTTACTTTCCTCCCAAGGGCTTTGAGGAACACTCTAGAGAAAATCGTCAGGGTTATATACAGCCATAACGTGAATGAGGACTATAAAATGCACCAAATGCACCTCATACATCTCAACATCCATTTTGTATGATAAACGTGTATATTTTTAGCCCTCCAGGATGCAGTAAGCACCCGACCCCGAGCCTCGCCGCCCTGTCAGAGCGGCAGCAGCCCTTGTTCTCACGACCTGCCAGACAAAGGCAGCGTTCAGCCAGGATGGCTCCTTGCTATGCCCTGCTGTGCTGTTTTCTCACGGTTCATTGAGGCTGAAGATGCTTTAGGCAGCAGATCTGGAGAAGGAGGAACCGGGAACGCGGGAGAGAGCAACTCTGCAAAATTTTCTCTGCATTTCAAGCCTCCGAGCCGGGTCCCTGTTGACATCTGTTCCTAGAAATGCAAACCGGTACCCGCTCGGGAGGTGCAGCCTTGCAAACCGGGAGGTGTGCGTGCGCTAAGCGGAGCGGAGAAGAGGCAGCGATGCTGCGGGATTGCTAGGCAACCTCGCACTGCCCAGCCAGAAAAGGCCTGAGCCGAGCAGCGCGCCCAGCCGGGGCTCGCATCTGCGCCGGGGCTCCTGGCAGGGAAACACCGAGAGGGGAACCCACCGGGGCAATCTGCCCGTGGGTCTCCAGGAGGGCAAGCATCTGAACCCGGCCGTGGGAGAAGGGGAGGAGGAGCAGACGGGGGATAATGGCAGAGAATGCACGAGAGCGACAGTGGAGGGAAGAGAAGCAGTTAGAAAAAGCACAAGTCAACAAACCCCTGCCTTTCAGCAAAGCTGTTACGTGAACCAGAGGGAACAAGTATTAATCTGGAAAAAATATTTGTTTTTCTTTTTTTCTTAGTTTATTTCACAGTCTATTTGGTATTTAGGGCCTTCGTTTGGAGGAAGTCATAGTTGTTAAATTACTGCTGCTTTTTTATTTTTATCCTTAACGATGACGAGGTTTTCCTTCTCATAACCATGGCTGGAGTAAAGATGACTAGTAAAAAAAGACCTGTTGCGGTTCCGTCTTGGGTTTTTCCTGAACACAGATGCTGTAAGCGGGAGGCACAGCAAAACCCCAGCACCTGGGGATCCTCTCAGTCCCCAGGGCTGAGCGTCTTGTCCCCGTTATTCCCTCTGCGGACCCCCAGCAAGGACAGTGCCAAGAAGCCAGTCCCGCATCTGCAGAAATCACCTCTGCAAGGCAACAGATGCCATTTGGCATCAGGAAGAGACATGAGACGAGGCGGCAGCCCCTCCGAGTCCTCCACAATGGCTCGAGCTCTCCGGGACCCTTGACTTTGAGGTGCCCAAATGAGGTCCACCCCCTCATGACTTTGCTCACGTGTTCAGCGCGCTCAGCTCTGACACAGCACCAGCTCAAGCCTGGCCCTGCCAGGAGGTTCACCCGCACCCGCCGACACCAGCGCCCGTCCTACCTGCGCAGGTGGTGCGGCGGGGGGGGGGCCTCTTCCCTCTACGGGGAGAGGGGG
>NW_008795038.1:262544-280920 GCF_000699145.1 Aptenodytes forsteri
TGCGGCGGTGCAGGGCCGTCTGCCTGCCAGAGGGCCAGGGGGCACGGTGCCAGCTGGAGCTTTCCCCAGAGAGCCGCCAGAACACTGGGTACCTGCACCGTCCTTGGCAGCGATGGAGATGGTGGGATGAGATGGCAGGACCCAGATTTTTTTTTGGCAAGTGTCAGATGCCCTGACCCAAAAAACCCGAAGCGGAACGTGCAATACCTGACGAGGAGCTGAATGCATGCCTGGTCATGGGGCACGGTGCCAGCTGGAGCTTTCCCCAGAGAGCCGCCAGAACACTGGGTACCTGCACCGTCCTTGGCAGCGATGGAGATGGTGGGATGAGATGGCAGGACCCAGATTTTTTTTTGGCAAGTGTCAGATGCCCTGACCCAAAAAACCCGAAGCGGAACGTGCAATACCTGACGAGGAGCTGAATGCATGCCTGGTCATGAACACGCTCAGCCTGCAAAGCGCTCTCAAGCACCGGAGAGAGGAGAAGGGAGAGCCATGCTAATGTGCTCAGAAATAATGCTTTTTAAAATATAATTTACAATAGATTTCATAGCTAAGTTATGCAACTTAATGAGCAAATCTAAAATGTAATTGTCACTGCACATTAACAGCAAAATCCTGAACCTCTATTATACTAACAAACTTATTAAATCAGTGAACATTGCATCGCATCAGTCAATTACTAAAACAATGCCAAGATCAGTAGAACAATCTGGTATCCGTTACGGAGGGAGAAAGAGCGAGGGCACACAACCAGGGCTGCCTGCAGCATGGCGTGTTTTAAAACATTAAAAGTATTTACGTCTTTGATGTAATGCTGCACCTGTTGGGTGTTTCGCAGCCACTTCCCCTGTTCCAGGAGAGGGAGAGTAAAGAGCCTGAAGCCATCCCTGTGCTCAGACCCCGGGTTCCTGCCCGGGAGCAGGAGGCTGAGGACGGAAGCGTCGCCGGTCTCACTGCTGGGATTTCCTCAGTGCCACGCGATCGACTCTGCAGCATTAGTAGTGCTCAGTGTCAGAAAACACCGCGCAAACAGGCAAGTCTTGTAAAAACCAAGGGACACACCGCAGCGGGTGCTGCCAAGCTGCTCGGACGCCTGGCTCCCCCATCCCGGGCACCACAGGTCAGGCCCCATCGCTGCCTCTGCCCCAGCTCTGCCCCAGCTCTTCCCCCAGCCGGAGGCTTATCCCCGGCTGCCCACCCCGAGCACCTTCCCAAACATCCCTGGAGCAGAGCCGTGGCGCACAGCAGGTGGATACGAAATGGCTGATTCAGCCATCATGTCCCTGCCGCTCTCTGAGGAGCCGACGTTGGCCAGAGCCTGCAGGTCTGTGCCCGAGCTAGGTCTGAGCTCATTCCTGGCTCCAGGGCTACGGCCACCCGCGGCGGCACACATTGTCAGGGAAGGGCATTTGCTCCAACAGCAGGACAGGGCATGCAAAGGCTGGCAGGGATTTCGCCCTGCAGCCCCCTGGCTCTCACCTCCCCTTTCGACGCCATGAAATCCCATCGCCACCAATGCTATGTCATTACGAGACTGTTAAACGTGAAATAAGGTGAGCTTGAATAACCCTGGAAAGATGTCCATGCAAACATCTACAGCAAAGTGTGCCTTGCACCTCAGTGAAGTGATTTGACACAGCACTAATTATGCAAATTAATCATCGGTAAATCAGGTACTTGTTTATTTATTTATTTTGCGTTTTGCACAGAAACCAGGCAGGAGGAGCGCCGGGAGAGAAGAGCTGCTCTATTTCAGCTGAGAAGAAATGTTTGGTAACATGTTGCATGATCCGACCTCCCCACGTTCTTTTTCAGATTAAATTCTGAATTGATTTGCTGGTATCATACTGCTCATAGCTCTCAATATGTCATGGCAGCTAATGAACCATGCCAGGGACACATTTATAACCCGCTATTAGCCACTTTCGTCAGGAAGGGAATTTTTTTTTTCTCCCCTCTTTCCTCTGAGGTTCTAAAAGTTAAAAAACCAAACCAAACACCGAAAAACCACCCTAAAATCATCATCAGCAAACACTGCTACTGAAAGTCAAGCACTTGTGTGATTTCCATCCCTCCCCACTTGGGACCTGGCTCTCAAGTGGCTACAGAAAAGGCCCTGGACAAGTCACCCAAACCCCGCCGATTTTCCACAGCCCCGGCTTGCCTGGAGCAGGTTCCTCCCCTTCCCCAGACCTTCACTCTCCAGGTACAGAAGCTCACACCATCTTCTGAGCAAAGCTGTACCGACACCGTCTACAAAACCTGCCTCAAACAGCATCCCAGAGCCAAGCCACCAGGAGCTGGACCGGAGAGGAAGGCACTTCCACGCCCCGTCCCCCTCCTCCCCACCGCTGCAGCTGGAGCCGGGATCCTGCTCCGAAGGAGCCCCGGCACGGAGCAGGGAGGTGGCAGCAGGAACAGACATGCAGCGGCGACCAAGGGGCCGCTTGCCTCTGGCAGCAGTTGCAGCGTGCACGCTGCAGGAAGGCAGCGCTTCAAATAGGAGCCGAGGTCCCCTTTGCTCCAAACGCAGCGCTTCAGGATCGCAGAGACAACTCTATCGGGGGAACAAGAGCTAATTAAATTTACTGGGATCACTGAAGAGGAAATTATTTAATATTCTGCATGGAACTTAATATCTGAAAGCATGAATGGCCTTGTTTCATCAGAGATCTGTTCCTTCCCAACATTCGAGTTTACTTTTCGCAGCCAGCCCCAGCGCCGAGGGACAGGCAGGGATGGGGGCGGACGCTGCCTGCGAGGAGCCGTGCTGCCGGAGCCGGAGAGAAACAAACAGTGGGAGAGCAGAGCGTCGCTGGAGCCACGGCCGCATCCTCAGGTGCTCCCGACGGAGCAGCAGCTCCGCGATCCAGAGGAAAGCAGCCTCCCGAGGGGCTCTGCTGGCTCTTCTGCGGCAGGATCCTCCTGTTCCCATCCACAGTCGCTTCCACACAGGGCTGCCGCTCCTCTGGTGAGCACCCGCATCCTCGTGGGGCCTTCAGCTTATGACCTTACATGCTGTCATCTAGTCCCATTTTAACAGCCAAAACGTTGCGACTTCTTAAAACCCCCCAGTTCACTCCTCCATCCAAAGAGGAGCCTGGGCTGGGTGCACCAGGATCCAGGAACAGAAGGACTTTGCCACAGGGAACCTCCGCCTTGGCTGTGCATCCCTCTGGTGCTGCTTACCCGGATCAGCCTCTCCGCACCAAGCACCTTTTGCGCTGCAGGAGAATCCCACCGTTTTGTTTTCACATGCTCAGTGCTTGCGGCTCTTCAGCTTCTCTTGGTTGCAAAGACCCTCCTGGTCCCAAGGGCTGGCAGCCACCTCCGCACCCTCTCCGGGCTGTGTCCCTGCAGCAGCGGAGAGCCAGCCAGGAGGCGGGATGCGGTGTGCCAGCCGGAAGGCGGGATGCCATCAGGCCACCTTCCCGCCCGTGCAGGGTGGTGGCTGGGACACTGCAGGAACGATGCCCTCGACACAGCGAGTTTCCCTGCTGCAGCTGAAGGACGTTGCCTGCAGCCACTCCCCTGGAACCGCTCTGTTCTCGTCCCTACAACCTGACTCCTTCCTTGGCTTGATTTTCTAGAAGCAAAATGCCAGACTCCGCTTGCTACTCTTAAGACAAATCCAGTGATTGCTTCCCGGATGGCTCCCCAGATGCTGGCTGCCTGTCCCCTCCAGCCGACTGAGAGGGGGCCGGGTCTCTGCTGGGATGGGCATGGCCCATTTTGCCTCCCCCAGAGCCAGCAGCGGGGGGGACCCCTCCAGCCCCCCAAGCCTCATTTCGCGGTGGGGGACCCCATCTGTCCCAGCTCCCATCCAGCCAAGCCGTTGCCCATAATCCACCTTCCCTCGGGGCCAAATCCAGCTACAGGAAAGGTGCCATTCAGCAGCCCTGGTGCTGTGGGTCCCTCCTGTGACTCTGCCCCCAGGGGTGGGCTCAAACCCTCGGCACTCTCAGCAGAGCCAGCATCTCTTTTTGGTGGAGCGGGAGCCGCCGGGGCTGGTGCGGAGCTGAACCAACAAACCCCCCAGCCCCGCAGCCGCAGGGTCTCTGGCCTCCAGAGCAGAGCCCAAAGACGTGCCAGCCTTGTACTGGAGACCCCAGAGCTCCTGCCCCTCTGGCTCCCTGTTTCCTTCTCTTTCTGCTCTGATAACGTCTCTTTCTCTCTCACACACATGAAAGTGATTATATGTAGCAATAATTTTGCTTCTGTATTTATGTCACCAATACCTTCAGCTAATTCCTGTAACTGCCAGCATGGAAGCACTAATACCTCTGCAAAAGACAAAGCAATTATTTCTAAACATAGCTCCCTTTCCTTGCATTGTCACCATCCAAATCACCAAAACCCTGCTCCGTTGTCAGCATCTTTCTCTAACTAGCAGGGGAAAAAAAGATATTTTTTTTCCTCCAAAAAAACATATCCAGTGGCATCAAGCAAACACACCCGCACCTGTACCCTCGCCTTCCCAGGCCCCACAGCACCCCACCCTGCACTTGAGCGGAGTAAAGTGTATTTCACTTAGTGGCAATGTATGGAGTGACACGAGTCCTGGCGCGCAGCTGGAGGGAGGCACAGGCATCGCCCAGGGACAGCCCAGGACAGGAACATCGCCCTCGCAGGGGCTGAGACACTCCAGAGCCTCAGCTGGGAAAGCTCTGGAGCCGCCTCTCACCTCGCAGCACCCGTCTCTGCAGCAAATGCTGTCTGGGTGACAGGGACCCAGCTGGGCTCAGCGGCCCCTTGAAGAGGTGCCCATTTTCAGAGGAGGGACAAGGGAAACACTGAGCACAGAGTCTGGGAGCTGGTTCTCCCATGGGCCCCAGCGCATCAGCCACTGTTCAGCCGCCCAACTCCTCTGCTCTGCAGAGAAACCCCCTGCTCTTCCCCAGGTGACGGGAACATGCCACCACTTGACCCAGACACAGGCACATTAGTGGTGCTCCCAGCGTCTCTGTCTGGATGGAGACACAGTGTCTGCCTCGGGACCCTCTGCGGCACTAGACCTTATTATCCTATGGGTCTGCTCTCAAGAAATTACAATGAGCCATAAAATGACAAGTAAAGTGAAATAAGGAATGTAAAGAGCAGGGAGAATGTAAATTGTGTCATTAACATATGTACAGCACTGCAAAGCGCCTGTTCCCCACCGGGTCAGCGCAGCCCCCACAGAGGGAGGGCTCCAGGGCCACCCCAAGACGGGGCAACAGCTCTTCTGCATGGGGGTCCTGGGGGTCCCCTGCCCCGGCCTGGGGTGCTCCCCTGTCCCCCCTCTCCCAGGTGCCCATCCTACGGAGCCGTAAGGAGTTCAGGGCCCTTGAACAAGATGTGGTACCCCCAGCCATGCACATCCCTCCAGGTCTGCACAAAGCCCCCAGACCCATGGGGCCAGCCCCTGCTCCCGGCCGGGCACGCCAGCCCCGCCAGCCCCTGCTCCAGAAGGACACGGGGAGGGAGAAGGAGCCGCAGAGTTAATGAGCAGACGCAGGCTCCCCACCAAGGGCTGAAATGAGCTGGTACCTGGAAGCAGCAGCACACCTGGGTGACCTACATATCCATCGCTGATGGAATATTTAACGGGCTCTTTTCAATGGATTGTGCATGAAAAACCTCCGGGCGCTTGCACGCAGCGAAAGGTGCATAACGAAGCCTCCGTCTCTGGAGGCAGGCCCTGCTGCCTGGCCTCGGCTTTCCGTGAGGTTTAAGGGAACAGATGGAGGCTGAGCAGGAAGATAGAGGAACGGTAGCTACACCACTGCACTTGGCTTTTGGCTGGATGCTCATCAGCATCCCAAATCATAGAATCACAGAAGGGTTTGGGTTGGAAGGGACCTTTAAAGGTCATCTCGTCCAGCCCCCCTGCAACAAGCAGGGACATCTTCAACTAGATCAGGTTGCTCAGAGCCCCGTCCAACCTGACCTTGAATGTTTCCAGGGATGGGGCATCCACCACCTCTCTGGGCAACCTGTGCCAGTGTTTCACCACCCTCAGCGTAAAAAATTTCTTCCCCGGCTGCTCTGTGGGAAAGCGTCAGGGATGCTCCTGAGACACCTGCACCACGGACCGGTCCCAGGTGATGGAGCCAACTCCAGAGAGCGGGCAGCGGGCACTGCAGGGTGCAGCGGTGCCATACAGATGCGTTATACCCACAGCCCCCGTCCCAATTCCTCAGCTGGGAGAGCAGCATCACAGGGGAGAGGACCCTGACCAAGGGATGCCCCAGAGACAAGGGAGAGAGACCAACTTCTTACGAACTGCCCTTAAAAATATTTTCATAACATTTCATATCCAACCTACAGTAGCACCTCCAGTAATTAACAGCTAAGTTTTAATTAAACATTGATTAGCAACTAATTAGTCTAATGATTAGTCACCTCAAGGAGACAAAGCAAAATACTGGGGCTGCCAAGATAGGAGCGGGAGAAGGCAAATGATGAAAGATGAGAGGCAGCTTAAATTCCTTCCCTGCTTCCCTCTGGGCCAAACGTTTTCTCTTATTTTGGTCTTTTACAAATGAGGCCTTCGATGTGAATTTTCCTAATTGTGGCAAGTCTGATAGAGTCTCAAGTGAGTGATGTGGAGGAGACAAATTTTTTTTCGTCTTCCCCATCAGATCCCAGCCTGTCAATGCAGCTAAAAAGCCTTTACCCACTAGAGGAGACTCAGTCTGTCGCCATGACGAAGTCAGGGGGGACTTCTGTGCCTTCACTCCTGCAGCATCCCGACGAGAATGCTGCAGAGCGCGCGGGGAGCGCACAGGCAGCGCTTCTCCCTGCCTGCGACAGCCTCGCCCCCCCTCAGACACAGCTTCACTCTTGGTTTCTCCCAGACAGAGACCTGGTTCGTTACGTCCTGCCTGGTGGAGGGGATCTCCTGTCACTCTCTTCCCCCCGCCCCGACGCAGCTGAGCCTGCCCCTGCACCGCAATGAGCAGGGCTCTGTCAGACCGAGCTTATGGGGGGCTGGGATGGACCCTGGGCTCTGGGACGGAGGAAGAAAATGCCCCGGCAGGTGAAGGCAGAGCACTTGGCAGCAGTTGGCAGGGCACGGCACACCCGGGCCGGTTCCCAACCTCCCGTCAGGGAATCCGGGCTGGAGACCCGCTCCCTTCTGCCTGCACAGGGTCACGTCCTGGTGCAAGCCCCTTGCCTGGCCAGGCACGTGTTGCTTCACGATTGCTCCACGGGTTTGGTACCCAAGTTCGTTACCTCCCCAGTATCCCCGGTACCTCTGCGCAAGTCGCGGTCATGCCTCCAGGCTGCTGAGCGCACACACCACCGAGCACTTCACGCAGGACATCAAGTTCATGTCACACCAAAAAACAGACTCACGATACTCAGCCTCACACGGCTGCAGCTTTGCACTTACAAGGAGCTGTAGAGTCGGGCCAGGTCCTGAAAAGCAGCTTCTCCGTGCGCCGAGGGCCACTCCACAGCGGGTGTTTAACCCTGTCGTCCTGAACAGGCTCTCTGGGTGATGACTCCTCGGTGTGCTCTCACATGGATGCAGCTCTGCTCCCAGTGCTGGCTGCGGGGAGGGCTGCCTGCCCTGGCACCTCCTCGGCTCCAGTCATTTATCGGGGCGTTGCTGTTATGAGGATGTTTATTATTTTGCGTTCCCTTTCGTGAGATAATCCTATTTACCTACATTACTTACACCTCAGAAAAAAAATCACTTCTGGCTGAGGGTTATGGAAGCGCTTACAGCCGAGCACTCCCCCGGCACAGCTGCCCCTGAGCTCTCTGCCCCCCTGGCTCCCTCCCTAGGGGTGAGAGCTCCCGGCTCCTCTTGCAGAACATCCCCCGGTGTGCCCGGCAGCTCTGCAGCCTCACAAGCAGCCCCTTCCCCTCCCTCCTCCTACCCCAAGTTTCTCGACCCTTCTGCAAGTTTGAGCCTTTGAGTCTTTCTTTTTTTTTTCCCCCCTTTTGTTTCCCTTCTCCCCACGCTCTTCCCGGGCTCCTCTCTGGAGTTTTACGGGAAGGTGAAACAATAATGCAGGTGTGTGTAAGGAGGTTGCAAATGTCATGAGGGTCAGAGCAGAGCCTGCGCTGGGCCAGACTCATCTCGGGAAAGGCTGGATGGAAAGCGGGTGGGGAGGCCATTGCACCGCGGCGCTGCCCGAGGAGCCCGACGTCATCGGTCCCGCTGCACGCACACAATAAGTTCCCAAAGGAGGTAACTCAAAGGCAGTAGCTGGGGAGGCTGGTGGTGCGCTCGGGTGGGACAGGCTCGACAGGGGACATCCTGGGATGTGTGGGCTGAGAGACAGGCGTGATTCAGGAGCCACCCATCTGTCCCCAGGCAGCGACACACAGCCCAGCCTGGCCAGCGAGACCTGAGCAGGAACCCCTGAGCCCCGGGGAAGGGGTGAGACCCGCAGCGGGGGACGGGAAGGGTTAAACCCCGTACACTCATCCCCTGCCTCCCTGCATCAACTTGCAGAGCTGCAGGTATATTGATTGCTTCACACATCTCATCAGACTCGGATCGGTACAAATCAATGGGGTTAGGTCAGGGAGAGAGGCAACTGAGTTGATACCAATACCCTCCTCCTCCTCCTCCTCCTCTCTCCGGGAATGGCACCCGCTGGGAAGTCCCAGCAGCTTCCCCAGCTCCTGCACAGGCGCTCCCGCCCGAGAGCCTCCTTGGATCTCGTCGCAAAGGGGCTTCTCGATCCCCTGGGAGAGGTGGAGAAGAGGCAGAGACCAGCAGCAGTGGGCAAGGGCCTGGCAGCTGCCTTCTCCTGGAGGGAGGGACAGAGTTGGGCTGCCTGCGGGGACTGCTTCTGCTGCGCCTGGCCATCCTTCAAAGCAGGAGACCTGGGAACACCAGCCACAGCCGGGAGATGACCAGCCGTGCCAGGAACAGCCCCAGCCACCTGCCGCCCCCCTGGTCTCCCCGTCCTGCCCACACTCACCCAGACGATCCCAGAAACACCCAGATCACATGCGTGAGCTTCAGCCAGCTGAATGCATGAGATCTGTTAGCAGCAGGGAGACAGCAGCTCTGTCTGCGGCTGTTTCATGCTTCGCTACAAAGCAATCTGCTACTTGGCCTCCTCTGTTCCTCCCTCTTATGCAACTGCACAAAACGTAGAGGAAAAAAAAATCCCCTAGATGCTAATTTATCTGAGGAGCTCAAGCAGGTTTGCACAAGGCGGCAGTTTCAGCAGGGGAAAAAAAAAGGGGGGGAACAGCCATGTCTGAAATGCTGCTTCAGAAACCCACCCTTCCTCCCGGGGACTCCTGCCCCTCCCCAGCTCCCCGCGGGGATGCCTGCCTCCATCCCTGCCTCCACCCCTGCCTCCTGCCTCCGTCCCGCTCCGCCCGACGGGCTGCCTGCACCCCGGCTCAGCACTCTCTGGGCAGGGCTCCGGCTCTGCTCACCCACTTGGAGAAGCAAATTGGGGGTGGAGGGTGCAGTGGGATCACACATCAAACTGACCACCTGCCCTGGGGATTTAGGCGCTTCCGAGGTGGCAATCCCCTGGGACGTGCAGGGGAGATCCCAGCAGCTGGCCCCGACCTCGGCACCTCTCCCAGGCTGGGACCAGGCTGCCCGCGTAAGCCCAGGCACTCGAGGGAGCTCGCCCGTAAATTATCTCAGGCTGCGCTGCTGCGCCAGGGGCAGAAGAGCTCGGAGCAGGCAGGCAGTCGGTCTGTCCTCCCTGGCCGCTGCCCCCCGCACCTTTCCTCCCGCCTGGGGAGCACAGCCCGAGCCCAGGAGCAACACCTGACAGCCGGGCTGCTCTCCTTTTGCGGGCATCTTTGGCAATTATAGGTTTAGTTGTGCAAAACATAGTTTAATAGCAGCCGAGGCTGGTGGGATTGATTTCTTGTTTTGTTTTAAGTGCAGCTAATCTAATAGTTAATTTATTTAAATTGATAGGGCAGAGAGAAATTACATTTTTATCTTCTCCAAATAGATTTTACTGTGTCTGGTGACCCGGGCGAGCTGAAGAGCCGGGCTAAGGGCCCTAACATGCCTTGGCATAGCTGCCTTGATCAGCTTGTAATATTTTTCAATTCATTATTGCCATTTTAGTATACAACTAGTATAGATTTTTTTGTTACAACAGCTCTTAACGTTAGTCATGTGTAAGCTGGTACCTGCCATAACCACTTAGAGTAAAGCTTTCCCTCCAGAAAACTGACCCACCAAAACCAGCCCACCAGGAAGGGGTTGGGGCTCCCCAGCCACCTCCTCGCGGACCCCCCGCCAGCCAGAAAAAGGGGGCAAGGCGTCCCTCGGTGCAGGCAGCCCAGCCCTGGGGCTCGTCCTGCCACGAGAGCCTGTTCCTGGCCAGAGGCTGTAATTAAAGCGTTTCTGGGGATGTGCTCTGCTGACACTCGGAGCCGATCGGCAATTCACATTGCCAGAGCAGCGTTCTGCAGCTGAGCGGTGGGAGGAGGGAGCACGCTTGGGCTGCAAATTTCGCTCTTATGCTTTTGAGAATCATCTTCAGTGCTCTCTACAAGATCTCTAGCTGTGCTGGAGCACATGGACCCCCCCACAACAGGCTCCAGCAAAAACCTCTGAGGGTTTTCCCAGCGCAAGGAAGAAACGCTCAGGACAAGCAGGGAAGGAAGGGCTCATTTCCAGGCTGCAGCCCTCTCTCAGGAGGGGAATTTGGAGGTGTCGGAGGCACTGGTGATGGCTGGTGTGGGCACAGGTTCCTGCCATGCCAGGCATTCACAGCAGTGGGACATTTCTTTGCCGGTGCCACCGTGGGAATACAGGTGGGCAGCAGGCGATGGGCAAGAGGGCAAACGGACGACGGCTTCCGTGGCTTGCTGGAGCGCTTCATTGTCTGTCCAGGTTTGTCAAGTAGGCGATTAAAAAGGCACCATCTGAGCCCAGAGCGAAGGGCAGGAGCAGCAGCAGAAGAGGGGAACCAGCAAGGGCAAAGCCAGCCCCTGCCTGGGTGCTGCGCAGGCGAGCCCCCGCGCTGCGGGGGGGAAGGCAGCACACCAGGCTGGGCATGGAGGTACAGCCCTCGCTTTCCTGTATGATAGCGCCTGCTCTCCTGGCAGAAAGGCAGTGCCTGACCTGCCCACCCCTCTGTACCATGCTCCCCCAGCCCCCCAGGCAGAGCAGAGGCCCCCGGGCCGCATGGCCAGCACTCATGGGGCCAGCACCCGTGGGACCAGCACCACACTCCCACCCCTGCCGTGCTCCTGCAGTGCTGCCGCAGCCGCTGCCATAGCCTCTCACGTCCCAGCTCTCCCTCCCCACGGTAACTCCAATAAAGAGTAAATCGCTATTATTTTGTACCCAGCTCTTCTGATCCATCCTGATGAGGACCTTCCCCTCGCTTCCTCAAAGTCAGCAGGCGGAGGGACACATCCTGCAGGGGCAGAACCCCAGAGGAAGGGACCAGGCTTTGGGGGGAGCTGCGGGGGGGGATCCGTCCCTCTGGATCCCTCAGGAAGCCCTGCAAGCTGTATCTATGACCCCAATAAGAGCTAATAAATAAGAGGGAGTGTGGTGGCAGGCGCAGGAGGGAGCGGCGGGGCCGAGGCGGGTGGTGAAGCCCTTGGCGGAGGCTCCTCGACAGCTCGGTGGGAAGAGCGGCGGCGAGCGCGGCAGCTGCTCTGCCCTCACTGCCCTGGCTGCTGCACCGCTGGCACTCCTGCAGAGACTCCCCGGCCTCGCTTAGCCAGCGGCTTCCTGTAAGAGTCAGCACCGTGCCAGATTTATAGCGGATGCTGCTCAGTATTTCATGCCTGCTGCAGGCAATCCCACTGCTGCCACTGCGGCTGCACGGAAAGCACTTTGTAGATTTGATTATGCGATAAGGGGCATCAGAAATGCAACTTGTTGCCTATTTCCCAGAGTAATTAATTTCATCTGTATTGAACAAATGACATAATTTGAGGATTTCTGGGTTATGGATTAAGTAAAGACCAGATGAGAGTATCCTCATTGGCTCGGAGATTAATTAACAGCACGAGGTGAAGCGAGCTCTCTCCTCTGCAGGATTGCTTTGCTGGTGCATTTTTAATCCACCTGCCCGGCACCGCGCCGCCCTGCCACGGGGCAGCTGCGCTGCCCATTGATCAGGGAACGGGAGCCTTGGCCAGGTCCCATTCCCATACCAAGACATTGTGGGATGCCAGTGAATAAAGCCAAGCTTTAAGGCTTCCTTGAGGCTTCCTGCTCCCCTGCCCAGGTTAGCACTGCCTGGTCTAATCATCTGTTCTGGCCAAGTGACAGGCAGGGCAGAGAGAGCCCTTGCTGCCAGGCAAAGCATGCAAGGGCTCGTTCCCAACTCAGCCAAGGGCTCGGAGCACAGCCCCCGCCCCGGGACCCCTTCACCTGGCGCACCCCGAGCCCGCTCGCCCTCCTGGCGCGGCTGGATCCTTGGTCCTTACATCTCACAAATGCCTGGATCCTTGGTCCTTACATCTCACAAATTGCATTACTCAAAAAATACAAACCCCACATGAATCTCAGGCTCACTTACAAACATTGAGAGCTGGACCGCAGCTGCGTACAGAGAATAGACTTAAATGTAAGGGATGGGGCAGGAGGATGGGGATCGCTGTAGGGACCCTGACATATCATGCCATCCCCAGACTGCTGCAGGCATGGCTCCTTGCCTCAAAGCCTCTCCCAACAGGGCAGGGCTAAGACCCTGGCTGTGCCAGGCAGGGTCTCTGGGAGCAATGGGGATATAAGGGACCGCAGCAGAGCTCCGGGGAAGCTGGGTGTTCCTTCATCCCACCCTCACCTCCAGCACCCTGCCAGGGCATTGCAGTCACACTTTGCTTTTTGTAACCATGCCAGTGGGATTGTCACTGCGGCCTACTGCTCCTGCCCCGGGGAGACGTCCTGCCCTGCTCCATCTCCTCCTCCCTGCTCCTGGGGCACAGACTCAGGCCAGGGATCTCCCCACATACACCTCAGCCTCACTGAAAATTTTCTGAGTGGGGTCAGAAAAACAGGGCTCCGTGCAGCGTTTATTCATGAGCCAGGCATTTTATTTAATGTGCCTTGCGATGCAGGATCAAAGATCCAGAGCAGCACCTAATTAATTATTTTTCTCTTCTTCTGTACCATCCCCTAGTTGAGCACTGAGTCCCAGAATGTAAAAGCCTCCCTTTCAATGACTCTGCATAATGAGATGGATTTGGACTCCAGCAAATTTGTTCAGTTTTATGGAGTATTATATGAAAATGCTGTGAAATTAAGTTCTGTCTTTGCTATCACACCATGGCCATCAGAGCGCTTTTATGTATGGCACTGAGACTAAAAGATGGGAAAGTGAGTCCTTGCTGCAGTAATGTGGCAAATGGGGAGAGGGAGGAGCCGTGCAATGAAGATGACATGGTGGAGGGTTAGACTGGGGGAGATTATGAAGGAAACAAGAAAGTGATGCAGATGAAGACAGTTGCAAGCTAAGAGCCTGGAACTGGAGCGGCAGCAGCCAGGAGGCTCCAGCGATGTGGGAAGATGGGGAGGGCCCCCTTCTCCCAATTTTCCCTCTGCAAAGTGCTCCGGCAGCCCCGCTCACAGCACGAGGGAGGCGAACACCACCATCCTGGGGGACACGGGCAGAGCCCCCAAGGGAGGGCGCAGAGGTCGATTCGTGCCCTGCACACCCCTACATGGCCTCGCACTTGGCCATCCTCGTTCCTGCTCAGCGCAGGCACTCGCATGCTCAACAGCGTCAGGACACGCCTGGAAACACCACATTAGTAGAACCGTGGTGTTTAAGGCAAAAGAGAGCACCGTGGGGAGGAGCTGCCCGAGCCCCGGGGTGTTCCCAGCACAAACCCTTCCCTTGCACCGCCAGCAAAAGAGCCTGGCACAGAAGATGCCATTTCAGCTCAGAGGCAGGGAAAGCCCCCACGTCCCTTCCTGAGCCAGCTCCCTTCACTGCCTGCCGATCCCTTCCTGTTCTTTCTCCCTGCTCCATCTCTTCCCATCCCCAGCCTTTCTCCCTCTCCTCTTTACATCAGCCCTGCTCCCCTGCATTTACCCCAGAGTGATCTATTTTTTCCCTTGGCAACTTTATAACCCGTTTCCTTGCCTGACAGCAATTAAGTAGATGCTTCACTTCCAATCCCATGGCCCATAAACATTGGAAAAAGAAAATGTTATAAAGAAGAAAACAATCAAATCTGCACACAGAGGCATGCACACGTGTACAGACAGAGACAAATGTGGAGGACAGGGTGAAGCTGGGGAAGACGTCTGAGCCCCTTCATTTGTGCAGAGGCTGAAGACCTCCCCACACGCACGCCGCAGCCTCCTCACCTCCAAACGCATGGGCGGAAGGGAGAGACTCCTATAATGCATGAAAAGGCAAGTTGCATCCATCAATCCCTGCAGCTCATCAGCCCAAGCCCTCCCGTGGCCAGGGCTGGCCCCTGTGCTGCTGCCCCTCTCCTGCCCAACCATTTGCCTTGCGGCACTCCGGCACTCACAGAAAAATAAAATGGCCAAAAAAACCAAAACAAAAAAAGAGGCAGCAGCACACACACACCACACACACACCCCATGATGTATGGGATTTTTTGGTGCCTGACAGGCCCCAAGCCTCTGGGGACCGGCATTGATAAATCACACCTTTCAGTTCACCATGAATATCTTCACTTTCCCAGGCTGGCCGGTGGCTGACACGTCAAATCGCAGCACCGGCCCCAGCACGGCAGGGGGGGGAGTGGCAGCTGCCCACAGAGCCCCGGCCACCTCACAAGAGCTGCTCCCGCATCAGCATGGCGAGAGGCTCTCTGATGTACGAACCGCTGGGAACACAGAGCCCCGTGCTGAGGAAACTCAAGCAGACACACTTTCTAATTTCCATGACAACTGTAATGGGGTGTTTGCTGGTTTGGGAGCACCGGGGTGTGCAGGAACGCGCTCATTAGGCACAGAGCAAGATCAGCCGCTTCTGCGAAGCCACCCCGAGCAGGCGGCAATGCCCCGTGAGCAGGTCTCCGCTGGCCCCGCACCCCGAACGAGCCAGGGGGAGCCCCGCTTCCCGCAGCCCCAGCACAGGGCTGCCCAGCCGGGGAGGCAGCGGGACTGACCCCGGGGAGCACAGACTGGGGCTGCTTCCCACGCCATGGTAGCCCGAAGAGCCGCTGCCCATCATCTCCCACTGCGGGACGTGCTCCACGCACCGAGGGAAGGGTCCGGGGAAGCCTGGGGTGACAGGAGCCCCTGCCCAGACAAACAGAGGCAGGAACGCTGCCTGCGGTCGGGGCAGGGCAGGAAAGGGATGGGAACAAGACCAGGGACGCATAGCTGCTGGCTGCAGAGGAGCCACGCTGGGTGCACCATCCTGCTCTGCTGCCCTAGGAGAGGGACTAAGGAATACCGGTTCAAAGGCAAATGCAGCTTAGCTAAAATGAGCTCCTTTCCCATCCCTGGAAGAGCTTAAGCAAAAACTAAGAAACCACCAGCAACCAGTTAGCAAGAGAGCACGAAATCCAGGCGATTACTGAAAAGCTTGGACATGGCTGTGAATCCCATGGCTGCCAACAGTATCCCCAAGCTATTAAGAGAAAAATCAAGATGTGGACAGAATTAGATTGGCCATAGGTGAAAAATGGCTCAATTATTTCTAGTGCCAGAACCACAGAAGGACATTTCCCTCTGTTCCTGATCCACAACCTCCCACTAATTAGCAGATCTAGCAGAGAGAAAAATGCTCCAAGCTCCAGCAAGAGCAACAGCTAGAGACCCAATGCACCGCACGCATTTGTATGCGCTGCGTAAGCTGGGCACAGAGTACCGCCCAGACAAAATTACACTGGTCTGGTAGGGACTGGCCATGGGAGATGCTCAAGTTGATTTTTGCCCTCCAGGGAGGGCAGGCTGCCAGCCAGAGCCAGCCCTTCTGACAGCCGGGCTCCTCGGTGACGAGGACTGTCCTGGCTCAGAAGAGGGATGTCCTGCTCCAGCTGCTGTGCCCACGCTGACTCCTTTCCCTGCTCAGACCATGGCCCGGCATCCTTGCCCATGTGCATGCCCATGACACAGGGTAACAGCCTGCGGGAGCAGAGGGTTCAGAGGAAGAAACGGGGATCCGGCATGTCGGGATCAAGAAGTCCTGAGCCTGCAGAGGCACTGAGCGGGACGGCAGAGTGGGGCTGATCTGTGAGGGGGGATGCAGGCCTGGGCAAAGCTCAGTGGAGAATCCAGCCCAGCCCTCTTTGGGGACAGGCTGGAGGGCAGAGATAACTGCAGGTGCTAGCTCCCGAGCCTCTCCTCTCTCCTCTCTGTTTATGCAGGGATTTTTTAAAACAACTGATGCATAAAACCAAAAAAAAGTTACCAGGAGGCCCTGCCCCCTCCCCGACAAACTTCAGAACATGCTGTCATCCAGAAAAATGATGCTGGCAAGAGAGAAATTCACTGGGGTTGCTGGCAATTTGCCAGGCTCCAGCCCCAATGAGTGTTTATCAATAACTTCAGGATCTGCCTGTCGCAGCCGCTGAATGGGAGCACAGGCAGGGAGAGCACGGGCAGGCGGGTGTCAGCACAGCCACGGGCAGGGGAGGCACAACAAAAAGGGAAATCGATTAACAGCTCCTCAGGAACAGGGATTTGCCGGCATTACAGGGAAAGGTCTGTTCGCTTGGCTCTGACGGGGAAACACTTAAATGGTCCTCGGTGACACAAAGGCACATCCTAAGCCAGGGCTAGCTGATGCCATGGCCAGCTAAGCTCCAGGCAGGGCCAGGGATGGTCACAGCAGGTTACTGCAGAAGAGGGAACGAGAGAGCAGCAACGGCTGCATGCACTGAGCTGCCCATGCCCTGGGTACACACCGCAGGGCAGAGCCCCTTCAGGCTCCGTCTCTGCTCCCCAGCTCCTCCCAACTGCCGGGGGCCATACCCAGCCCACATGTCCAACCCTTCCAACCTGGGAGAGGAAGGGGAGGCCAGGCTGGCAGCAGGTGAAGGGGGTCCCGGCTGGGTGGGGGACCAGAGCAAAGCATTGAACCAGGCTCACAGGACCTGCCTGCACGCTCCATCATGCCACGAGCTGCAGCCACCTGCCAGGCAGCCTCTTCTCTCAGCCGCTGTACCTGGCCATCAACAGCAGAGCACTCCTTGTGCCGGGCGTTGCATCTGCATCACCACACTTAATAGCTGCTAATGCATCCATCTTCCATGAACTTGTCTAATTGCTTTCTGAACCAGGGGCTGTGGGTCCCTGAACCGCCCTGCAGAGCCAAGTTCCACAGCATAATTAAGCACTGCATGAGAAAAAGAAAATACTTTTCTTCACTTATGTTTTAAACCTGTTGCTCAATTGCTTCATTTGATGCCACCTATCTATGAGAAATAGTAAATACCCATTTCCTATTACTCACCTTTATATCACTCCTGAATTTATCTATCTCTATCCTATATCACCTCTATTGTGAGTATCACAGAACTCTATCCTATATCACCTCTATTCTCTCTTCTAACTAAGAGAGTCCTAATTTATTAGTGTCTTCTCACACAGAAGCTGTTCTGTGCCTTTGATCAACCTTGTCATCCTTTTCTTTACCTTTCTAGTTCAACTACCTCCTTTTTGTGATTAGGCAACCAAAACCGCACACAGCATTTGCACTGCGACACAGCATATTATAACTTGGCATAATGCTGCTGCCTGTTTTGTTTTCAGTCTCTTTCCTAATAACTACTAACAAGCAATTTGCTTTATTTGACTGACACTGAGCACTGAGATGACATTTTCATAGAACTACCCACAGCGACTGCGAGGTGTCTTTTCCTGAGTAGGAAATATTAAAGGCCAGCTTCATGTTTTTGTAGTTAAGGTTGTGTTCTCATCTGTATTACTTGGACTCGGCAACATTCATCTGTCATTTTGCCACCCAGCCACTCACACTATAAGATTCTCCCACAACCCTGCCCGATCAGCTTTAGATTTAAACTTATCCCAACTATTACTGATAATGGCCAGCAAATGAGATTGGTGCAGGCAGATAGGATATTAAATTCACAGCTCCCTAGCCCAGCTCTCCTGGGTGGGGGACACAACTTCAGGTACATCCCCATGCCCTCCTCCCAGTGCATTTTATTTAACTACTTGTTTCTTTATAGGCAGTGAGGTCCCGGAGGCTCAGATCACATGAGGACAATGACGACACATGTATAAGGGAACGGGGTCCTTTGACTTATTTTTTTTTCTTACCGCAGTGGTGTTCTCTATGTGGCTTTTTCCTGCCATTTGCAGTTTTTCCTCCCTCTGAGATGACTTCACACCTTACAAGAGAGAAGAAAAAGCCCAAGCATCGCATGAACGTTTGGCCAGAACTGCAAAGATCAGTCAGGCCTTTCCGGCAGGGACGGCTGCCGGGGGGAGGCCACCCCCCCCGCCCCCCCCCCCCCCCCC
>NW_008795038.1:282292-286443 GCF_000699145.1 Aptenodytes forsteri
GCACCGCGGACAGCGCCGGCCGCCGCCGGACCCACGGGCGGGCAGGGCGCGCCCCACGCCGCACCCACGCCCCGCCCATCCCACAGCCGGGAGCCAGACACACACCCCCACCCCCAATCCGGGTACGACGCACCCCACAGCCAGGAGTCAGACCCCCATGGTGAAGCCCGGCAGGCCCCATGCGCAGGGAGCCAGACCCCGCACGCCTGGGCACAGCGCACCCCACGCCCGAGGAGCCCTGGGTATGGCACACCCCACACGTGGGAGCTACAGCTCCAAACGGGGCACAGCACGGCCCACAGCCAGGCTCCTGACACAGGTCCTCCCACGGCACCCTCTGTGGGAAGAGCCACCCATTACCCAAGCGCCAGCCCACGGCAGGGAAAGCTGTGGATGTGCAGCCGGATGCCTTCGTACATGGGGAGAACGTGCTCACCACCCGACACGCACACATCTACTTCTGAAAAAAACATCCGCCCTTTCTGGCTTTCTCAGGCTCCTAAAATACTTTATCCTGTTCTTTAAGAGCTGTTGAGGACTGCCTGTCCTGCTGCCTACAGTGGGAAGCGTCCCTCAGCATCCCCGTGCCTCAGGCTGGCCTCCCGGGGACCGGCCATTTAGCTGCTGTAGGGAATTTTCTTCCGTGCAGTTGGCCCAGCATCCTAGCTGGGACCAAACGGGGAGTGCTCAGTCCTGCGCTCCCTCTGCTAAGCTTCAGATGTCCCTTCTGAAAGGAATATTTCTTAATTAATATTAATACTCCGCATCATGTCAGATCTTCTCATGTATTTATGCTCCCTCCCTAAGCACCTTCCTTGTCTGTCCCTCTTCCAGCAGCAAGGTGGTTACACAGACTGGGCCTGTGCTACTGGGCATTCCTGAGCCATGGTCCTGGTGCAGCTGTAATGGATTGGTGACACCATTATATTTATGGGTATTTCAAGAGAAAGAAAAAGGCTACTGGGTGTTCATATGTTCTTCTTGTATTATTTAAGAGAAGCCATTTGAGAGCACAGGAGAAGCAGTGTCTGCTCCCAAAAGGAGGAAAAATAATGGAGGGGAATATTTGCAAAAAGCTCAGTTAAGTAAATATTTTATGCCCAATAATGTTATGGCTTTTGAATGATGCATGCAAGAGAGTTGAAAGGAGGTGAGGCACAGAGCAAGGCAACATACAGTGCGTGCTGAGTGTGAAGGTGTTTGTGGGGGGAAGGCAAAGGAAAACACCGTGCCCTGGCTGGTGCCTCTCACCCTGACTGCGTGGCTGCTGGCAGAGGCAGCACAGCAAGGCAGGGCTATTCCAGCTGCTGGATTGACAATGCCCTTTTGCTGCAGAAAAGTTAGAGCTAATCTTACATGGAGATGGTTCTGCCTCAAGTGGGTGACACCTGCTGAGGTGCTGACCCATCTCCTCCCCTTCGCTTGGTACCAGCCCCAGGCAGCAATGGAGAGGGAAACCTGCATCTCCCTGACCAAGCCTGCAGCAGGCAGGAGCCCTCCTGGCTCTCAAGAGGCTCCGTGCAGTCTGTAAGACACATCCAGAACACTCCTTGAAAGAGCTGCCCCCCAGACAGCCAAGATACTCCAGCAAGGCAATACGACCACTCCGGCAAGGCGGGGCAGCCCTGCATGTGGTGGGCTCTGGCAAGCCAGAGGGCTGCTGCAGGGAGCAGCAGGGAGGGAGGTACCACCAAGTTAGAAAGGAGTTTAGTGCAAGGTCCCTGGCAGCTCAGTGGAGGCATTAGCAAGATGCAGTAGGAGCCGTGCAGAGGCAGGGTACAGGACGGGTTGTCCCAGGAGGCTCACAGCCCTCTTGAAGCATTGGGAACCGTGGCTGCCTTGTTGCTTTGCTTGGGAGAGAAATCAGACCTCCAAGGAGGGCGTGGGAGCAGGGACCAAGGGGCAAAGAACTGGAAGGCAGAGGGATTGCCCTGACCCAGGAGGAAGAGGCAGGCAAGGAAAGCAGGAGAAGGAAGGCCAGTCAGGCAGAAGGAGAGGGCAGGGGTGGTGACCGAGGGGAGGTGAGCAGGGCCAGCACAGGGGAGGGACATTTCTCTGACCAGGGGAATTCTCCCCCTGGCATGCAGAAGCACAGGGTGAGCATCTGGCACAAGGTAAGCACAGAAAGGAGTAAAATACCATTAAGTGTAATAAGAAATGTACTTAATCAATGAGCTCTGCAGCTGAGGATCAATGGGAGGCAGACACAGCCATTAGCTAAGAAAGCTGAGAAAGAGCCCCAGGCTCTGATGGAGCGGTCGATACCGGGTTTAACCGAGCAGCAGAGGAAGGGTCCCAGGCAGAGAGCAGAGCCAGGCTGCAGCCACAAGACAGGGCTGACCCTGCTCCGCTCCTTGGGCTCAGACCCCCAACAGGGAGCAGAGAGAGGAGCCCAGGCCATGGTCTACTGAAAAGCCTAGTGCTGAGCCCTGAGAAGCACCATGGACTCTGGACCAGACACGAGTATCCAGCAACAGCGGTAAGGGTGTGAGAGGGAATGGGACCACTGCTGGCAGGGAAGAGAAGGGACTAGAGCCCCTCATCATCAGCCAGGGACATCATTTCACTGTGGAGAGCAGCAGCCAGGGTTTTAGCCATGGGCCTTTCTCCTGTGGACCAAAGGCTGCAGTGAACTTTGAGTGTTGGTCCTTGCTGTAGGGCCCAGCCCAGGAGAGTGTGGGGGGCTATGGGCATTCTGGTAAGCTCACCCAGAGCAGGAGAGACATGCAAAACCTCACTCACACCCACGCTGCCTGGCCGACAGAGCTGCCTCCTCGGAGAAGGGCCAGCTACAGAGCGCTTTTCCTCACTGCTCTTGTCCCTTTGCACCTCTCTTCACCTTGAGCGCTGTGCTGGATTGCTCCCCAAGGGCCACCACATGGAAGAAGTGCAAACTAGATGGTGAAGAGGTCACCGTCCCAAGAAGGTGTTGCACCAGCCCAGGTAAACAGAGCTGCTGCTGAGTCAGGGCTCGCCCAGGCCCCAACCTTGAGAGATGCCCTAGTGCCCCCCTTGACCCAGCACACTTGGAGCCCGTCCGGGTGGTGCCGGCGCTCAGCTGAGTCACCACACGGGGCTTCCTCAGGAGAGAGTCTTGATTTTCAGCCCATGAGCAAATTTAGCGCTCGGGAAGACAGACAGCCCCAGGCAGCAAGTGGCACAACCTCTGGGTCTCACTGACAGCGCTGCAGCTGACTCAGCCCTGGTGCCGAGACCCTGCCACGCTCCTGCCCTGGGCTCCTTCAAAAACCCAGCTCCTCAAGCCAGCCCGACCCCAGTGCTGAACTCCAGCTCCATGCCCCCTTCACATTTCCTCCAAGGCTGTCACCCTCAATCCTGACCCCTGCTACTCCCCTTCCCACACTTGCTGAAACCTGATGGCTGGAGCCTGATCCAAGCCAAGCCAGCAGAGAAGCAGCACTGATCTCCGTGCAGGGGAGTCTTCAGGGACCAGGCTCATAGCTAGTGATGTCTCAAGAGCATTAGAGCCTGGGGTTGTGCTTAAGGCAGAGTTTCTATATGTGCCTATGAAAAGGAGAAAAGCGGCTGTCCCCTGAGGTCCCTCCCAGGGGGTCGGCTCCCTTCTCCCACTGGGACTGAAATCATAGCCCTGATCCCAGGAGGCTGCTCCTGGCCCTCCTGGAGCACAGGACACATGCTCCGTCCCTACACATCACTGGATCCTGTCACCGTGGGCTGCGCAAGACACACTCCTGTCACTGTCCCCCTTCCCAGACCCTGCAGCCCAACGGGGACAGCTGCCCTTGACCCCCAGGCCGGGGGCGGGGGGGGGTCACAGTGCTGTGTCACCTGCCCCTTCTCAGACTCAAGCGTTGACCGTGGGTAGATCGGACCAGCTCAGCCCCCTCCTCACGTCTCCCTCCCCCCACACGTTCCTCTGGACCCAACGTGGCCACAGTCAGCGCCACTCTGAGCAGCGAGCGCAGCATCTCCTGGAAGGGGCAAGTGGCACATTTCCCATCCCGGCTGATAACAGAAAACCAGGCAAAACACCCAGACGGGGAGGGACATTAACGGGGAGGGTCCCCACCTCCTCTCCCACCGCCCGCCTGCCCTTCGCATGCGCTCCCGAGGGGGACACCCGGCCAGTGCCCCCCCCGGGCTAAGCGCAGGGCCCGCCGCAGCCTCCC
>NW_008795038.1:286583-295832 GCF_000699145.1 Aptenodytes forsteri
TGCTGGAGGGGGGGCGGGGGTCCCTCCGCGGGGGTCCCGGGAACAGCCCCCCCCCTCCCCGCAGCTCTCCGTGCCCGCTCCCGGCAGGGCTCCGGCCGCACGACAGGGTGCACCGCCGAGTGCCACGGCCCCGCGGCTGAAGCCGGGTCCTGCCCAGCCTTTTGCTGCATGGTCTCGGGGAACTGGTGCAATTTGGGGGATCCCCGCAGGCACCACCGCGCTCTTTCAGCCCGCTGGCAAGTGGGTCCAGCTCCGTGGTCAGAACTGCGGTGACACCGCAGACCACAGCTCCCATGCCGGCTCCCTGCAGCCCTGGGGCTCTCAAGGAGCACCAAGGGAGCAGTTTCACAGGGGTAAGACCCAAACTCCTGCCTCCAGGTACAGGCATCCAGGCCCTGCCTGAAGAGCTCCCCTGCAGCAACCAAAGCCTCTTTTCCAACCTCCTTGCCTCTTTTCCAGCCTTTTCCAACCTCCTTGCCTCTTTTCCAGCCTTTTCCGACCTCCTTGCCTCTTTTCCAGCCTTTACGAGCTGCTTGGCTGGAGCACCTTCCTCCCTCCGTCTGCCTCAGGGCTCAGGCCAAGTCTGGGGCTGCTCCTGGCTTTTGATTTCATGCAGCACACTATCACTGCTGCTCTGCTCCTGACTTCGAGGCCGTTATCAGCACTTTCTTCACCTGCATCCCACTTCCTTGGCCATACCTGAGTTAAGGCAGCTTGTGACTCTCCCTGGATGGCAGCAGGTGTGAGCAAAAGCAGGTGTCTGCTCTGCCTGGGAACAGCCTCCTTTCCAAAAGCTGCCCTCAGCCATTCAACGACACCCTACAGGGACCAGAACAGGGTCTGCTCCACACCCATCAACTCCACCCAACTGTCCCAGGTGCATCCAGTCCCCAGCAGCTTCCACAGACTAAGCAGCTCCATCCAACATTCAGTAGCTCCACATACATCCCCTCGCAGTCACTCCAGGCCCACTCAACTGCAGAGCTCCTCCTGGTTTTGCTCACCGGGGCAGCATTGCAACTTTAACCACAAGGTCCTGGCATTAGATATTTCACCGACGCTCATGAGCTTACCTAGGCCCTTGGTACTCAGGCAATCATGTGCTGGGAGCCAAGAGGAGCACTGCAGACATTTACCCTTTGCCTGAGCTGCACTGAACTGATGAAGGAGGCAGGCTTAGTTTGAAGAGCAAACCAGGGCATCTCCAGCTGCTTTGTTCAATTCTCTCCTCACCCTCCTGGCCGCCTTCTCTCTCCCCTTTTCCCTTCCTTCGCCCTCTTCCCGATGGGCTGCATACGCAATGCCTTAACCATTGGGACAGTGCAACTAATCTACAGAACAGAGCTACTCCAGGCAGGACAGCGAGGTGAGCAAAAGGAAAACACCTACTTGCTTTCTACCAACTCATCCTCTACCTTAGTGTCCAAGTGCACCGTTTCCAGCCTGCAGCGATCCTGCCCTCCAACACCCCAGCGAGCACCTGGGAGGGGGTTCTCCCTGGGAGCGGAGAAGGCTGCAGCTCAGCCTTTCTCGGGGGGAAGCAGCTGCCCTCCCACCCAGAGACCCCCCCTGCATCCTACCTCTCCTGAGGTGGCTCAGACCCGGGTCTCTGCCATCCTTCCACTTCCCAGCACTTCCTCCCTCTGCGCTCGGGCAGAGCAGCACCAAAAGGGTTCTTAGGGACATGGCGGGCTTTTATAAAGTGTCCTCCCAATCCCCCTCCCTCCAGCCAACCAGTCTCACCTGTGGAGCCCTGCCCAGGCATCGCCCAGCTTGGCAGTCCCATCACCAGTGAGCAGCTCAGGCCATGCCGGTAACGGATTCCCACAGACACATGCCCTGCGGAGCCGAGTGACCGCTCGTGTGGGACAAGGTGTGGCATTCCTGACTGAAATTCAAGTGGCACCTCGGAGAAATTTGCAATTTGATTTTCCATTTAAAAATAAAAAATAAAGAAGGAAAACCACCCGGCCCCTGCCTGCCTGACCAAACTGCTCCCCCAGCACAGACCCCCGGCAGCTGCCCAGTGCCACCCGTGTGCGTTTGCACACCACAGGAAAGCTAGGGTTTTGCCCAAGGGGTGCTCAGCACATCACTTTTTGCAAAGGCTGGTAACAGGCTGGGCGCCCAAGTGCTGTGTTTCAGACAAACAGGGCTGTTCCACTGGCAGATGACTTCTCTGTGCTCGTGATTTCTATTTTCCATCCCCTTCATCTGTCTTCACTGAGTTAATTGGTACACAAGCGTGGGAAGGACAGTCTCGGCCCCAACACGTCTTTGCAGGGACCATCTTCCCCAATTAGGTGTTGGGACTAACAACTCGTGCCATCAGAGCATAGCTCATTGCACGTTCTCGTGAGTGCTTCCAAGGATGCAGGATCAGTGCTGTCAGCAAGGGGCCCGTGATCTGGAGGGTGCCGAGCAGGGACACGGTGGCCCCAGAGCAGCCACGGCCCCTCGGACACATCTGCTTGTAGGATAAGCGCCTGGGGTGCAAGATCAACTGCATCAGCCTTTTTAACTGGAGATTGACAGTGTCCCCAGGCAGGGTGGCCAAAGGTGATGTTCTTTATCTGTGCCTCATGCTCCTCAGATACCGAATATCAAAATGTGCCTTGAGATACTCCTGTTATTAAATACTCCTCCGAGATTAGAGCAGTGCTTCCTTCTCTCTAGCCTCTTCCCTCCCAGCGGAACCGATGAACATGATAACTTATCAGGACCTTCCCCTCCTCTGATAGCATTGGCATGAGGACTCATTGACCCCCCTCAGAACAACACGCTGACTATTTAGGACTTTCCCTGAGCTTGGTAAGCGATAATATCTTTATCATATGAGCCCTTTAAACCCTCAGTGCCTGGCAGGCCCCTCTGTCCTTGCTGAAAGGACAATATCAGACCCAGCGCATCAAACGCCGATAACAAAATAGTTCCTTGAGTGAACTGCAGTGCCAGGGCTGGCAGAGCGGGTTGCACGGCCAGCAGCTCCTCTCCCCGTGCTCTCCACTCTCCGGACACACAGCAGCTACTGAACAGACAGACGGGACCCCAGCAGAACACCCACTCCGCTCCAGCCTGGCCAAACCCAGGGCGAGCAGACGCACCGGTCACACCAGCAGCCTCCGGCTTCGCAGCGCCCAGCAAAGAGCTCTGGCTCCCAGCAGACCGCAAGCCTCCTCCCCCAGCAGGCTGTGACCCCTGCTCCTTGCAGAGGGATTTCCCCTGGGGCTGCCGTCAGACCAACACCCACCCCATGCCCTCTGTTAGCAGGAGGAGGGGTTGGCTCGGGGCTCAGAGTGGGCTCCATCCCACTGCAGCTTGGGCTTGTTTCCCCTGTCCACAAACGAAGCGCCCAAGGCTGCGCTCCTTGCCAGTGTTGGTCGTGAGGTCCCTGGTGGGATCGCTCGAACCTCTCGCGATGTCCTTGCACGATTATCCCGTGTCACACCTGGGAAACACAAGCACAGGGGAGGAGGTGACTGAGACGTCGATGCACCCTGAGGAATCAGTCCAGACAGGAACACTTGGGGATGCTCAGGTCTACAGAGAGACTGTCATGGGCCAGGAAGGATGAACCATGGCATGCCCGTGAGACTCATCTGCCCAGCTCACCCTTGGGGGAGAAATGCCAAGGAATGACCCCAGACAGGGCTGGGGAAACCAGTGGAGATGGCTCTGCTCGGCAAGGGAGGGGTATGGCAATTAGGAAGCAAAGCACCAAGGAATAAATCTGGAACCTGAGCAGAGGGAGATCAGCAAAGACACAAAGGTTGAGAGTTCAGGCCCCAGGGACCCAAGTCAACCTCTGTTACATGTCTACAAAAGCCTTAAACTCAGTTTTGCTGAGAAATGAGTCGTCAGCAATGATTAAACCCCAGAGAAGTCATAAAAACAGCAAATATTGATAAGATGAGACTCTGATACGGCAAAGCTCAGCAGCGCACGAGTGGATGAGGGTAACCCATGGCGAGCAGCAGAGCCCGAGCAGCGGGAGCTGGGCTGATGGGACACGGAGGCTTCAGAGCTGGGCTCTCCCTCTGGAGCATCTCTGGGGGTTGCTGGCATGGCCAGGATCCAGGAAAGAGCCTCCTTCCCCAGCATGTAGCTCCACAAAGCCACACTCGAGGACCTTGGGTAAATCCAGGCTCCTTTCTGAGCCTCTGAGCACCCCTCTTGAGGTGGACGAGAGGCCCTGGGAGGGAGGTGAATTGCCTTTTGAAGCTGAACTGCTGACCAAAGAGCAGGGCACCAAATGCCAGGAGTTTGGAAAGGACACAGTAACGGGCTGCAGGGAGCCAGCACGGGGTGAAGGACGGCAGCTGGGGCACAGGGTGGTGGGGAGGCAGGTTCCACATGGGCTGCCTGCAGAAGGCAGCCTCCTGCCACACGAACAATTCTTCCCATTCGTGAGTACTAAAATAGCACCTGATGCCACTGATGGAGGAGGCAGATTCGGTGTTTGACCCAGAAGGAAATCTAAGCTAATCTACTTCAATTAGACAAAAAACAGAGAGACTCATTCTGATACAAAGTGCTGGGTGAAGCCATGCACCTGATCAGCAACTGTAAGATTAGATAAAAACTGAACTTAGTCCCATCCTGCATATATTAATGTGAGCTCTCTGGACGTCTGGGCTATTCCAGTTCAAGGGCATGAAGATGTTCACTTCACTGGGGTTCATATTTGCTGCCTTCTCTTTAGCGAGATGCATCCCCGTGCAGCAGGTATCCAACCGCAACAAAGTCCTCCTGGTGTCCTTTGATGGCTTTCGGTGGAACTATGACCAGGACGTGGACACCCCCAACCTCGACGCTATGACTGCGGAGGGGGTGAAGGCGCGGTACATGACTCCTGCCTTTATCACCATCACCAGCCCGTGCCACTTCACGCTGCTGACCGGTGAGTCCCCACCAGCCCCGAGCCAGACGGAGCAGCACGGGGTGCAGGCTGGGGAAGGGTAAATTTAAGGCTTATGCATCGGTGAAGGAAACTAAGTCAAGCAGCCATCCAGCCTCAGCAGCATGCAAAGCTTTAGAATAGCTGTATTTTGGAAATACAGCAAGAGACAAGGCAATAGTTGCAGAAAGTGATAGAACTGAACCTGTTTTTATCAAAGGTAAATAGCACCAGATGTTGTAAGAATTATGCAGCCACCACCTAGACCATGGTAGGAATTACGCAGAGGCCAGCCCAACAGGGTTCATTCCTAAGTTCCACTTTAATAACAGATCAGATCAACTCTTTTGTATATATTTATTCCTAATGCACGCGATCTGCAGCTCAAGCTGGGTGCCTGTCGGCTGTTGCTGGATTTATAGTCTCGATTTATAGGTCGCCTGATTTCCCGATGGCACTTCTGCTCATCCAACCCTGTTCGCGGAGTCTGGGGTCTTCTCCTGGTTCGCTCTTGCAGCCTCCAGGCTCCCTTTTTGTCTGTGTCTTGAGGCATTTCCTTCTCTTTTGTTACAGGATAGCCTGTAGTTAAAGTTTACTTATACTTCCCTATCTACCGGAGACAAAAAACAAAGATTAAAGTACAGTTCATGCAGCCTACAGCTTCATTTACTTCAGTCACTAGTGCTAAGCTCTGGCACAAATTAATCTCTCACTACAGTGTCTTCCCTTTGTTTTTATTAGCATACCTGCATTATTTATATCATATAGGTCCCGAACATCGATAGCCTCTAATCTGTGTACATATTTGAGTACAACACATGCTACAACATTGCAAACACCCAAATATAATTACAAAGGCACAAACACAAAATAATATTCCATACAATAGTCTCCTAATCCAGATTCCCCAGTCAGCGAGAGACAAGGTGATAGCTGCAGAAAGGGATAGAACTGAACCTGTATTTATCAAAGGTAAATAGCACTAGACCAACCCAATAGCCTCCTTTGATAAGATAAATTATTTTTTAGATAAGGGAGATGCACTAAATTTAATCTTTGTGGACTTCAGTAATGTATTCAATATACTGCCACACGGGAAATCATTAGTTAAGATGGAGAAGATGAAGATTAGTACAAAATCTCTAACATGGGGAAGTAACGGGCTACAGGGAAGAGGACGGCAGGTAATGCTGAGAGGAGATTGTCAAGCTGGAGGGAGGGCAACAGGGGAATTCCTGAAGAATCGATTTTGGAGCCAATCTTATTTAAGATTTTCATTAATAACCTTGGCATCAAAGAGTGGAACATGCTAATGAAATCTGCTGATGAGAAAAGGCAGGGAGGCATTGTCAATACAAGGGAGGATGGGAATATCGTGCAGAAGTAACTGTGCAGTCTTCAGGACCAGAATAATAAAAATAGCATGAAATGTAATAGTACAAAGTGCAAGTCTTTCATTTCTAATGGGAATTTCTCCTGCATGCTGACCTCACCAGTTGTGAACAACAGAGAAAGCGAAACACCAAAGCGATTAGTTAAATGCAGGATAACGGTGAACCCCACCTGCGCCGAGAAGGGCAGGAGACTTGCAGGCAGCACCGGCACCTCCAGGGGTGAGGGTGCCCCGGGGTGGGGTCCGGGTGAGACCCGCCTGGGATCAACCCACCCGTGTGAGGAGCAGGCATCCCCCCAGCATCTCATTCCCTGCCCTGGGAACCCCACTTTGTACGAGGCAAGGGGAGGAAGGAGGCAAAGCAGAGGCAAAGGGAGAGCTGGGACAGGGTACGAGAGGCAGAAGCTCCTCGCTGACCGGGAGCCGACCCATTGCCCAGTACTGGGGTGAGACACCCCCCCCTCCAGCCGCAGCCTGGCTCACCCCCGCCTCTTCCGTCTCTCCTGACAGGGAGATACCTGGAGAACCACGGGGTGATTCACAACATGTGGTTCAACACCAGCACGGGTCAGAAGCTGCCCTACTACAGCACACAAGGTGTGGACAGCTGGTGGGACAACGGCAGCCTGCCCATCTGGATCACCGCTCAGAGACAGGCGAGTGTGGCAGCCTCCTCTCATGCACAGACCCTGCACAGACGGATCCTGCCTGCAATCATGTAGTAAAAGCTACAGGCAAGCCACGATCTCTAGTGGCCATGAGCTAACATCCTCACTGCAAACGACAGGCTAATTAGACCAGCAAAAAAATGAAATCCCCAGACACTGGCAGGAATAATTATGATCATTCTATTAAAAATAGCAAAAAATAATGGATGCATTTCAGCTTTATTAAGACATTAATAAAACAGGTTATCCTTTTCCTGTTTAAAGACACCTCAACCGGTTCCTTAGGGAGCATCACGAGCCCAGGGGTTTCATACACTCCAAGGCACAAACCTCATTTCCACAGCCTCACCCAGGACCGTTGGGCGGCAGTGTCAGGGGCTGGTCCCCTCTTCACTGGGGACTGCAGCAAGGCTTTCCTAGATCCCAGTAGGCTTTGAATCTGGCTTTGAGACAGGACCTGAGACCTGGCCCAAGACACGTACCTTTGCCTGTATTTACCTGACAAATTGGCCCCGTTGACTTCAGGGTGAGTGCTTACATGATTGGAGTAAAACACACCTTAATGTCTTGATGGTCAAGAGCCAGAGGGTCCCTGCAAGGTACAAACGGGTCACTATTTTCCAAAGTTATAACTAGTGTTACTAACTCAGTGAGAAAACCAACGTGCAGAAGTTCTGGGAAGGGCAGTGCTTTCAATTAATCACTTTTAATTGGCAATGAGCAAGAAAACCTCATTAGAGGCAGAGGTAGGCATTAGGGGGCCGAATGAACTAACCGCATTAGTAGGTGGTTGCACTGACAGATGGAGAGATGCTGCAGAGCGAGTTCAGGTGAGTTTATGCAATGTCTTCACTAACAGGGTTTAAAGACAGGCTCTATCTATTTCCCCGGAGGAAAAGCAAAATATCAAGGGGAAGAAGTGAATATGAAGTTGGTGGAGCCCCCCTTGTTCAACTACAGCAATGAAACCAAATGGAGAGAGGACATCGACACCGTCATGGAATGGTTCACGGTGAACAACCTCGACTTCATCGCCCTCTACTTCGGTGAGCCGGACTCAGCAGGACACAAGTACGGCCCTGAATCCACGCAGAGGAAAAACATGATCAAGCAGGTAGACAGAACCGTCGGTTACTTGAGGCAGCGTATCCAGGAAAGTGGCCTGGAATCAAACCTCAACCTCATCATCACGTCTGACCATGGCATGGAGACTGTCATAAAGACCAACGAGATTCACATCCGGGCAGTAAAGAACTTCACGTTCAAAGACATCCAGTTCGAACTCTTAGATTACGGTCCAAATGGACTACTGTTGCCAAAAGAAGGAAAATTAGAGCATGTGTATTCCGTCCTGAAAAATGCCCACCCAAACTTACACGTGTACAAGAAAGCAGACTTCCCAAGGAGATTCCACTACGCCAACCATCCCCGGATCACCCCGCTCGTGTTGTACAGCGATCCAGGATACGTGATCCATGGGGTAAGATGTATGCACAGACATATCTTACTGTCTTTTGGGGATCTGCCTCTCTCCTCCTGCCCTTCTCATAGCACCCCAGTACCTACCCAGCTTTATGCCTTCATGTTGATTGGTCTCCCTACAAACAGATGGAAATTCCAGCTCTTTGTGTAAAGACCTTCTCTGCTGTTCAGAAAATAAAAGGTCCAGAAGTCTTGGAGCAGGGCTTGCGTGAACACAGAATATCAGCTGCAGGCCTTTCCTAGCCTGGCATTAAGGGAAGGCCCAAAGTCAAGGCCAGCAGGCAGCTTCCCGTTGTGAAGCTCCTCAGTACAAGAAAATTTGGATGCGCTGACATTTGGGGAGGGAACCTGTAATTGCTTGAGAGCTGTGTCTAGGCAGTCCAGCTTCTGCAAAGTTTAACATTATTAGATCAATTTCAAAAACTCAAAGAAACCAAACAGACCGTTAAACCCTGTGGCTGCAGACCATGGCACGTGAGAGCCGCGTGCAGGGGAGGTGGGGGCATCCAGCAGTGCTGATGCTTCGGTGCCTGCCGCCTCCCGGAGGCCGGGCTTTGGGGCACTCGCATCCTCTCTCCCTTCCAGCGATACAAGGTCCAGTTCAACAAAGGGGAACACGGTTTTGACAACGACGCCATGAACATGAAAACCATCTTCCGTGCCGTGGGACCGGCCTTCAAGCAGGGGCTGGTGGTCGAGCCCTTCGAAAGCGTCAATGTCTACGCCCTCCTCTGCGAGCTGCTGGGCATCACCCCCGAGCCCCACGACGGCTCCCTGGAGGCCATGAAGCCCATGCTGCGTGAGTCCGC
>NW_008795038.1:296209-298696 GCF_000699145.1 Aptenodytes forsteri
TGGCTGTGGCGGTGCCAAGTTGCCCGCACGGCCCCCCCCCTATCGCAGCCTGCCGGGGGGCCGGGGCTGCTGCTTACCTGGGCAGGGGCCGGGCACCAAGCTAACGCTGAACTCCTCTCGGCATTGCAGGTTCAAGTGCTTCTCTCCCTCCTGCCGAGAAGCTGCCGGTGATGCTGGGAATTGCTCTTGTTCTGGGATGCTGGGGAGGAATATACTAACCCCCACCACCACCAGAGGTAACTGACTCTAAGTATACCCAGAAAACCCCTTGGAAGTGCCCTTGTCCGGGCAGGCACGTGCCCCGTTTGTTCTTGGTCTCTCCGGGTTTTGTCCATCTGTGAAACCCCGTGCCGCACGTTGCCCACCAGCCGCTCCCCGCAGGGCACAGCAGACCCTTTGCACCTCAAGCAGAGGGACTCTGGATTTTCACTGCCCGGGTCAGCATTGACACCACCCAGGGCATTTGTTGGGCTAGAAAGAAGGGCTGGACAGCCTCCTGCCTGCCACTGCCTAACCGTCCCTCTGCTCCCTGGCCTCCGTGTGCGGCTGGGTCTGGGCAGGACAGCAGTTGTGTGAGCATCGCGAAGGAGGGGGTGAATGCTTCGTTGCTTGTGGCTCTGCGTGTGCCTGTGTGTGGCTGCAAGAGAAATAAGGACCTAAGTTTGTCGCTTGCCTTCACTGTGCATATGGGCCTGGAGACCCATCAGGACAAGTAATTCTCAATCTAATTTCCTGGCACTTCCAGCATGGTGCACCCCCAGCTGATATCCACAGGCCGCATATACGTGAAATAAGTAACAGCAGTGCTGTGCTTTCCTGTCTTGGCAGCCTCCGAGTTCCAGAAATGTGTGGCGAGATGAGGAAGGACATGTCTCATGAAAACAACCAGTCCTGGCCTCAGAGAACTGTACAGAGTTCCCAAAACCTCCCCAAATTACTGATCCACACTCCTCCAGAATGACTGAGTCCCAGGGGGGGGAGATGCCTCTCCCAAGCTTTGGGGAGAGGCACCGCTGTGGAAGCTGGTGCCGATGTACAGTCTGACCTTGACAAGGTCACCCCAACTTCTCCATCTGCTCAAGGCACAACAACTCGATTTGGACCAGGGACAGTTAATAGATGCTGAGCATCTAAAGCAATTAAAGGCATATCTAAGTTCTGAGTGCGCCAGGAGCCTCCTGTAAATGGTGCTGGGCTCTAGCACACGGTGGACAGCCTTGACACGCCTCTTTATGAAGCCAAACTTCTCTCTGCAGGAAGCAGCCCAGGACCTCTCAGCCGGGCTGGGGCTTAGGGGACAGGGAGCAGGACACATCCCCCTGTCCCGCAGCCCTGGTCCCGGCCTTTCCAGTGGGGCGTTAGCGTGACAGCTGCCCCAGACCCCATCCCAGATGCTAAAGTGCCTCTCCCCAACCCTGTGCCTCATCTCAGGGGCTCAATAAACATCTGTTGCCATAGAGACTTGCTCGCGCTGCCTTCCCTGCATCACCCAACGAGATGAAACAAGAGACGCACGCTCCACTCGGAAAAACAGGAAGAAAATGTTTGGCTTGAAACTGTGCTGGGGGTGGGGGTCAGGCCGGCAGCACGCAGCGCAAACAGCCCAGCAGCAAACAACGGGGAGGCTCCGAAAGGGGAGCCGCACGGGCCAGCGCTGCAAATATTATTTAACATAATATTAATAATAATAGTGCATAGCAACTTTCCCAGTGATCCTGCTGGCGACCTTGGGACTTTCCACACAAGTCAGCACAACCGTGCCCGTTTTACGGACAGAGGCAGCCAGGTCGGTTGTGAAGCTGGCATCCCTGAGATCCCAGCAGTCAGAGCCCGCAGAGCTCATAACCCAACACTGCCAGGCTCCACACGGCCCCGTACTGGGGGTCCTCAGGGTGCCCGGCAGTCAACTGCAGCAGGTACAGAGCAGGATGCTCGTAGGGCTGGTCCCAGTCTAGTTCCCGGACCCACGCAGGCAACGTGGAGTTTATAGTGACCAACCTCCCGACGGGAATCCTTACCTAACAGCTGATTTTTGCCTCAGCTGTGAATGGGAATTTAGCTCCTGATTCAACAGGCGGCGTTTCAGTGAGACAGGGCTCTGTCACAAAAATCTCTCCTGAGGTAGATAGTGTTCTGGCTGAAGACTGAACCCTGCCATATCCCTGCTAGGAAGATTTCCATTGCCCCTGAAATCATACGGTTTGCTATTAGACATACCCTGGAGCAGCTATTTTCACTCGGAGCGGAAGGAAAGAAAAAAGAAAGCATCGAACATGGTACTTCTTTAGTCCAACTGTATTTACAGCACAGAGCATCCTCCGAACTTTGTGCCTCTGAGCACCGCAGGAACCGGGAGGACTCCCCTCCCTGGCCAGAGACCCGGCCCTGCTTCTCCATCCTCCCCCCCAGACCCTCTCCCTGTGCCTCTCCCCCTCCCCTCTCCCCTCGCCCTGGCCCGGCTGCTGCTCCCTGGGCGCCCACACACAT
>NW_008795038.1:299014-300770 GCF_000699145.1 Aptenodytes forsteri
GGAGTCACCGGCCGCTCGCCCAGCTCCGGCAGCTGCCCCGGGGCAATAAACTCCCGCCAGGTCTCAGCGTGAAAGGCCTCGGTGGCTCCAACGGGGAAGAATCCCCTCTTTGGTGCCGCTTGGTAATAATACAAAGCTGAAGCTCTCAGCGGCACAAGCCTGGGACAGCGCAGCCCACCTCTGGCAGCCGCTGAGCCCGGGGTGCTCCCCAGCACACAGCACCCATTGCAGCTCTGGCTGCACCAGAACATGAAGGGTTGCTCCAAGTGATGCCCCGGAGATGCACGTCACACACTTACTTAAATCTTCCAGTCCTGTCCTCCCCTCTGACAACACAGCCCCAGAATGATGGATGCTTTGAAGTCCCAGGCTGGACTTCCCAGGGTGAGGCAGGTCCTTCCCCCCACAGGCGTGAGGAGATTTAACCCCACAGACACGCAGAGCTGTGACAGCCTAAACCGGCTGCTGACTCCCTGCTCCCCAGCCCAGGAACAGTCTCCAGCCCAGCCTCTCCCCAGGCAAACCCCGGAATCTAGAAGACACTGTCAGATTTTGCGTGTCCTTCTTTGAGTCTTTCCCAGCCCTTCCCGTTGCATCTCACACCTTGTACGCTTTCACCATGTGACATTTCCACCAAACGTTTACCCGACAGACAAAGCCCTGCCTGGCCTTGCTGGCAAACCCGGCACTGGTTTGTGCTGGTGGATGCAATCGCTGCCTGATGCGCAGCTGGGCTCAGCCGAGATCCCTGCTCCGCCGAGTGCTGCATCTCCCCGTGCCCTCCCATCCCCAAATAATTCATTCCCCACCGCCTCCCTCCCCGGGGCTGGGGGTCACACAGCAGGGAGAGCCCTGCTGTGTATTGCATCCCAATTTGCTATGCATTTCCACATCATTTGCTTCCCTTTCTTTTTCCTGCACTAGAAAGATGCTTGCCACCCAGGGGTCCCAACGGCTCCAAGATGGTAACATAACAACAAACATATACATACATGTATTTATTTATGGCATACACACAGTTTGCAGGAAAACTGCTGCCTCTTGAAATGCCCAGTCTGGGGATGGCATGTGCCCCTACAATTCCCGCACACAGCCATGGGGCCCGGACACGACGTGCTCTCTGGTCATCCCATCCTGCAAGCTGCACAGCTCCATACCCGGCTGCACTGGGCTGCGGTGCCCAAATGATATGCAGATCTCTGTGCTTCAATTGGCTGATGCCTTGGGAAAACAACCACCATTTGCCCACAACAAACATGGCTACCGTGGCCCAGCTGCTCCCCGGGCTGGCCCCAGCTTCATCCTTTGAAGTCAGGAATATTACGCGCACTTGGCACCCCCTCAGAAAACCCCGTCACTATTAACCCTGACCCAGGAAAGCCCCGAGCCCGCAGCGCTGGAAGGAAGCACAGGGCACCCCTGCCACTGCTCCTTCTTCCTGGTGAGTCCAGGCACAAAGACAGAGGCCAAGTGCCCCATGGAAACAGCCACAGCCCTGACCCCCACCCTGCGCCTCTCCGGCCGGGGCTCTTTGCTCTGCAAGCCCCCGGGGAGCGGCCGTGTCCCTCGTCGCTGGTACAAAGCCCGACAGGACAGGCTCTCTCCTGGCTGATGCCCTGCCCTGCCACGCTCCCTCCTGCAGCCTTCTCGACATGCCCGTTCAAACCTCTGACCTGCCAGAAGCACCGCTGATTTCATCAGGAAGGTCTCGTCTTCGGGTGAACACCTTCCTCTGACAGCAAACCTCCTCCCCAGT
>NW_008795038.1:301070-303974 GCF_000699145.1 Aptenodytes forsteri
GCTCTTTGCGCTGCAAGCCCCCGGGGGGCGGCCGTGTCCCTCGTCGCTGGTACAAAGCCCGACAGGACAGGCTCTCTCCTGGCTGATGCCCTGCCCTGCCACGCTCGCTCCTGCAGCCTTCTCGACATGCCCGTTCAAACCCTCTGACCTGCCAGAAGCACCGCTGATTTCATCAGGAAGGTCTCGTCTTCGGGTGAACACCTTCCTCTGACAGCAAACCTCCACCCCAGTGTGACAGCCCCCCGCTACCGACATAACGCAGGATATGCGGCATTCCTGGGATGTCTGGCATACTTGGGAAGAGCTACAAAATTATGTTCCACCAGATTAGTTCAGGAGCCTGACTCATTTTTAAGATGCCAAAGGTTTTCTCAGCAACTGCTGAGTTTATTGGCTCTGCTGTCACTTAGTGGCAGCCAAGCTATTTACTGCGTGTTCCCAAGTTTCTCCGGGAAGGTGAAGTCTCTGTCAGGGATGGAGAACACTGAATTCAGCCCAAAGGCACTCGCAGGTGGAGCCGCAGCTTTGGCAGCAGCGGGCAGGCATCTCCTCCTGTACCTCCCCGGGGAGCTCTGCCCCAGCCAGCAGCCAGAGCCAGTGCAGCCTCTGCAGCGACTCTGGCTGGCGATGCCCAGGGAAGTGCCGTCGCTGGGATGGTCCCCTCTGGCCGACTCAGCAGAAAGGGGACATCCCGCTGTGCCAGGACCCATAACTCCCCTGGGTTCTCCCTTCGCAGCCCCAGCCCTCCTTGCCCTCGGTCCCATCGTGCAGATGCCGTCCCTGCCCTTCCCAGGGAAGCTGGAAGCAGCAGCAGAAGGCAGACGGGCAGGGGCAAAAGGCATTCACGGACAATTTTTTTTTTTCTTTCTCATCACTAAAACATCCTGAAATGCCAGAGAAAGCCGGGCAACTCTGGGCTGGCACCCCCGGCACTGGGAAGGGGCAGGCAGCTACGCTTCCAGCAAGATCATTTTGCTATTGCTGAGCCCAAGAGTGAACGATCTGAATCGCAATGTAAAAACTCACGAGATTTTAACATATAAACAAATTTAGGATTTTTTTATTCGCTTCCTGTTTTTGTAAATCTTCAAAGCCACGAGTTCAGGCTTTTTTAATGCTTAGAGTGATTTGTTTTCTTTCTTTTCCTTTTTCTTTTCTGAGAAAAAGTGAGATTTTTCATTTAACCACACGGCTCCACTAATGACATCAAATAATGGGAAACCTGTGATCAACCTGAGAAAGCTGTAACCCCAGAACGGACGACAGCCGGGGCTTGGTGTGCTTTGCGCTCCGAGGAAACACCTGCTCTGCCCCGGCCATCGCATGCAGCTTTTAAACTACGCAAAATAACCTGCAGCTCCAAACTGGGGAGAACTGGCAGAAAACACGGAGCCCACTGCGGCCCAGGTGCTGACCAGGACCGGTTCCCAGTAAATCCCCGGGGATATAAAGGAGATTTCCAGTCCAGGGAGCAGCACAGCCCTTTTCCCCCCAACAGGCAAAGGGGACTCAGCTCCCCACTGACGCGGAGGCGTGAGCGGGAACGCGGGCGGCGCTGGGGCTGCACAGCATTAAAGAAACGTGGGTCATTGCTGGAAATGAACTGCTTGGGGCTGGCCACGAGGGGTCAGGGACAAAGCTGCTGGCACAGCCCCGCGCCAAGCACCAGCCTCCCAAACGCTGCACACACTCAGTCCCCAAAGAGACCTGAATGCCGAGGGCTGCTCCCGCTTCCTACCCCCGGCCTCTCTCAGGCTCAGCGAGCAGGGAACAGAGCACCTCCACTCACACCAGCCTTTTCTTCTTTGCTCCAGGAAGGAAGAGAACAGCCATTCTATTCCTGCGTCCTCGCGGGGAGCTCAGGAACACCAGCACCGAGGGTCGGCTGGGAGAAGAGCCCACCCGGCATTACCCGAATCGGGGCTCATTTCCCGGTGGTGTTCATCTCTCAGCGCCGGTGAGCCAGATCCCGGCGGCTGGGCGAGCCCCACGCGCTCCTCGCCCCGAGCGCTCGGCACGCCGGTCACTTGAGCTGCATACACACCGCCGTGAATGCCGTATTGTACGCGCACACGGCTCATGCGCACGGGGATGGAAAGTCGCACACGTTTTTTTTACTAAAATTTAAGACGTGCTGCACAGAAAGACCAGAGCCGATGAAAGGTAAATTAACTCTAAGGAAAGAAAAAGTGCAGTGCTGGGTTGCATTTCTGTGTCACCTTCGGTTAAAAAAATGCTTCTAACAGTTCTGGTCAGCGAACAACCGCAGTAATTGTATAAAGATAACAATAAAACGTGATAGTGCTCGACCTAGGACGATTACCCCGTATTGTCCCAGCACCCCAGGCACATCCACTGTCCTACAGACCGAGTCAGCCCCGCTCTGTTAACGAAGCAGCTATTTTCCCCTTCCATCATGCAGGGGCTCCCCAGCAGCGACGTTACCGCCTGCAGCGGGGACAGCCCAACGCGCCAACCTGGAGCTCAAAACGCTTTTCTAAATTCAGCATCGCTTACCAGAGACGGCACTGCCCGGGGTTTGCGTGAGGCCCCGCGCGCAGGACACCCCATCGCCCGTCCAGATCCCACTCAGTCCCTGGGCACCGCGGGCACCCTGGCGCTGGGGCTACGGAAATTCATTTCCCTCTGGCTCCTGCACAGTTAATCGCAGGCTCCGGGCCCGCGGTTGTAAACTCCCTGAGGTGCTGACTCATCTTCTTCCATGCCTGTAAAGCACCATAATTCATTGCTCCACGCCCACAGCGCACAACCGCGGTGGTAGTAGCTCCTCACGCCGCCTTACACGCCCCGATGGCGTGCGGTGCCGTGGCGTGGTCGTTACCGCGGCACGTTCGTTACCGCGGCACGGCGGCGGGGAAAGGATTGTGGGCCAGGCCGTACCTG